>NW_027040516.1:2860000-3418122 GCF_037179485.1 Ochlerotatus camptorhynchus
TGACAAGCGTGCTACTAGGGATGATAGGTTGGTCGTTAGAAGCATCTAGCCTGCACAGAAAATTACCGTTTCTAGAACAGTTCAAATTTTACTGACACCTTACTAGCTGTGTTAGCTTTATACAAAATAGCGCACTGGTAAAACACGCAACCGTCTCCGAGGGGAGGAATGTCGGAAGCGTAGATGCTGTAAAGCAAAGGTCCCAAGTTGGGACTGCATTGCGGAACACCTGATGTGATGGAAAACGTGTCTGAAAGACAACCATTCAACGATACCTTAAATAACCTTTGGTGGAGGTGTTACGGGTGATTTTAACCAGATATAATGGGAAGTTGAAGTTACAAATCTTGTACACAAGTCCGTCAAGCCAGACATTGCCAATCGCCTTTTCAACGTCTAGCAAGGCCATGGCTGTGGACTTGGATTATTCATCACCCGTACTAGCCTTCCTGAACCCAAATTGTTCCGCAAGTAGAATGTTGTTTTCCTCGACAAACTTGAGCAAACGTTGAGAATGAGTTTCTCGAACAGTTTGCTCAGCGCTGAAAGGATGCTGATTAGTCTGTAGCTTCAAGGCAATGTTGGATCCTTACAGAGTTTGCAGGTTGGTATATTTTTTGCTCCCTTCAGACGCTTGAAAAGTAGTGCAGCGGTTAGAAGAGACTGCTCTTTCATGCGGAGATCAAGTTCAATATACCGTCAAACCCGGTGGCCTTCATGTTCTTGGTGCATTTCAGCGCTGAGAAAATCTGTTGTACTGTAATGTTATCCACCGGAGGCACGACACAAGGGCATCTAGGTTTTGTACGCATTGCGCAACCTGATTATTCGAGCGAACTTTGCATAGTCGAGTCAAGCAAATGCGATGAAGCTACATGCTCGCCGATCGCATTCACTTTCTCCTGTGGGGTGGTTAAGAGACGATCGTCATCATATTCGACTCTGAGAGGTGGGACAGGTTCGGGATGAGTTTTCAAGACCTTGGCTACCTTCCAGAATGGTCTGGATTGGCCGTCCAGATTTTGGACAACACGCCCGAAACTTTCATTTCGGAGTGAGTCCATTCTGGAAGCAATCTACCTGTTCAGATTGGCCATTTCACGTTTTCAGATCTCCAGTCCCTTGAAATTGACAAACTTAACCCTCACAGAACCTTGTCGGACACATGCCTCATCAGCCACGGATATGGTCTGTTGGAGTCCTTCCAACGCCCGGTCGATGTCAAGCGGTGGATCTTCGTCGATGCCTGTTCCAACCGCACGTCCAAATTGCACCCAGTTGACGTGGTGGTACTCAGTTCGAAAAAAAAATGTAAATTTACGTTAAATCTAGCGCTCATAAAATTATGTAAAATTACAAACCATCATCACGGAATTCTCGACGATCGTGTAATTTTACACCTATTAGTTTAGATTGTGAATTTTGGTTAAAAAAAAATCTTATCATGATGGTCGATTATTGCATGGACGTAGTAGTAGTAGTAGTAGTAGTAGTAGTAGTAGTAGTAGTAGTAGTAGTAGTAGTAGTAGTAGTAGTAGTAGTCCGTCCTCATCCCCACCAGTTGCAAGGACCTGGCCAGGATAGATCTGAACTGCTGGAAGAAGACACATCCTTTATCTAAGAGGTAGTGATTAATCCCAAAACACTTGCTTGCAGGGGGTAAACGGATAAAGGTAAACTTTCTTCTTAACATCAGTTTAGAACTCGCACCACCTACGATTATGTGCAACTTGAATTACGCTATGCTATGCTATACTATACTATACTATTTTTTCCTTGTCATGATTGTCTACTTTAATTAAAAATAATTTTATTACCAGACCTGACTGACTTTGGATTTAATCCAAGCCAATAGGCGAAATGGCTCTAATGTTGGCCTATGGATCGCCCATCGCTAAAAATCTGCTATTCATCAATTTTATACAGATGAACGCGTAATTGAGACGGTACAAATACACATTTTTGGTCACTATTGAAAATTTAGTAGATTGCTGAATTTATGTATGGGTCCAAATTAGGGGCATTTAGGCCGACATTACATCCATTTCACCTATCACTCTAAATTATGAGATCTTATATTTAGAACTATTAAAGGGTGTCCCATATCAAATTGGATCATGGAAAAACGCTGTAGAAAATAACCTAGTTGACCGATCCTTTTCAAACTTTCAGACAATAAAATATAACCCATTAGTAAGCTTTTGGTATATTTATTTCATTCAACTGCAATACCATAACCGTACGCTTACACCTTACGCTTAACTCCACTCATTACACACTTAAAAAAATCACCGACTTCGGTAATTCATTTACCGAATTCTCAACAGTTGAACGGTTGGTAATGTTATTAATAATCGAGAACAGTACAAAAAATTTGTCAACTGGATCAGCAAAATTAGCAGTCAAATTTACTGAACGATCGGTAACGATTACCGATGTGCATTGCTTGATTTGTAGTAATCTTGACGGAGAATTGAAATTTTGAGGACGATTTTTTAAGTCAACCGACCCAACTGTAATTTGCTTTAATTTTGTTTCAAGGTGGCGTTCACTGCAATTCATGCAAAAATTTGGCTGCAGTCGGGATCAATGTGTAAGTGTTGCAAATTGCTCCACCAATGAACAAAAACAAGTTTTTGTCGGAAGGATTCGGCGCTACACTGAAAACAGGAAAGCATTGGAAGAAGATTCCAAATGCTGTTTTCAGATCTTTGCCAACGGGAATGGAACTTGGACCGACAGAAACAAAAACAAGCAACAACATCGACCATCTATAATCGGTATTTAGATTAGATAACGAAAATTAATTACTTACGGACAATAGCTACGGTTCGCTCATCTTGGCGTTGCATAACAGCCTCCATAATTTCAACTTTTTTTTTTTTTTTTTTCACAAACAGAAACGTTTTCAAAGTCGATCGAAAATCACAATATGGTGGATTTGACGTTTACCGAGACCGTTACCGAGCTCAGTAATGGAACGCTTCGTTTACCGGAACTTCAGTAAAATATTTCACCAAAGTCAGCGATGAAGCTGATTTACAGAACTGCCGGTAAAAATGTTTACCGTCTTCGTTAAATTAAAATGAAATTACCGAAATTCGGCCATTTCATTTACAGTTTTCAGCAACAAAGCAAGAAAATACCGAAACATCTGTAAGTTTTAGCATAACCGATCTAAGACGGTAATTTTTTTTACCGAACTCAGGGTCTCTGTTTGAGTGTGTAGGTTCTGTACAACATCTGGTTGCAGCTTCTTCTGTTCGGAAACCCACTTTTTCTTCATGTCTTCCTCAGATTTGACCTCCTTGGGATGCGTAGTGCCTGTGTAGTGCCTGCTTCAGTATTTTTCGATGGGTCTTAGTTCCGGTGCGTTCTGGGGGGAGGGGGTTCATGTCCTTGAGTACACTCCAGGACAACATGTGTATAGTGGAACGAAGCTATATCCGGCCAGAAGACCGTAGGGCCCTCGTGCTGCTTCAACAGAGGAAGCAGTCGCTTCTGTAGATCTCCCCGATTACAGTCCTGGCAGTCACGAACGGTGCACTCCGTTTGCCACATGAGCAGATCGCTTACCAAATCATATATTTCTTGGCCAACTTTGAAAGTTTCTGCTTCCTTACTTCCTCCGGAACATCAAACTTGTGCTGGGCGGTGAAGAACAGTAGTCCCGGAACCTGCTGGAAGTCCGCCTTGGCGTAAGTTTCATCATCCATGATGAGGCAATGAGGCTTCGTCTGCATCTGGGTGTACAGTTTCCGGACCCGTGACGTTCCCACCGTAATTTTACCGTTCGTCATGATTTGGAGCCTTCTGCACTTTGTATCTACTTATGCTGTCCCTCCCGGTCCTAGGCTCTCTGAACGAAAGGCTTGGACAGATTCAAATTTTTAGCCACATCCCTGACCGAAGCATAGGGATTCCGCTTAAACACTTTCACGACACGCTTGTGATCCTGATCACTAATAGAACATCCATTCTGACCGCATTTCTCCTTCCGTTCGATGCTCAGAGTTTCGTAGTAACATTTAATCACAAGACTCACCGTTGACTGCACGATTCTGAGTTGTTTTCCGATGTCCCGATGAGAGAGTTGAGGATTTTCCAGGTGCTTGTGCAAAATCAATTGCTTTTCGGGTGACGCCATTTTTTCCAACTTTCGAAAAACTGACAGCAATAAAAATACAGTGTAAACAATACACTCTAAACTACTTCTACGCAAATGTTCAAGAGAAAAATCCAATGGGTAATTTTCTACAGTGTTTTTTTTTTTCGTGGTGAAATTTTAAGTGGGACACTCTTTAATAAACACACTTAGTAAAAGCTACTTTTACACGAGGCGTAATCCATATGAGGCGTAAATCATGGAACGTAAACAAACATTTCATGTTAAATTAAGTGCTCTCAAACCAAAACATAAGCAAGCCGACGGAGAGAACCTTTGATTGAATTGATTTTCCCGTTTCTTTCAACTTATTTTTTTTTTATCTCTTTATTTGTTCCATATTCAAAATAAATAACATTTCATTTTAACCTAGGTAACTACAGTAACTTACCAGCCTTAATTGTTATGATATATATCTAAGTGATTTTACATTGTTCCTGCCTTGGCAATTCAGTATTTTAAACAGGTTTTTTAAACCTGCATGTCAGTATAACAATTGAAATCTTAAAACGAAAACTAAATCTTATCTAAGTATAAAGGGAATTAATCGTTGCAATTGAGGATTGCAACGATTTTTGCCTGAAATTATTAAGTATTTGTTCTAAAGTCTCAACATTCGAAATTCTATGTACCTCAGTACCAGGGAGGCAACTTCAAAATCATCTTCAGAACTTTGTTCTGAATCCTTTGAAGTGCTTTTTTCCTGGTAGTGCAACAACAAGACCATATTGGCACAGCGTAAAGCATGGCCGGTCTAAAAACTTGTTTAAATATTAGAAATTTATTCGTCAAGCAAAGTTTGGATTTCCTGTTTATAAGAGAATACAAACATTTAATATATTTGTTACATTTGGCTTGAATGCCCTCAATGTGAACTTTAAAAGTTAATTTTTGATCAAGTATTAATCCAAGATATTTCACTTGGTTTGACCAGGAAAATGGAACTCCGTTCATAGTGACTATGTGACTACTACTTTGTGTCAAAAAGGAAGCTCTAGGCTTATGTGGAAATATTATCAGTTACGCTTCCAAGTTGGGAGAAATCTTCTATTTTTGTAAATAAGAAGAGAAAATATCTAAACTTCTCTGCAGTCTGCTGCAAATAACACGAAGACTTCTTCATTTAACGGAAATGCCTGTGTCATCGGCGAACAAAGATTTATGGCAACCCTAAGGCAAGTGAAGGAGTTCCGAAGTGAAAATGATATACAATATAGGCCCAAGAATGCTACCCTGAGGAACTCCTGCTCTAACAGGTAGTCTATTTGATTTGGAATTTTGATAATTTACCTGCAGAGTTCTGTCAGTTAAATAATTTTGAACTAATTTCATAATGTAAAGTGGAAAATTAAACTTTTTCAATTTAGCAATCATACCTTCATGCCAAACACTGTCGAATGCTTTTTCAAGGACTAGAAGAGCAGCTCCTGTTCAGTGGCCTTCAGATTTGTTTGAACGAATTAAATTGGTAACTCTTAAGAGTTTATGAGTAGTTGAATGCCCATGACGAAATCCAAACTGCTCATCTGCAAAAATCAAGTTCGTATTGATGTGAAGCATCATTCTATTCAAAATTATCTTTTCAAAAAGTTTACTTATTGAAGAAAGCAAACTTATTGGACGGTACCTAGAAGCTTCAGCTGGATTTTTATCCGGCTTCAAAATTGGAACAACGTTTGCATTTTTCCATTTATCAGGAAAGTATGCCAAATGGAAACATCTGTTAAATAATTTTACCAAGAAAGACAAGGTACTCTCTGGGAGTTTTTTGATGAGGATATAGAAAATTCCATCATCACCTAGAGCTTTCATATTATGAAACTTTTTAGTTATGGATCTTACTTCGTCCAAATTAGTCCCCCAGGAATCATCACAAATATTTTTCCGAGAGAAAATATTCAGATAATCCCGAGCAACCTGATTCTCAATAGGACTAGTAAGACCCAAACTAAAATTATGGGAACTCTCGAATTGCTTAGCAAGTTTCTGAGCTTTTACTAAAATTGTGATCAAAATGTTGCCACCTTCTCGGCTGGAATAGGTTTTTTTTCAAAAATTTTGTGAGTTTCCAAAAGGGTTTGGAACTCGAGTCTAATTTAGAAAGATTATTTTCAAAAATTTTGTTCCTCAGAGCAGAGAATCGCTTTTTAATTTGTTTTTGCAAATCCCTCTAGATAGCTTTCATGGCAGGATCACGTGTTCTTTGATATTGTCTCCTACGGACATTTTTAAGACGGATCAAGAGCTGAAGATCGTCGTCTATTATAATTGAATCGAATTTAACCTCGCATTTAGGTACTGAGGCAGCTCTTGCTTCAACTATAGACGTATTCAGAGATTCAAGAGCATAATTAATTTCATCTTTGGTTTGCAAAGGAATGTTTGGATCGAAGTTATATTCCATAAATGTTCGATATTGCTCCCAATCAGCTCTATGGTAATTGAAAGTAGAGCTGTTGGGATTAGAAATTATTTCTTGGGATATTTCAAAAGTTACTGGAAGGTGATCAGAACCAAAGTCAGCATGGGTAACCAATTGGCTACAAAGTTGACATGAATCAGTTAAGACCAAATCAATAGTGGAGGGATTTCTTGCAGAAGAAAAGCATGTTGGGCTGTTTGGATATTGAATAGTGTAATAACCTGCAGAACAATCATCAAACAGAATATTACCATTGGAGTTGCTTTGAGCATTATTCCATGAGCGGTGTTTTGCATTAAAATCACCAATAATGTAGAATTTAGACCTATGACGGGTAAGTTTCTGAAGGTCACCCTTGAGAAAATTCGTTTGCTGGCCTACGCATTGGAATGGCAAATAGGCAGCTATAAACGTAAGTTGTCCAAATTTTGTTTCAACAGAAACTTCCAAAGTTTCAAAAACTTTGGTTTCAAATTTATGTTTGATTCGTCTATGAACAATGATGGCAACGCTACCACAGGGTCCATCAAGATGATCATTTCTATAAATAAAATAATTTGCGTCCATCTTAACCTTATGGTCAGGTTTAAGGAACGTTTCAGTTATAACGGCAATATGCGCGTTATGAACTCTCAAAAAGTTAAATAGCTCGTCTTCATTATCTTTAAGAGATCGAGCATTCCAATTTAAAATATTTAATGGTTTAGAATCCATTGCTCAGTGTTCACTCGGCTGTCGACAGAAGCAGACCACTCTCAATGTGTGTCACGCGAACGTCTGTTTACTCGGCAGCAACCATTGTGTGGTCCTCCTCATTGTTCTTCATCAGCAGTTCTATCGTCGACTTTGCAAAGCAACCGTTTCGTGATGAATGTGTGAGTGCTGACCACGTTTTGCGTCCATTGCTACAATGGAAGCGCTCTGACCCTTGTTGGCGAATCTACCATAGAAGTAAACCACTGGAAGCGGCTCCCGTTCTGGAAAAGGAGGCTTATTGGATAGAGGAAGATAACATGTTTATTGTGTTGTACCTTTTGACTATGGTTTTAAGATGTATTGTATAGTGAACAAGAATCCTCGGGTCTGTAAAGTTAATTCGGTTGAGCCTTATCAAATAAATTAATAATAATAAAAAAAATCCATTGCTGAATTTTAAAGTCATGACAATATTCTTTGCCAATTTTATTCCAATTTGAATAGCATCAAACATAGAGTTAGATTTAAGCATATCAGAAATCATGTCAATTAACGAATTCTGTAAAAATTCCATTTTAGGGGCAGTAATGCTTCCTAAGTCAAAATTGTCAAAATTTCCGTTAGAATTACGTTGTTTAGTATTTTGATTTCTACCCGGTGCAATAGCAGCATAGGTAGCTCCATTAACTTGCTGAACATTGTTAGCAGCAAGGGGAGTAGGTATAGATGAAAAATTTGAAGCAGGGGTGATATTTGTACCTACGGGTATGAATGTAGAATTTGTTCCTTGTTGACCGTTGTTAACAGCAGAGAAATTTGTACCTGTTTAATAACTTTTGTGAAGAAACGTACTGGTTCAAGCTTTAAATTCTATAGATATTTTTGAAAAACCTATAAAAACAACAATTTTTGAACTTTAATATCTCCCAAAGCGCAAAAAATCGCAATCTGATATTTTCAGCAAAAATTAAGCAATATTCCATAAACAAAACATCAAAATTTGAGAGAGGTATGTTTTGGTGTTTTTAAGATTTCATCATTTTAGTGGAGCATGTATTTTTTCTATAACTTTTTTTTAATGCATTGAAATGGCGTTTTGACGACTTAGGCAAAATTGTTTATCTTGATTAAATAAGCAACTTTTCTTAAAAAGTCAAAACTCCACAGCCTACTGTTTAATCAACCATTTCAGCGTAAATAAAAAAGCGCGTGTTTTGATACACTAGGCCCCACTGTGTAACGGTCTCGATGATAGAAGCATAGAGGTAACTCTAAGACCAGAAGGACCCGAAGAAACGTACTCAAATTTTTGGCTCAGCTCTGGTACTCTCTTCGGTCCAAAGCTAATCGATGTGCCCCTCGAAACATAGGAAACTCGACGAACCCCTTATTTTATTTGTCAAACTTGCATAGCGAATCAAAACAAGTATAGTGTAGTATCAAGCGTGATATTGAGAGTGTATGGACGCGGAAAAATATTATTTAGCTTATGATTATGCCATCACTGTTTATTGATATTATTTTTGGCATTTTACCTCTTATATCAATCAAACTCAGGCCAGTGACAAGGCCTATGCCAACAGCAGCGTTTGACAGTAGGCAGCATGTCCTGGGCTCAAATCGTTTATTTTGCTGTGCTGGGCCCACTGTCACGGTATAACATGTTGCCCACGCGCCTGCCACTGGGCTGATCAAACTAAAAGCAACTGTTCCCCAATTTTTATTGTAAAACTCGGGTACCTAGGAAGTTTGAGACACTCAAGAGACTGTGGGCAAGCGCCCGAACCGAATTGGTTGCCATAACATTTAACAACATGTTTTTCTTTGACTATATGTTTAGTATTACTTCTGCGTGAAGTCAACGATTTACATAGTTGAAGATGCTAATTTCAAATAACAGACTAAAGTGGTAATTTTTATACGATAGATGAGGAGATGAAGGTATAGAATTGATAGTTCCGTTAGAGTACGGCAGTGTGAAAATTGCATATAGAGAGTAGAAAGCGAGTTGGGACAACTTTTAAGGAAGGTACAAATCGGTTTTACCATCTCTCTTTACCAAACTCCCCCATTGGGAGGGATGGTGAGGGGTATCCCCCCCCCCCCCCGCCACCGCTGGCAAAAGGAGATGATCACCGACACGCTCAAGTACCGACGATGGGGTTGAAACAGTTCTACCGATTTACCGCACTCCAGTTGTTATCTGAAGGAAGGCATCCAGTCGTAGGTTTGGAAATTGCAGCTATTGTTACCTCTACCACGGTATGTGCTCCTGTCATCGCCGACTTGACGATCTCTTGGGGACACGGGTAGGGTAGGTACTGCTGCTGTACCTTTCGACCAATGACAGTTATTGATGGTATGCTCCCATCCAGAGCTATGTACTCTGACTATATGTTTAGTATTACTTCTGCGTGAAGTCAATGATTTACATAGTTGAAGATGCTAATTTCAGGTTGTTTCTTGACGGACGCCCAGAAATCAAGAGAAAGACGTGTGTTCAGTAGGAAGTCTCGTTTAATACTACAAAAAGTTTTCAATTGTTGATAACGGGTAAACAAGTTCTTAACTACAGAAATCAACTGCTTCTTCGATCCAACTCTTCACCCCCTCTCAGTTGATGCTCTCCAATCATATCTTTGTTCTCAAAAGTGTTAAAGCCGGGGCTGGAAGTGACTTTGTAAGAATGTCCGCTTCTTGCTTCTGGGTTGGTACATATACAAGTTTCACCTTTCCGTCTGCAACCGCTTCTCGAATAAAATGAAACTTAACATCTATATGCTTGACACGTTTCGTCTCCTTCTTCTCTGGCATAGCTATATCGCCTTGGTTGTCCTCGTAGATTGGAACAGGATACAAGTTTGATTCACACAAATCGGATAGCAGTCCAGTAAGCCAAATCGTTTCGCTAACAGATGAGCTCAATGCGATGTGCTCAGCTTCTGTGGATAATATTGCTATCGTGCACTGCTTCTTCGACGACCTAATCGAAAGTATATAAAGTCAAGAATATTTCCTCAAAAGATCAAGTTGATCCGATGAAAATTGTGAAAGTTATGCGACGTACAAAAATATTCACTTATAGTGGACTAAACCCAACTTGAAACTTTAAACACGATTATCTCGGAATCATATTTTTAAAACCGGTGCCAAAAATTTCTCGAAATGTATACATTCGATTCGTCCGATTCGTTTTGATTTCTGTTCAGCACTATTTTGTGCAGTCCACGATCGTTCGGATTTCGTCTATCATTTAATTTCGATTTTTTACAGCCGATCAAAGACAAATTTTAAGGATCAAAAATCGGCACTTCAACTTTGCAAGGCCGCCATTTTGTCAAAAAAAAAATTAAAAAAAAACCGTACGATCAAGGACTAGTTTAACACATGCTTAACGATTTGGCATGGTTTTTTTTTTTTATTTCAGATGATTACATCACAAACCGCAGTTGGCACCGCAAAAAGCGTTTTTTAGAACATCGTCCACGGGGAGCAGCCGTGCGGGACAATCTATCGTTCAATAAACGGCAGAAAACCGATTTTCAATATGTTGCGTCGTTTTGGAGAAAAAAAAAATCCAAACTTTCGCTTTTTTTCGGTCTTGCAGGTAGGTTTAACCCCTTAATCAGGAATCCAGAAACACACTTACGATCCTCCTCGTCGCTTGCATAGTCAGCATCAACAAACACAGCGACCGGTCGTTCATGCGGGTTCCTCGTAAAGATCAGCCTTAGGTCTTTTGTCGCTTGAAGATAACGCAGTACTCGTTTGGCATGCTTCCTCTCCTGCAGCATCTTGGAATCTTGCCAGATAGCCCACAACGTAGCACAGGTCTGGTCTTGAGCCCAGCATCAGGAACATAAGACTGCCAACCAGTTCTCGTTACGGATAGTTGCATCCTTCAGTGGTCTTTCGCATTCCACTGCGTCCTAGCAAGAAGTACGGTCGACTTAGTTCGCGCTCCGCTATTTTGGAAGTTTTCTCGCTATTCGCTTGATTTAAATTGTCAGTTTTTTCTCGCTTAGAGTTCCCAGCTAAATAATTAACTAAAAGTGAGTTTTTTTCTGAGAAGAAAGTGTGTTTTCGGCATCATCGGAAGGAAAATTGTTTTTACGATTGCCAATTCGCCAACCATTTTGCGCACCATCGGTGCGTGGTAACGCATACCTGCACACGGATCATCGTCATCGAGTGTCAGCATCTGCCTCCGCATTTACACCGCTCATCTATCATCGTGTGTTCAGCTGAGTGCCGACCCTCACATAAGCACACACCAACGAAGACCGCCCGCACACGCTAATCGAAGATCATCCACGCTGCGCGTCGCTCCGCTGCTGCCGTTTAAACGCTCGGTGGTAGTAGTATAGGATTATCAGATAAGTTTTTGTTCTTGTTTCTCTCTTTCGCCCACAGTTAAATTTTAAGTTTGTGTTCTGTGTTTGTGGTTTTTTTTTGTGTATTGTGTCCGAGTGATTATCGTTTCAGTGGTAGAGCGTTTTTCGCTCCCACTAGTACGGCAAAATGGACATTTTGTCGCAAGACGAAATGGACGTTTTGTCGGAAGATGACACCACTTTGCCACGCGATGGCAAGAAGGGTCGAAAACGTACGTCATCTCTCCCTGGTTCATCGTCTCAGTCTGGCAAAGGACAGGCTCAGATCAACCACCGATCGCGAGCCTATCCAGATGACTCGACTGGCCCATGGGTTGTCTACTTTCAGCCCAGAAACAAACCTTTGAATGTAATGCAAATTACTAATGATCTGACGAAGCGATACTCGGCCGTGACTGAAATCAAAAAGGTTAGGCACAATAAACTTCGTGTCTCCGTCTCTAACCTGAAGCAGGCTAACGAGATTGCTGCCTCCCAGCTCTTCACGCTCGAGTACAGAGTTTACATCCCAGCTCGTGATGTGGAGATCGAAGGTGTGGTCACCGAAGCGAGTCTGACCCCCGAGATCTTGGAGAAGCAAGCGGTTGGCCGTTTCAAGAACCGTTTGCTTCCCCCGGTGAAGATACTGGATGTCCAAAAACTGGGCTCAGTATCTGTCAGCGAGGGTAAAAAGAGTTTTACCCCCACAGACTCGTTCCGTGTGACCTTTTCTGGTTCAGCCCTTCCTCACTACATCGAGCTGGGAAAACTTCGACTACCTGTGCGTTTGTTCGTTCCCCGGGTCATGAACTGCCAAAACTGTAAGCAGTTGGGACATACGGCCTCCCACTGTGGCAGCAAGGCACGCTGTTCCAAATGCGGAGAGAAGCATGGGGATGACACCTGTGCAGCTACCGCACCAAAATGCGTGTACTGTAAGGGAACTCCTCATGGTATCTCGTCATGCCCGGTGTACAAACAACGCGGGGAGAAATTACAACGCTCACTTAAGGAACGTTCCCGGCAGTCTTTTGCAGAAATGCTTAAGACGGCCACGCCATCGACCAACGACAAAAATCCCTTTTCTCTTTTGTCAGATGACGAGACTGACTCTGACTTGGCTGAGGAGGGAACTTCTTTCTGTTTTTCAGCACGGAAACGAAAACGCATCCGTTCGCGGAAAGTTGAGAATGAAGAACCCCAAATCAGCTTGCCCAAATCAAGGAGTGGTGGAAAAAAGGAAGTTTCTACTCCTCCTGGATTCAGAAGAACTGACTATACCCAGGATTTTCCATCTCTCCCGGGGACATCCAAAACCCCTGATGTCCCATTTTTAAGAACAGAAGCCCCTTCTTCATCTGGGTTGTTCTCATTTGATGAAATTGTGGACGATATTCTCAAGTACCTGAATATTTCTGATCCTCTCAAAAGCATTGTTCTGGCAATGCTTCCTACTGTGAAGACCCTCTTGAAGCAATTGACATTGAAGTGGCCCCTCATTGCAGCAATCATTTCCTTCGATGGATAATTTTCCAAACGAGGTCGGGGATTTGATCACTATTCTACAGTGGAATTGTCGAAGTCTTATTCCAAAATTAGACTCTTTTAAGTTTTTAGTTCACAATAATCATTGTGAAACTTGGCTCTCTTCAGATATAGATCTTCCTTTTTATGATTTTAACATTATTCGACTGGATCGTGAGGATTCGCGTGGAGGAGGGGTACTTTTGGGGATCAAAAAGTGCCATTCTTTCTATAGAGTGAATCTTCCACAATTTACAGGTATTGAAGTTGTCGCATGTCAGGCTATTATTAAAGGTAAGAGCCTTTGTATTGCTTCTGTTTATATTCCTCCTAGAACCGTTGTTAATCGAAAACAACTTTCAGATATATGTTCAGTACTTCCTGCTCCACGGTTGATTATGGGAGATTTTAATTCCCACGGTACAGGCTGGGAGGAACTGTATGATGACAACCGTTCTACTTTTATATATGACCTCTGTGATAACTTCAATATGACAATTCTTAACAATGGAGAAGTAACACGTTTGGCTGGACCATCCTCGAATGGAAGTAAATTAGACCTCACACTTTGCTCTAACTCATTATCGTTGGATTGCACGTGGAATGTGATCCAGGATCCCCACGGTAGTGATCACTTGCCGATCAAAATTTCGATTGCCAGTGGGTTCAATCCGTCGGAATCCGTTAACGTCGCGTACGACCTCACCCGTAATATCGATTGGACAACGTTCAAGACCGCGATAGAGGAAGCCGTGTCGTCAGTAGAAGGGCTTCCACCGTTGGAGGAATATAACTTCCTCTCCAATCTGATCTTGGACAGCGCGCTTCGAGCTCAAACTCGGCCGGTTCCAGGAACGTCTTTGCGTAGGAAACCTCCTTCCCCTTGGTGGGACCACCAATCAACCCCTGAGTATCTAGACAGAAAACCTTAGTTTCACGTACCCACTTACAAATTGTAGATGTCTCCACCATACGTAAACAATGGGGTCAGCCATCGTTGGTGGCACAACTTTTCTCACATCAGAAAATATGTTTTTGTTTCACTTCATGTGGACGTCGAACTCAAGCCAAGAATAAATTATCACTGAGACGTATTACTGATGTTGCATTGTTTTCCTCATATAGATCCTTATATAAGATTGGAATTTAATCGATTTGATGAAAATTTGAAAAATTCATTATTTGGCATGATGAAGTAATTTGTTTTGTCACATGATAGGTTTTATTCCTTACCGGTCAAATTTAGTATCATGGTTCACATTCTCCGGAACATGTTCCTACCACATTTCCTGCACCAGTTAACCAATTCTGAATCTGTTCAATAGTGTTCTATAGGTGAGGCTATGGGATCATGATACTTTTCGTTTGGTGGTTGTTGCGAGCAATTCGCATTAGTGGTTACCGATAAATATGACTTAGTTACCAAAATACATGTTTTTCGGAACTTGTGCCTGAATTACCTTTTATTTACTGGTTGTTTCGTTTAATTCGGTTATGTGGTTACCGAGAACACCACTTAGTTCCCGAATTCCGTGATTTTCGAATGTTTTTCCGTCCAAATCACCGGAACCAGTTATTCGATTAAAAATCATGGTACCTTTCATTTGGTGGTAGTTGAGTTCAATTCGGTAGAGTGGTTGCCGAGAAATACATTTAAGAAAATTGTTTTAAGCGCTCTCTCTCTCTCACACACACACACACAGACAGACACTTTCGGATCCCATCCAGCTATGGCAATTGGAAGATTATTTAAAAAATATTAATGTTTTTACAAAAATTAGAAACAACAACAAAAACTAAAAAACGTGAAAAAAAGAGTTAATCAAAAATAAGACCAATTGTAAATTTACTCCACCATTATTCGATTTGACAGAACCAGAGTACCAGAATTTTCGGGGTACATAGACATTACACTGGAGCTGTCAAATAGCTCCCGGGGTGCCACCAATGCACTGAGGTTTATCGTAAAAAGTCCGACGCGTTTAAGCTTTTCCGGAAACGTGGAACACCCGTGTATTTCGAAGCGTACTCGGCTCTTGAACGCGAACTCAAGAGCCTCATCAAAGCCAAGAAACGCGGATACTGGCGGCAATTCGTGGACGGATTATCGCGCGAAACGTCGATGAATACGCTTTGGAACGCGGCGCGAAGGATGCGTAACCGGTCTTCGAACAACGAGAGCGAGGAGTACTCAGATCGTTGGATTCTCAAGTTCGCGCGAAAAGTATGTCTTGATTCCGTGCCGGCACAGATGATTCCTCGCGAAACGACGAATTCTGTAGACGAGATCAGCCAGCCTTTTTCAATGCTGGAACTCTCACTCGCGCTCCTTTCGTGTGGCAATTCGGCTCCGGGGGCTGATAGAATCAAGTTCAACTTGTTGAAGAACCTCCCAGACGTCGCTAAGAGGCGCATGTTGAACTTGTTTTGTCAGTTCCTGGAGCTCAATATTGTTCCGGATGATTGGAGGCAAGTGAGAGTTATAGCCATTAAAAAGCCTGGAAAACTCGCTTCAGATCATAACTCGTATCGTCCCATCGCGATGTTATCGTGCATTCGAAAATTGTTGGAGAAAATGATCCTTTTTCGCCTGGACAAATGGGTTGAGTTGAACCATCTACTATCAGATATTCAATTTGGTTTCCGTAGGGGCAAGGGAACGAACGACTGTCTCGCGTTGCTTTCCACTGAAATTCAGTTGGCTTTTGCTAAAAAAGAGCAAATGGCTTCTGTCTTGTTGGATATTAAGGGGGCTTTTGATTCAGTATCCGTTGAAGTCCTTTCAGACAAACTCCACGCTTGTGGCCTTTCTCCATTAATAAATAACTTTTTGTACAATTTGCTGTCAGAGAAACATATGAGCTTTTCTCATGGAAACTCTACAGCTTCTCGATTTAGTTACATGGGTCTCCCCCAGGGCTCATGTTTAAGCCCCCTTTTGTATAATTTCTACGTCAGAGAAATTGAAAATTGTCTAAGTGACAACTGCACGTTGAGACAACTTGCAGATGACGGCGTAGTGTCTATGACAGGGCCCAAAGGGGTCGACCTGCAAGGACCCTTACAGGATACCTTAGACAATTTGTCTACTTGGGCTATTCAGCTAGGTATCGAATTCTCCACGGAGAAAACTGAGTTGGTCGTTTTTTCTAGGAAGCATAGCCCAGCACAACCAAAGCTTCAACTTTTGGGTAAGCCGATCACTCATTCTATGTCCTTCAAATATCTTGGGGTCTGGTTCGAGTCAAAATGCACCTGGAGATCCCACATTGAGTATCTGAGACGAAAATGCCAACAAAGGATCAATTTTCTCCGAACAATTACCGGAACGTGGTGGGGAGCCCATCCGCAAGATCTTCTAACGTTGTACCGGACAACGATTTTATCGGTTTTAGAATACGGTAGTTTTTGTTTCCAGTCGGCGGCTAAAACTCACATCATCAAACTGGAACGTATCCAGTATCGTTGTCTTCGTATCGCGTTAGGATGCATGCACTCGACTCATACGATGAGTCTAGAAGTATTGGCGGGCATGTTGCCACTATCGGATCGGTTCTCGGAATTGTCCCTCAGGCTCCTCACCCGTTGCGAAGTTATGAACCCACTGGTAATCGAAAACTTTGAAAAGCTTCTTGAGCTGAACCCTCAAACTCGTTTTATGTCATTGTACTACGTGTACATAACACAGGATGTCAGCCCTTCACAGCATAATCCTCATCGTGTATGCTTCTCCGACTTCGGCAATTCAGTTAGTTTTGATTTATCTATGACGCGGGAGATTCGTGGGATCCCAGAACATCATCGTTCCATGATTGTTCCGTCAATTTACGCTGCAAAGTTTGGCCAAGTTGATTCCGCAAGATCGTTCTTCACAGATGGATCACTAATAGAGTCGTCCGCTGGTTTTGGTATTTTTAACGAATTTCATAGCGCCTCTCGAATGCTTCAAGCTCCTTGTTCCGTATATGTTGCTGAACTGGCGGCAATATATTATACGCTAGAAACGATCGCCTCACTTGCACCAGATCATTATTTTATTTTTACGGATAGTCTCAGTTCTGTCGAGGCTATTCGATCCATGAGGCCGGTAAAGCACTCCTCGTATTTTCTCATGAAAATACGAGAGCTTTTAAGTGCTTTATCTTTAAGATCTTTTGTCATCACCTTTGCATGGGTCCCATCTCATTGCTCGATTCCGGGCAATGAGATGGCTGACTCACTTGCTAAGGTGGGCGCTATGGAAGGCGATATTTACGATCGACAAATCGCCTACGATGAATTTTTCTTCATTTATCGTCAACAGTCACTCGTCAGCTGGCAGAATAAGTGGAGTGAAGGGAGTTTGGGACGATGGCTATATTCGATCATCCCTAAGGTGTCGAAGAGTTCTTGGTTCAAGGGGTTGGATGTGGGTCGAGACTTCATTCGTGTGATGTCTCGCCTCATGTCCAATCACTATTCGTTAAACGCTCACTTGTTCCGTGTTGGGCTGAAGGACAGCAGTCTCTGTGAATGTGGACAAGGTTACCAGGACGCAGATCACATTATTTGGTCTTGTGCTGAGCATCGCGGAGTCAGATCTGAACTGTATGATTCCCTTCGGGCTCGAGGTAGACAACCTAATGTTCCAGTTCGGGATATTTTGGCTAGACGCGATCTGAAGTTTATGAAACTCATATATGTTTACTTTAAGAATATTAACATTAGATTGTAAGTTTTATTAACCATGTGTTTAGTTTGTATTTTGTACGTGTGGGTTTTTTTTTTATGTTTGTTTTCAAGATGAATAGAAATTCGTTCATGTTTTAGGATTAATTAAATATTTGTATCGTAAACCACATTTCAAACCTCCCTCTCCCTTTTCCCATCCAAAAAAAATTGTAAATCCCCACTAACCTCGAGACAACCGCGAGTATCCGGTCCAGCTCCTTTAACTTTAAATATAAGAAATCAATAATGTATAACAAAAATGATAACTCGGCTCTGTAAAGTTTATTCGATTGAGCCTGTACAAATAAAGTAATTAATAAAAAAAAAAAGTGGTCTTTCGAAGCTGCAACTTAGTTTCAGCGGGTGTGTGGGCAGGTTTACAGCCGTCCATTCCGAAACGTATTAGTATTTTTCGGATTAGTGCTTCTTGAGACAAATACATAGTACCTTCCTCGTCACGTTCTCTCTTGATACCCAAAAAGTGATGTAGTTCGTTCAAATCCTCGTTTCAATCGATCGTAAATCTCCTCAATAATGCGCAGATCGCCCGCAACCACGAGCAAATCGTCCGCATAGATAACAATGTAACCGATTTGATTTCCTTGTCCACTCACATATACGCAGTAGTCGTGTCGGGAACGACGAAATCCCATGCTCACCAGAACTTCATTAAAGCGACCGTTCCAACAGCGAGGTGATTGCTTGAGACCGTATAGCGATTTCTTCAACAAGCATGCTTCATTCGGTTGACTGTGTACCCCCTCTGGAACACGCGTGTACACTTTTTCCTGGAGAACGCCGTTTAGGAACGCCGTTGTCACGTCCATTTGATGGATCTTCAGGTTTCGATTCGTCGCAATCGCCAGAATCGTCCGTATAGTTGAAAGCTTTGCCACTGGAGCAAACGTCTCTTCATAGTCCACGTGCTTCCGCTGCATGTACCCTTTGGCAACCAGGCGGGCCTTGTAGCCCACAGGATTCCCGTCAGCATCGGTCTTCAACGTGAACACCAATTTACTCGGCACAGGCTTCACTGTATCAGGGCACCTCACCATCTTGCAGGTTTGGTTTTTCTTCAAAGACCTTAGCTCGTCAGCTATTGCCTGCCTCCATTCCGCCTCATGCGGATGACCGTCAACCTCATCGTAACATGTCGGAACCTGTTGGGATTCATCAGCAGCAAACAGGGCTGTATAGGGGTAGGGTTACCATACGGTATCCTAAAGGAGGACATGTCCTCCTTTTTAAATATTTTTTCCACATCCTCCTTATGCCCAAAAATGTCCTCCTTTTTAATCCTTGCATTTTTTCCAGTAACATATTCATAAAATTGTTTTCAAAGAGCGTTGTTTGCAGAGCTTATTTGTTTAATCATACTACAGCTGTCAACTCCCCCTACATTTAGGCTACGTCCCATTTGATGAATTTTAGCTTATATTTGACAGATGGAAAATTTTCAAATAAACCTGCTATTCTACCAGACTTATTTCAGACGAACCAGGAATCGTGTTTGACAAACAATTTGTCGAAAATCGGACGATCTACAACATAGAGATATTTGAAAAATTATTTTATTTATTCAGTGTCAGTGAAAATTCATCAATTTTTTCTGACTTTTTACTTAAATTTGACATTTTAAAAATAATTTATAATGTTCGAAAATCTATCTGTTATCGATCGTGTGATTTTCGAGGCGTTTGTCAAAATTGATTCCTGGTCAGCCAGAAATTTTCTATCTGTCAAATTTTAGTTAAAATTCTTCAAATGGAACACAGCCACACAGATTAAATCCAACATGTGTTCGATTTTGACGTTCTGGTTCTATGGGATTTGAGGTATTTCAAGCATAACTATTCAAGTCGACGTATCTGATTTTGTAAACAATCACTTCAATCGACGATTTGTGACAACTGCAAGTTCACTCACAGAAACTAACAACACCAGCTAGTAGGCGAAAGTTTCCTCTACCTGTTGATGGTGTTTGTTTGCGTATGTGAGTTAGCAATTAATACAAATCGTCGATTGAAGAGATTGTCTACAAAAGCAAATACGTCGATTTGAATGGTTACGCTTGATTTGTTTAGGCCACAGGCATACTGAGAGGGAAGAGGCACGCGAAGCGTGAAATCGAATGTAAGGAATAATATCAATAATAGGAATTCTTTTGTATAGAACGCTTAGCGCGCCTCTTTGCTCCCACTATGACAGCGGCCTTAGAGTCCCATGCTGAATCAATGGTAAAATTATTAGGTTGCTTAGTACCTTTTCAAATCATGAATTTTGTGATAGTGAACATATTATTTAAACGTTAGATAAAAACTCATCATTCTACTTTAATGTTAAGACAGAAATCATTGTCCTCCTTAATCTCCAACCCTCAAATGAAATGTCCTCCTTTTCAAGTTTTTGATATGGTAACCCTATATAGGGGGCAATAAAATCAGCTAACCAACCTGGGGTCCTGCGCTCCCGACCACTAGACATCGGAACAGACTCCTCACAGTTATTCCCATTCTTCGAGTGTGGTGGGAGCTCCGATGCGCCTTCTTCATTAGTGTTGTCAGCAACTTCGTCAAGATCTTCAAACTCATCTTCGGACAGCTCTTGATGGTCATCTTCAAATTCATTCGTTGGCTTGACGTCATATGTATTGATCTCTTCAACGGCTGGAATAACTTCAGGAATCACCACCTTCGAAGCTACTTCTTCCTCCAGGGATTTCTCTGGTAACTTGAACGGAAAACTTGTCTCGTCGAATTTCACATCTCGTGCCACGAACATTTTCCTCGTTTTTGGATTCCACAGACGATAACCGGTTGGTGTGTAGCCCAGCATCACACTGCGCAAACCGGTTGGGTCCAACTTGCTCCTCTTTTGTTTCGGAACCCATGCAAATGACTGGCATCCGAACACTCTCAGTTTCCCAACATCTGGTTTCTCACCGTGCCAACATTAAGCCGGGGAACAGTTTTGTTTCAACGCTTCAGTTGGACTTTGGTTTGTTTGTGTACACTGCATTCAATAGTGCTTCGCCCCACATAGATTTAGGTGCTCTGGATTCAGCTAGCATAGTCCTCATTTTTTCCACAATGGTCCGTTTGAACCTCTCTGCTACTCCGTTATGCTGTGGTGTATAACCAGCGGTTGATTCAACTTGAATTCCTTGTTTCATATAGTACGCAAGCTGATCATTCGAAAAGTATTCTCTTCCTAGGTCACACCTCAAGTTTGCGATCTTGTTCCCGAACTTTGCCGTTGCCATGGCCTCGTATACTTTGAAGAAATCAAACACTTGGTCCTTCCGTTTCATCAATTATATAACAGCAAAATGAGTATAGTCATCGATAAACGACACGAAGTACTGATACCCATCTACTGTTTTCGGTGTTATCTGGCCGCAAACATCCGTATGAATACGCTCCAATGGTCTTGTTGTGCTCGGTCGACTCTTGTTGTATGGCAACCGGGTCATCTTGCTCTCTGCACAGGACTCGCAAAATCCATCTTCATTTTTAATTTCCCCGATTCCATCTACCATTTCGCTCTGCTTCAGGCGTCGTACATTCTTGAAGCTCAAGTGACCAAACCGTTTGTGCCATGTCATCACCTCATCACCAACTCATCACCATCACCTTTCGCAAGGATGGCCGAATCTGATGTATAACGCTGCATCGTCAGGAAGAATAGATTCCCACTTGGACTCCTGCTTTCAGCAACCGCGACAATGACAGCAAATTGAACTTGAGGTTCTTCACAAACAAGGACAATGTCAGACTTCTCTCACCCATGAACGTCTTCGCTTTCACTGTGCCTTCTTTAGTAGCAATAAGATTCTCACCTTGCTTGGCACTTTCAATTACCAGCGGTCTGTCGAACTCCTTGAACTCGTGAAAATACCGCTCATCATTGGCCATGTGACGACTTGCTCCCGAGTCCAATATCCATTCAATGTCCAATTTCGACTTGTAGATCGGCTCCTGGGAAATCATCAATGCCACTTCTCTGTCTACGGGAACAGTTGCTACTTGAGTTCGATCATACCGTTTTTTGAACTTTGGACATGCAACCTTCTTGTGCCCTTGTTCACCACACACAAAGCATTTTCCTTGAAACTTGGAATTTTCCTTGCTTCTTTCCGACTTCGCTGCAAACACTGATCCTGATCCATCCGAGACACCATTGGCACATGAATTGTCTCCTCTTCCCATTCGTTTCTGCTCTTCGGCCAGCAAACGTGCCTTTACCGTGTCCAACTTCAACTGATCATCTCCCAGGTTCTCCATAGCCGTGGTGACAACATCGTACGTCGATGGCAGAGAAATGAACAGTTGACTTACGGCATCTAACTCCGTGACAGTAGCACCAGCTCCCTTCAACTGGTGGACTAACTCGTCAAACTTTCGGAAGTGGTCCTTTAACGGTGTTTCTTCTTCCATCTTCAGCGTTGCTAAGGACCTCCGAATGTATGTTTGCGCTGCAAAACCCTTCTTCGCGAACGCGCTTGCCAGGGAGTACCACATTTCCTTCGCAGTGTTCTTGTCACGCACGTACTCCAGATGAGAATCCGCGATGTACAAAACTAGAAGAGCCTTCGCCTTTTCGTCCTTTTCTTGAAAAGCTTTCCTCTGCGCTTCGTCAGCTGGTACATCCTTCGTGATCATTTCCTTCACGCCGTGAGCCGACAACTGCGTTTCGACCCGGAACCTCCACACGTCGTATCCTTCACCAGCAAACTGGACTATTCCTACTTTCGCCGCGCTTGACATCTTCACTCCCGTCTTCTTCGTAATTCCGTAACGAACTTCTGGATTCTTCAAATCAATTAGCTTCAACTTCGGAGGCCGGACGTAACTGGGCCCATAACCTCTAGAGAAAGACGTGTGTTCAGTAGGAAGTCTGGTTTAATACTACATAAAGTTTTCAGTTGTTGATAACGGGTAAACAAATTCTTAACTACAGAAATCAACTGCTCCTTCGATCCAACTCTTCCAGAAAACGTAATGAACGGTCAAAAGTGATTGGGTATAAACACTCTAATGGACTACTGATTAATTTCAAGAAATCATTTTGATCTGGTTACTCATTTAATTAAATGCTCAATTCTTAATTAAATCAGAAATGGAATAAAACTGTTTGTTTTAAATCTTCTGAAAACTTTTCTGCAGCCACCCTATCTCGCATCGAACTTCGCTGGCACAACGGATGCTAACGACTCATCGTTTCAAAATGGAGCTTCCTGACTGCCGCACATCTCAGTTCTGGAATAATAATAAAACAAATGACGATTGTATGGCGCACAAGCTTCGTCGCCGATGGAGAAAGTTTTCGGTTTCAATGAAATAATGGAGAATACCAACACGTGAAGACACAGAAGACGAAGTGACGAAGTCTGCCTTCCCGCATCATCACAACCATAAGCCTTTGAAATGGAGACGCAGCATCTTGTTGGAAATAAATTAGCATTAGAGTTAAATCTTCGTAAAAGAAGCAAACTTTCCCTATTCATTGTCAAAAGATAATGATGGCCATGGTGATGAGGGTGTCGGAAGTTTGGGAAAATAGGGGTTGGGGTAATGGTTGAATGAATTTATGCGGGACAAATCATAATGTCGGAAGACTTTTGCCATTAAATTCCAAACACAGAGAAGGCAACAACAGTAACTCAAAAAATTGAATTCTCCCCAACAGAAAAGATCCAGTATCGTGCTTTCAGCTATATAAAAGTAACAAAAGTCCCATCATCAAGCTATAAAACGCACCGACAACCGGAGGAGTCAAACCGATGAATGCCAAAAGGCCAAAAGTGCAGCTACAATCATAAAAAGGAAAGCACCATCACATTTTCTTATCGGAAAGGAAATAGAACGTGAGCGTGTGGTAAGCAAGATTAGACCACTTCGAAATAGTCTTTGTACAGTTGTGTTCTACTGCAGTCAGTGGCATATTCAGAGGCGCATCATATGATTTCGTACTCTGGGAAAATTTATTCGTCTTATAAAATACATGTTTGCATGTGCTGATTATATTTTTTTTAATTAAATTATTTCTTTTTTCATATCCCCTACCAACGCTTCTGAGCCTCAATTGTTCTGCAACGGGAATTGGATTGCTGGTTGTGGGAAACTTTTGCCTCGAAGCTCCGAGGTTCCGTCCCAGCCCAAAGAGAAGATGCTCAAGTTTCATTTGGAAAATTTATCTCATTGCACATATTCCCACTACACCGGCCAAATTCAGCCTCACTGGATTCAAGGACGGACGAAAGCCTCCTACAGCTTAGTTTGGTTCAGCACTTCCAATTATGTCCGATGCCTGCTCCAAGCACCCTTTTGCCCTTTTCGATCAGAACCCCCTTCCAGCAGCGGGCCACTTTCAATGAAAACCACGAAAACCACCCTTCTGAGAGGTGATGGAGGGGGGGGGGGGGATGATGCCGGAAAGAACAAAAACGACGAGTTTGAAAAAGTTTTATTGTATTCCAATATGTTTTTGTTACCGCTTCCCTTCTCTTCTATACTCGTTGTGCCGTTTGTTGTTCGGTCCATTAGCCGGAAGCGAGAATATTGTTTCTGGCTTTTTGGCTTCAGTACCGGTACCGTTTCTGCTTCTGCCGGCTGGTTCGGGGAAGTTGAACTTTGAGCAATCGGAAAATAACCGGAATTGGTTACACCAGTCATAAATTAAATTTTATTAAAGTTTGCTACATTGCATGCTACGCTTGGGGGCTTCGACCGAACATTTGGTAAGGTTGTTCTAATCTAAATTAAATTTCTGATAAACCTGGAAATTAGTCCAAGTTTTAATGGATGCCCTTTGATGATCTATCTGAAAATTTGCATGTGTATAATCACGGACATACATTACAGGAGCGATCTCATAAAGCATCTTCCTTACTCTTAGCTTTCCTGGTCCAACGTCCAGGATATGTCACGCCAACTAACTCCCAACCAACACAACTTGTTATAAAGGTGTTTAAAATACTCATATGTGTCATTATATGAGTGTTCAAACGCCTTTTTAATAGAAACTAAGTTTATCGATTCAGCCTCTGGTGGCGAATAATAGAACTTCAAAAAGAGTATTCACACAAAATCACGGCCTCCCTGTTCGGTAATTTTTTACTGGGTTTTTGAACAGCTGAAAAAGTCAGTAAATTTAAAAAAATTGTAAAAAATTGTATAAAAGTGATTTTTTCTTGAAATTTATACAGACTGTGTTCTTATTACATTTATTTGATGATAAAAATTAAATATGTTAAAATTGTTCGTTGCATTACGTGTGACCGTTATTTTCAGTTTACTGACTTTTTCAGCTGTTTGAAAACCCAGTAAAAAATTACTGACCCCAGTAAAATAATCTCTGTGTGTTGTAAGTAGCAATTTATGCCGTGAGACATAGGAAGCGGAACACTTTTCACTACTGTGTGTGTGTGTGTGTGTGAGTACAATCCATCTCCCTCTTTTGACTTTAAATGATCTATATTTCTTGAATTTGTGTGGTTTACATGTATAACTTATCAAGTGACACAGATGCGTCTTTTCAACTTTAGTTCCTGTGAAATTTCAATTATTATTAATTACAGTTCCTAGTCCTATCGGGCCTGTTTTAGAGAATGACCACCTTGGTGGGATTGGTTTGTTTTAAAATTTGAAAAAGGAGACTACTTATAACTACTATTTACAACTACAACTAACCTACAACTACTATATACACCTAATCTACTATATACAAATTGCTTATCAAAGCATGTTCTGATAAATTACATTTTTGTGCAAATTTAGTCTTAATTTCGTTAATTCTGGAATCTATTTTGGCAATGCCTGCCTCTTCGTGTAAATTTGTTATTCTAGTGTCAAAAGGACGATCAAGTACCATCCTCAGCACTCTATTCTGAGCGACCTGGATTTTGTTCCTGTGAGTCTGTGCACATGATTCCCACACCGGAGCTGCGTAGAGGATCGCAGGTGCTATGATTTGTTTGTAGACGGCCAGTTTGTTCACCCTTGAGAGGCGGGATCTGCGGCAAATCAGCGGATACAGACACCTAACCAAGGCAGAACACTTAACTACAGTTTTCTCTACATGCGCACGGAAGAGGAGCTTTTCATCAAACAACATCCCGAGATAGGTTACTTCGGCAGACCACTCAACCCTTGTGCTATTCATGATTACAGTACAAGATGGAGCCGGTTTCAGTTTGGGCGATTGCCGATGGAGGAACATAATCGCTTGTGTTTTGGAGGCATTGATTTTGATTTTCCACGTGGTGGCATAATCAGCAAAGGCGTTAAGGCATCGTTGAAGTTTGTTCGTTATTTCGCGAGGCATCCTTCCTTTGACGGCTATTGCGGTATCATCTGCGAACAGGAAAAACACGCAACCGTCACCGAGGGGAGGAATGTCGGAAGTATAAATGCTGTAAAGCAAGGGGTCCAGCAGACTGCCTTGCGGGACTCCTGCTGGGATGGAAAACGTGTCGGAAAGACAACCATTCAACGATACCTTAAACGACCTTTGCTGGAGGTAGTTACGGGTGATTTAAACCAGATGTAATGGAAAGTTGAAGTTACAAAGCTTGTACACAAGTCCATCATGCCAAACATTGTCAAACGCTTTCTCAACGTCTAACAAGGCCATGGCTGTGGACTTGGATACAGCTTTGTTACTTCGGATGTTATTCATCACCCGTACTAGCTGGTGATTGGTGGAGTGCCCCTTTCTGAACCCAAACTGTTCCGGAAGGAGAATGTTATTTTCCTCGACAAACTTGAGCAAACGATTGAGAATGAGTTTCTCGAACAATTTGCTCAGCGCTGAAAGGAGGCTGATTGGTCTGTAGCTTGAAGCTAGCGTTGGGTCCTTCCCGGGTTTGCGGATCGGTATGATTTTTGCTACTTTCCAGATGCTTGGAAAGTAGTGCAGTTCTAAACATCTGTTGAAGATAGCGGTTAGAAGAGACTGCACTTTCATGCTGAGTCTCTTCAAGATCAAGTTGAATATACCGTCAAACCCGGGAGCCTTCATGTTCTTGGTGCATTTCAGCGCTGAGCAAATCTGTTGTACTGTAATCATATCCGCCGGAGGCACGACACAAGGGGAGGCATCTAGGTCTTGAACGCATTGCGCAACCTGATCTTCGAGCGGACTTTGGATATTCGAGCCAAGCAAATGCGATGAAGCGACATGCTCGCCGATCGCATTTGCTTTCTCCTGTGGGGTGATTAGAAGCCGATCGTCATCATTTTCGACTTTGAGAGGTGGAATGGGTTTGGGATGAGTTTTCAGGACCTTGGCTACCTTCCAGAATGGTCTGGAGCGGTCGTCCAGATTCTGGACAACACGCCCGAAACTTTCATTTCGGAGTGAGTCCATTCTGGAAGCAATATGTCTGTTCAGATCAGCCATTTCACGTTTTTTGCCCAGATCTCCAGTCCTCTGAAACTGGCGTCTACAAACATTTCTCAGGCGAATCAAAAGTTGGGTGTGGGAATCAATGGCAATAAACTTACCCCTCACAGGAACTCGTCGGACGCACACCTCGTCAGCCACGGTTATGGCTTGGTGGAGTCCCTCCAACGCTCGGTCGATGTCCTCCACGGTGTCAAGCGGCGGGTTGTCGATGATGTACCTGTCTACCACGCGTCCAAACTGGGCCCAGTTTACGCTATGGTAGTCCTTGCGCAGGCTTGAAGCAGGAGCCACGTTGCAGCCCAGTTCAGCCACCACCGGTTGGTGGTCGGAGCTGAGTTCGTTTAAGGCTACCGGCTTGGACAAGCCGGTATTTGAAAGAAACAGGTCTAGCGTCGATGGGTTGCCTGCCGGTGAGATGAATGTTGGCTCGTCCGAGAACCAAATGGAGTACAGCCCATGCTGTGAATGGTCGAACAGCAGACGACCGTTCTGGTTCTGCTGGTAGTTCCGCCAGGCCTCATGGCGAGCATTCAGATCTCCTCCAACTACGAAGCGGGAACCGGTACGGGTGATGGTGGACAGGTCCTTCTTAAATTTAGCCGCTAGTCCACTGCTGGCGGCACACTGTCGAGGGCAGTAGACGGCGATGAACTGGACGTATCCAGTCGACGACTCCACCTCCACACCAAGAGCCTCGATGATAGAGGTGCGGATATGGGACAGAGTGTGGTATTTTATTCCTTTCTTGACGACGACCGCAACACCACCCCCCCTGGAGCTGGTGCGATCAAGCCGGATAATGTTGTGGTCAGGCAACCAGAAGCTGTCGCCGGACTTTAGATGGGTCTCGGTTAGAAGACCCACGTCGATGCTGTGCTTGCGGAGGAAGTCGGCAAGCTCAATCCTTTTTGCTCTTACGGAGCAAGCATTCCAGGTAACGATAGTTAGCGGTTTAGACGCCATACTGGATGATGAACTTACCGAGCACCTGGATCTGTTCGGGCTTATTGCGGCACTTACGAAGAGCACCGGACATGTTGACGAAAATTTCCATCAGTTCATCCGCTGAGAACAGATCGGGGTTGTTGTTTTGCGCTGTTGGTTGTCTCCAGAATCCAGGGGGGGGATGGAGAGCTTTGGCCAGCAGAATCACCGGAAGTTGCTTGAGCGGGATGCACCCGCGAATTCGCTTGTCTTTGCTGAGGAGCACGAAGAGGCGGGAAATCCTCCGTCCGAAATGCCGGGACTTTGTCCTTCTTGCGTCCTGGTTGGTTGTTAGTTGCCACCTGTTTTCGGATGCGTTTGAAGTCCTCGCGTTTGGAGCACTGTCTGTCGGAACCTTGATGTGCACCACCACAGTTGGCGCACTTTAACGCCACGGCTCCATCCGCAGGGCAGTTGGAAGTGGCGTGTTCTTGAGCGCAGTTGCTGCAACGTGGCTTGATGTTGCAGTTTCGGGTACCGTGACCAAAATTGAGGCACCGCTGGCACTGCGTTACGTCACGATGGCCGCCACGGTATGGCTCCCATCGTACGATGATGGAGTAGATCGATCGGATGGCTTGCAGCGCATTGAGAGTCACCGTCCCTTTCTGGAAGTGCACCAGGAAGAGGCAATCCGGGTACGTCTTCACGTTTTCGTCTCTCCTTGTCAATCGGAATACAGCGATTGGGGCTAGCTTGTACCGGTTGATTTCATCTTCGACCATCTTGGGGTCGAAATTTGGTAGACCCCTGATGACTACCTTGAAGGGCTTCTCACCGGGGATGTCGTGCGTGAAGAATTCAGCGTGTTGAGTGGTACTTGCTTCACCACCAGTGGAGGAAGCTTGATTTTCACCGCACTCGGGCCGGCAGAATTCTCGGTTTCGACGGCGTCGCCGAAATCACCGATGTCGCTGGCTGGCGTTCGTCGCGGTAATATCGTCGCGTCCGCTCGTACCATCGGACTGTCCTTGATTCTTCTTCCTCTTTTTCGTCCGCTTCACCGGGACTGGGTTGGTATTTCCAACATCGGTGGGCAGAGTAGCGTACCTATTTGAGGTAGGTACCGAGCTACCCTCACCACTGTTCTTCTTCTCCGCTTGGTCACGAAGTCTGCTCCGAGAGCGCTGTCTTCCCATCACGCTATGCGACCGACACTACTGACGACGCGACGTGCAGCATATCTGCGAACGTTTGTAACAAACTATAGGTTAATCGAACAACTCGACAGAGCGAGCAAAGACCGAACTGTACTGCTTGACGTTCAAGCAGCTGATCCATCTCTGTACCGGCAGAGTTTTTATGGAAGAAACTTATCTGCATTTTCTGTATGTCGAATGTGCAAATATTTTTAGCCCTGGAGATGGAAGGTGACAGCTCTATCGTACATCAAACGACCCATTTCAAGTATGCCTGTTTCTGCACGTACATTCTGAGGTCATTTTCTGATACAATAAGCCCCGCAAAAATACACAAGGGTATTCTCACTTCCAGAAAAAAAAAACTTTTTATTCTGGCACGTATTTAGTTATAAAATGATTGGGATATATGTGTAGAATAAAAAAAAAGCAAGTGTACTTATCTGGTTGTTCCAATGTGATGAGTGAGTCTCCATCGTACCTTGATGTTCACGTCTCCTTTCCCGTTTCCTTGTTTCTTGTGCTATAAATGTAAATTTGTTTTATGCATCTAAATTACCTTTGTTGTGATACATCCTTCAACGAAAACAAATTTTATTGTATTCCCCTGCTTTTCTGGGAGGACATTCGCGTCCCATGTCACTGACCATCTTTAGGTCACCCAGCACTTGGAATGTGCACTCCGTCAGTGTTATATGCAAATTGCTAAAGAAAGAAAGAAATACATACATACAACCGGGATTAGTTTCAAGAAGTGATTATTTTCATCGGGTTCCCCAACTAACCATATTATCGCAAAGTGAGTATATACAAAGCTTTATTGCGACTATATGGTTACTTGGGTACCCATAGGCCATCAGAATGGTTCATCAGTTGCAAATTCAGGCATTTTTTTTTATGCGTTATGTTTCTCAATGTTTTGACTGTATCCTATTTTAGTTCAAAATTATACCTTCACTACCCAAACAGCATTGTACACCTTATGAAAGTTTCAAAACCTTCTTTAAGTTTAAATACTGGTGTAAACAACTCTTACAAAGTCAAAGTTGCTGCTTGGGTATTGCAACTACGGGTAATCATTGAAAGTACTTGCATTTTGCTCAGGCACTTTTGAGCAAACTGTAACCAACTTCTCATACTCGAAATGTGCCTCGACCAATCTGGCACAACGATGCCCTATACGCTCTCTGACCAAAGCGCAGGGAAGCGGAACACTTTTCACTACTCCTGATAAATTTATCATTGATCTACAGTTGAAAAAATAGTTCTGTATCGTTTTTGCTAGGATCCTGCTGGTGTTCAGGAATATTTTTGTTGAGAAAAATGGAAATGATAAAAGTGCCTTAGTGGTTATGATCTTCCGGATTTCTTGTGCGTGAATAGTTGAGGTGCAAATCAGTACAGATCTGTGAAAAATCATAAAATAAGACAATTACTGATGGAAATTGGCAAGATGTTCGATGAAAAATGCTTTAATTTGCGTTGTGAATAATCCTCATTTTGATGTAAACAAACGGTTTGGTTGACATTTCCCCTCGAACTCGCGTGGCGCACTCTACGTTGATGGTGTATTCAAAAGGCCTGTTGGATTTGACAATACTTCATTTCATACTTTAATAAATCTGAAAAAACGCAAGCTTCGAAGCGTTGTAAAACAAATCATTTGCCATATAACATATTTTGCAAATCATCATAATAACCAATAAAATTAAATGGCAAACAAGTATTCTCTAAAACAAAAATAAGGCATAACCGAGCCCGGTATTCGCAATCAGGCATGAAATTTCTCTAGTAGACCACCTCTTCTTGTTGGTAAAACTTTTTTTACTATCCATCAAGTTCTCACACATGGCAGACAACCAAGTGAGAAGAGTAAAAGTAGATTATGGTTTTATAGCATGTTATGGAAAACATAATAATAACCCAAGGGGGTGGTCACTCTACGTAGTGTGCCGAAAACAGGTTGATTGTGCAAGCTGTGATACCGCAGCTCGGGATTTCAAGCAAACAAAATTCACAAGCTGCAAGTCTCACCAAACAGTGGTGAGATCAGTGTTGCCAGGTCATTTTTAGACATATCTGGACCAGTTAAAATATAAAATCTGTAAAAATATCCTATTTTTAACATAATGCTATTGAAATCAAAATGATGTTCCAATCTCCCGTTAAAATCGGTCAATATGATCATCTGTAATTTATTCAAAGTACACAGCAAAAAAAAATGTGATATCGAACAACGTAATTCAAGCTGATGTATGAAATAATGATGTAATAGCAAAAATCAGATACAATATTACATCAATGGATGTAATTTTGTTCGCAAAATCGGTATACATCGAACAACGTAAAATTACACCACCAGCGGAATGACCTCTGTGCAGCTGTTTGGATGTTATATTCAACAACTTTTTTTTTCTGTGTACCAAAATGTTTATGAATTACATGTTTAAATAAATTATATGGAGCAAATAACTAATTAGCATTGTGAAGTAATGAAGTAATGAATGGGGTTGTTTTAATTAGCATTACTAAAATCATTCACAAGTTAAGAAAAGTATTGACACAGTGTACCCAAAAGGTTTAAATATCCATGACGCAGCATTTCAAAAGGTTGATCAGATTAACAATTTAATTCTTGACATCATGTATCACAACACCCGGTAGACCAGTAAGCAGTGTTGGTAAAATATCAAAAAATCAAATCTCACCAATGCCAAAGATCACGCCTGATTTTCCTAGACAAAAATCAACACACAAACAATTGCGATTGATATTGCAAGCTGTGATACTGCAGCTCGGAATATAAAGCTAACAAAATTCACCAGCTGCAAATCTCACCAAACTGTGAAGATCGAAACAATCGAACGGAGAGATCGATTTTTTCGATTTTTGTTATAAATGAAGACTCGATTCTTAAAATCGAAAGTCGAGATCAAAAATATCGATCTTCCACAGATCGATCCAAGATCGCCCAACCCTACTCGCAATATCTAAGGAGCTTGTAAAATCAATATCAAAACATGATATTTTATTGGTGTTGATGTTTTCTTTACGTTTCAATTAATCAAAGATTTCTCACTCCAATGGGTCTGGGTTCAATCCCAGACGAGGTCGGTGGGATTTTTCTGAGGCATAAAAATCTCGGGTCACGTAAAAAGTAAAAGTGTCCTAGTGTGTTGAATGGGTGCGATATCCTACGCAGGTGTGGAAGCTTTTAGAGATGAACTAGCCTCAGGCTAAAAATCTCTAAAATAAAGATTTAAAAAAAAAAAAAAAAAAGGTGTGGAAGCTGCCTTCCTGCACATTCGTTTGCCGTCATTGGATGGCTATCGATGTCCGTCGGTGATCGAATAGAGTATTTTGCAGCCGTTCTTCAATTCGATCCACTGTCTAGCCGGCAGTTCCAATCAATCTGAAGTTCCACAAATCCACATATTCCTGCTGGTGGGTATAATGTCTCAATGTTCTCCATGGTTCCAGAATAGGACCGATATGGTACCCCACCATGGTTTGAACCCATTTGATCTATCGTAATATTTTGTATCTGGATCGAAGAAAGAAATGGTTTACAAATCGATAGCTCACAAGCAACAGAAAAGGAAAGTAGCAGAATACTGCATAAGACAATAACATCCGTAGCTTTTGAATCGTACAACTATGCAATTTTTTACCGATAAAAAACAAATACAAAGAACTACTCACCTTGGATTCCCTTCATTTATTCACTTAAACAGGGTTCCAAAACTTATTCTTTTTCCAACAATCCAAACCATGTTTCCTCCTCGTTCGGAAGCTAATATAGGGTGTCCCAGAAAATATAAGCACACTATCAACTCACCGCCATTTCTACCCCGATGAGGTTACTCAGCTGTTCATCAATGTGTGTTGTTGTTTAATTATTGCTCAACAAGTACATTATTTTTTACAAAATCATTTCCCCGAAAAAGCGCAAACAGATCGTGCACAAGTGATGCACTATTCCCAATCTATCACTAAGGAAGATGGCGAAAATACAGGACGTAAGATTTGGAGCAGTTCCAGCCACCATTCGGAGGTTCGGTGAAGAAGTTACCTTCGAGGAGACATCGAAATCTGTCCGTAAACCGGGAACGGTGGACAGAAAAGTGAACCAGAAGATCACCAAACTTTCTTTAATAAGAAAAGTGCCTCTGTTCGAAAATTTTCAAAAACTGAGAACATAAAAAAGTAACGTCCAACGTGGCAAGGCAAGAAATGGGCTGAAAACGTTCAAGAAGAAGAAGAAACCGAAACGGAGCTAGAAACAAGCCGCATCTATATGATAGTGTAACTCTTATCTCACTTGGTACGTGATACCCGGATAAAAATAACCAGTAAATTACAATAAAATATCAATAAAATACAATAGATTATATTGTTGACTATTCATATTATTGCAATTCTATTGTATTGGTCAAATAATCAAATAGTCATCACAATACGTTTACAACAAATTCTATGAAATCATAATTTTGCACAATAAAAAAACAATAAAATTTATTGTAATAAGATCAAATTTATTCGAGAAAAAAATGATAATTTTTTATGGTTTCGGTAACTAACAACCCCCCTTTTCTATTGTTAATGTCTCATTAACAATAGAATATATTGTACATAACAATAAGTTCTAGTGTATTTTTATTGTTTTTGACAATAACATTTATTGTTGCTACAAAAGGTTTTATTGTATTGTAACAATAGGTTTTGATTTGGGTACCTAATTGAGAAAGGCTCAAATGAAATAAGAGAGAGAGATAGAGATAGAGAGAGACTGCATAGTCAGCGCATAAGGCGCCGCATACGGCTTGGAAACAGCCAAGTGATAATGACTCTTGAAACTGATATTTTTGTTTGTCATGCAGTAATGCTTGGGAAAAAGGTTTATGTAGTACAACGACCAATGAACCACTTCATTCGAGCAGTTAAAATGACGTATACGGCACTTGAACTTTGAAATAAAACATTATTTTGAGATTTTTTTCTTCTAGAACCACGAGAAAAGTAGCCAACATTTGTGCGTTTCATAACAAAATAGAAATTAGTTGGTCCAGTTTTGTGAAAAAGCTTGTAGAAAGTCACGCCAAAACTGCTTGACAAAGTGGTCAATTGCGACATACCAGTGCAATGGGTCGATAACTGACGAAGGTTAGAGAACTTGACTCTTCAGCATAACGCAACATCTGTGTTCTGCTATAATTTTCCAAGACAAAAAGGATTTGATGACATGTGAAATGCACATGTCACAATAGCCTGCTGTGTGGAAAATTCTGGACTTCAAGACGCTTCCGGAGTCCAATACTACAAAGTCCGTGATGGTAGGGAAGTTGACGATGCGGATAAGTCAATTTTTACCGAAAAAAAAATAGAAAAAAGGTCATGGTTTGGCAAGCGATACATGTGAGTGTGGCAAGTTGTCGAAGCCATTTGTGACGAAGGAGACAATGAACACTGAAATTTACGTTCGGGAGTGTTTGAATCGGCGTTTGTGGCCCATGATCCGTCAACATGATTGCCCAGTATTATTATGGTCCGATTTGGTGTCAATACACTACACGAAGCTTGGACACGGACACGGAAGCTTGGTGCAAAGCAAACAAAGTGCTATACGTGCCAAAAGAGATTAATCCTCATAATTGTCCAGAGGCCCGGTCAATCGAAACATTTTAGGCCCTTTCCAAGGGATTTCTACGGAAACACTTTAAGGCAACGAATTCATTCGAAGAATTTGAAAAAGACTGAACAAAAGTGGACAAAATTATCGCCAAGGATCTGTGATGAAGCTCATAAAGGGTGATACGGTCAAAATTTGGTCAATATCAACTTGACGTATTTCTTTCAATTTTGCATTTAAAAAACCTGAACACCCCTCATTTTGAAGGTGTGTGTGTGTGTAGAATGTTGCTCCTATTTTGATTTTGGAATTCACTCTTCAGTTGTCAAAATGCCGTCCAAGCAAGAAGAGCAGCGTATCAAAATTTTGCTCGCGCATCGCGAAAATCCGAGCTACTCGCACGCAAAGTTGGCAAAATCGCCAAAAGTTGCCAAATCAACCGTTACAAATGTAATTAAAGTGTTTGGGGAACGTTTGTCGACAGCCAGGAAGTCTGGATCGGGGGGAAATCGAAAACCGGAAGCCGCTGAGACGACAAAGAGAGTTGCCGGTAGTTTCAAGCGAAACCCTAACCTCTCTCTCCGAGATGCCGCAAATAAGCTGGGTGTATCGTCTACAACCGTGCATCGAGCCAAAAAACGAGCCGGACTATCGACTTACAAGAAGGTAGTGACTCCAAATCACGATGATAAACAAAATACGACGGCCAAAGCGCGATCCCGGAGGCTGTACACGACGATGCTGACGAAGTTTGACTGCGTGGTAATGGACGACGAAACCTACGTCAAAGCCGACTACAAGCAGCTTCCGGGACAGGAGTTTTATACGGCAAAAGGAAGGGGAAAGGTAGCAGATGTTTTCAAGCACATGAAACTGTCAAAGTTCGCAAAGAAATATCTGGTTTGGCAAGCCATCTGTACCTGTGGCTTGAAAAGCAGCATTTTCATAGCTTCCGGGACTGTCAACCAAGAAATTTACGTGAAAGAGTGTTTGAATAAACGTCTGCTGCCTTTCCTGAAGAAACACGGTTGTTCCGTACTGTTTTGGCCGGATTTGGCATCTTGCCATTACGGTAAAAAGGCCATGGAGTGGTAAGCCGCCAACAACGTGCAGGTAGTTCCCAAGGACAAGAACCTTCCCAACACGCCAGAGCTCCGCCCAATTGAGAAATACTGGGCTATTGTCAAGCGGAACCTAAAGAAGACCAAAAAAACTGCTAAGCGCGAGCAGCAGTTCAAGGCAAACTGGCTTTCTGCGGCGAAGAAGGTGGACAAGGTGGCTGTACAAAATCTGATGGCAGGGGTCAAGCGTAAGGCCCGGCAATTCGGATTTGGAAAAGCGGAAGCCTAACTGAATATTTTTCCTGAATTTTATACTAATTGAACTTGAAAAAGAAATTTAATTTGATTTTTTAAATAAACGATTTCACCGATTTACACGCGTTTTCCCTTGACCAAATTTTGACCGTATCATCCTTTATTATCGCGCTTATGTTAAATTCTCATTTGATGACGGTTGAAGCGCGATGCAACCCCGCCCATAAGGATAATTTTTTTTGTTTATTAATTTATTTTATAAGGCTCAAACAAATTAGCTTTACAGAGCCGAGGATGCTTGGTCACTATACAATACATCTTAAAACTATAGTCAAAAGGTACAACACAATAAACACTTTATCTTCCGCTATCCAAAAAGCCTCCTCCATCAGAACTGGAGCCGGTTCCAGTAGGTTCATTGTACGGCGGTTACGCCAACGAGGGTCAGAGCGCGTCCATTGCAGCAATGGACGCAAAACGTGGTCAGCACTCACACACTCATGCTTTCCAAAGTCGACGACACATGAAGAACAATGAGGAGGACCACACAATGGTTGCTGCCGGGAAAACAGACGATCGCGTGGCACACATCGAGAGTGGCCTGCTTTTGTCGACAGCCGAGTGAACACTGATAAGGATTATACACAAGTGTGTTTATTTGTTTACTTGTATATTGAAAAATTCAACTAAATATTACGGTCAACGGTACGGAAAAGGCCAAGTAACCGATGACGAAACACGTCAGCTGATGCATTGAAGTCGAACATATAAAAGAAGTTGTTGAATTGCCGGCTGATTGCTCGAATTGGCTCGTGTTGTGTATAATTTCGGCGCCGTGGTTCCAAACACAGAAAGTCGCGTTGACGAAGAGCCCTCTCAGGGGCATACATATTTAGCTGAGCCAGCAGTGTTGGACAGTCAATGTCACCCGTAAGCAGCTTTCCAGCGAACATAGCTTGAGCGACCATCCGTCTCACCTCTAATGGTTTGATTCCCAGGAGACGACAACGTTCCTCGTACGGTGGCAAGTTTGTTCGGTCACGCCAGTTGAGGAAACAAAGAGCATATCTCACAAACTTACGTTGAACGGATTCAATTCTAGCGATCCAGCTAGTATGGAAAAGGATACCAAACAACTAAACTTTACTCCCATAAGGATCGCACAAGCGAACAGTAGGAACTCGTCGGAAATTTTGAAAATAAAGCCCTATTGTCAATTAGCTCTGGAGATGATGTCATTGTAGTGGATTCTGAAAGTGAGTCTGCAGTCCAAGGTAACGCCTAGATCCTTTATGTGCTCTACACGAGCAAGACAGCGTCCGTAGAGAACATAGTAAAACATGATTGGTTCGATTTTTCGGTGATAGGAAATAATGTAACATTTTTCGATGCTTAGACTCATCAAATTTCTTGAGCACCAGTCAGCACAAAAATACCTAACATAGTCTGGAGATCCCTTTGATCAACTTTGATAGTATTTTATGGCAGCGGCTTGAGGAGCGAATCCTGGATAAAGAGCCGCCGTGTGTTAAATCAATGGGCGCAGTCGTACGGCCATAACCCCAACCTTCTCCTCTGAAGTGGCAAATCCCGAGCCACCTTCAACTATAAACTCCTGGATATGTCACGGCTCGAGAAATTGCTCGGCTGCCATCTAACTGCAGCTGTAAATCGTAGGTTTCTGGAGTTGCTGTGTTGAAGTTTCAGCTTATTTATCGAGTTATTTGATTCACAAGGGCACTTTTAACTAAACATTTCAAAATACAGTGTGAACAGGACGCAATGGGGCGGAAGTGAAAAGTGTGCAAGCCTAACAAAACACGGTGAGTAAAATTTGTGAGAATTAATTTAAGACAAACAGAGTAAAAGTTACTCAATTGTCATATTTAATGTTACTCAGATTTTGACATCTAGCATGAAAAAAGAAACTGACTATAAGTTACTCTATTTTGAGTCAAATAGAACGAGCGTGTACACGCTATATCAAAGCTACCCAAATTTGAATAGAATCCACCCAGATCTGTCAAAACTGAACCTACCCAAATATGGGTAAACTATGTTGGGAGCGACAAGTTGACAAATTAACAACGTCGATCGGATTCATCTCGATGTTGTTCATTGTCAACTTGTAACTCTCCACACAGTTTACCCATTTCTGGGTAGGTTGGATGGGTGTTTTTGTATCACATGCAATGATAGAAGAGCAATAGTTTGTATCGCTTAACTCGATTTGTTTACATTTGTTACTCAGGACCTTTTGAAAAGTGACGCGAGATTTGGCTGCACTGGAGTTGTTCGCAGATGACAGGCGTTGCAGTCCTGTGGTTTTGACGGCATCCAAGATTGACTGCACGTTATTTTCAATCAAATCAAATTTGAGTAGCATCTACTCATATCTATGAAAAGTAAGGCTACCCAAAATTGAGTAAACAAAGTTGGAACTGACATGATGACAAATGAACAACATCGTTCAGATTCAGGTCGATGTTGTCCATTCTTCATCTTGTCAATTACAACCTTGTTTACTCAATTTTGGGTAGCCTTACTTTTCATAGATATGAGTAGATGCTACTCAAATTTGATTTGATTGAAAATAACGTGCAGTCAATCTTGGATGCCGTCAAAACCACAACGTGAATGGTTTCACCAACACCAATACAGAGGTATCAAATAAATTTCGCAGGCCATAATTAAGAACAAGTCTCAAAATGACGTCCTTAATGTTCGGCACATAATTATAAAGCACAAATAGTGTTCAATCATCTAAATAAGTCTTTACAGTGGAAATTGTAATACATATTTACTTATTAGGCTAGCACAAAAAGGTAAGTCCTTTCAATCATGCAATTATCAGGTTTTTTGATGACCACCGCAGTGTAGATTTTCGTTAGTGAAATAATACGGCAAGATCATGGCGCCTAGACATAGGAAAACTTCAAAATTTTACTTTACTTATTCTTTAAAAAAGAGCAATAAATGGTCAAAATTTGTTCCAAAAATATGCAATTAATTTAAGGATAACAATTTCACAGCAGATGAGGAATTATTTTTTCATCACAATTTTGTATTATTGCTTATTGAATGAGTTATTTGCTTGATACGACGAAGTGAGAGACTAGGCTGACATTACATCTCGTAGGTCTATAAGTTTCAGAAGCATATTCGTCAATAACGGTCGAGCAATGAAGAAGCACTTTAAAAATTATTTGAATATATTCTAATGAGTTATGTGAGTTGCAACATTAACTAAAATTCCACTAATACTACTAACCCAACACAGACACTAAATAGTTTCTTCAGTTTCATAAACATCACAAAATTAAATCATGTACATTTTAAATAAATGGTTACAAGCACTGAAATTTACATGTGTTTTTTTCGAACTTTCGATTATAAGAATACATCCATGGTTAAAAAATGCTTTGTTTTTCTTCCACAATGGGGATTCCGGTTTTACATATTGACTTTTTGCATAACAAAGAAAATTCTCACGTTTTCCAGGTGACACAGAATCATCCCTCGCTCACCTCGCACAGCAGAGACGATTAATTAGCGCAAAAGTTCATTAAGCAGACTCATAAATCACTCATTTTCAGAGACGCACGAAAAATCATCACACTGTCCGCTGAATTGCTTATGAAGGCGACGCGGGAGGATACCGAACGTTAATGCAATTTTCGAAATTCCCATATTTTTCCCTAGAGGATCAAACAGCTGTCGTTCTCGTATAACCAATTCAGCTCATCGACCGCCGGTCGCCAGTTATATCTTTATACACACACACCGACCGGAAACGAACCACTGAAGCAATGTATGAAAACTCAATTATATCCCATTTCGAGGCGGACTGGTTCAAGCTGAATTCGGAGCAAGTCCACCGTACGCAAACTACAGGGAAGCATTCGTCTACGAGTACATCCCTGCCTGACTGGATAAATCATGAGATCGCGTCTGACTCAACCAGTGCAAATTAGTTTTATAATAAAAGAGTTCTGTCGTCCGTGGCCACCGTGGCCAGGGGGCTCGCAACTCACATTTCCGGGCTAACGGCAGCGGGGATGCAACGGGCGGCACAATTGAAAAGCGCGCCAATTTTCCGAGGCACATTCACACCATGACAGTGGTAAAAAAAAGTAATGAGTCGCCGGGAAAATCGTCTAGAGAATGTTGGGGCCAGTGCAGAGCCAGGATTTACTTTCCATAAAATCACTAAAATTATCGCTAACAGTTACGAATCCTTAATACGAACGGAACTCAGTTTTGTGTTTTCCCCCGTTACCATAGGGAATGGCAAGTTGTTTTTCATTTCCAACCTTTGTTAGGTAAATACAATCGTTCTGTTTCTGTTTCTGGCCTACTCAGGTGCTGTGTTCCTGAAAATAATTATTAAAAAGAACAACTGCACTGAGGCGAAAATTTGCAATTCTTACCATGCTGTGTCCGGAGTCTCGATTCTTTCATTGCTGCAAGGTGAGCTGATGCAACAACGGTTTACCAACCTACCTGCTATCAGCAGCCGTGGGAAGGATATTGCGTGGGAAATGCAACGTGATTTACCTCCGGGATTCGACCCGGGTGGCTGATGGTTATTATTCATACTTTTAATTATGGTTTATGATTTATTCAGAGCTGTAAATTGACGTTGCTTCATAATGTATGGTCACTGATTAAAAATAGATGCACTGCAGTGGAGTGCAAGGGGAGGTTTGGCAGCTCGGTATATTTATGAAATGCCATTCCATTGGCAAGCACAGCGCTGGTAGGATGCTTGGAATTAATTATCAATGGATGGTCAGTAATTGATTTCCGATAGAGTAAATGAGAGGCTTTGAAGAATAAATTGGAACTCTAAAAGGCCGATTCCTAAATTAGTTACGCAACTTTCGATTAAGGGGGTATTCCCGATCTTTTTTTTCAAAAAATCAAATTTTTTTTTTTCACGTTTTTTTGTACTTTAGACTATATACTTTCATCCCCCCTAGCCGTTTTCCGATCAGCGAATTCGGTGTCCAGGCATAGCTGACTAATGGTAAGAACCCCCAAATGGTTTTAACTAAAGTCAAAACTTTAAACGCGTTTTTCTCGAAACCACATTTTTTTTATCGGGCGAAGATTTTTCTCAGAAACTATAAGAGATATTGACTTGAATCTTTGCGCATTTTGTTCCTTAGTAAATTCTTTGGAGCTTCTCCCACTTTCAGCCAAAAATATTAACATTTAACATTGTTTGAAGCACCTTAAAGCTGCAAAAAAAGCGGGCTAAAAATCGCCTGTTTTTTCATATGGCCGCCATTTTGTTAATTTGCAAGATTTTTTGCTGCCAACGGGAGAAGCTCCAGAGAATCTTATGCAGATTATAATTTCATCACGAAATCTGTTTCAGATGAAGCCGTTCCAGAGAAAAGTCTTCGCCCGTCCAGGCGTTTGCGGCGAACAGGGGTCTGTTTGCCGCTATTTTGTGACGTCAATAATGTCTTTTTTTTATGTCGAAAAAAATTAATTTGTAAACTTTAATGTTCAATAAACAAGAATCCCAAAGAGTTAGGCGCATTACTATTCATTTTCCTTGAAAAAAAATTAATTGAAAAACAGGCCGAAAAAAGGCAAAAGATTGGGAATACCCCCTTAAACTGGCGTATTTTGCCCAAATCCTGTTTGCAACTAAACTGACTTATTAGCTGAAAACCTTCGGCGCTGCTCGGGATAATTGTATGCATTAATATGCAAACTCACTTCTCACTACTCACTTACTTACTTCTAACGCCCTGGCGTATCACTCATTACCCACACACTCATAGGCGCATTTTTTCACCTTCCCTTCACCATTCTGTTCTCAGTCGATAAAAAAGAGAACGAAGAAGATTAGTGTTACGGACAAGCTTTTGCGTTTATATATTAGAAGATTAGGTTAGAAAATAAAGTAGTACAATTACTATTTTGTTTCCATTGATTAAGGTGTTTGGTATCAACCAAAAAAAAAACATGCAAATGTGCTATGTTCATGGTTCATTTTAGGTTATTTGAAAGGTTTCGAATGCAATTTTTTTTGTAGGTAAATGGCTCAATTTAATTACCAAATTTTGTATGCTAAAAGTTCACCCAAAGTTACAAAAATTTTCAAAATTGGTCTGAAGAATCATGACTGATTTTTTTTTTTTTTTTTCAGAATTGAAGCCAAATTTTGTAATGAAAGTAGTAGTAGAACCAGGGGAAACGACACTCATTTGGATGTATTTTTTAAGTCTAGTAATTTCTTGGGATTTTCAAGGAAAAACATAATTGATGAGATTTTTTTGAGTGTGTCGTGTTGACGAAAATGACGGAAATAGGACGGATAGAAAAAATAGAAGGGATAGATCAGGGAATGGATGTGATATGAAGGGTGTTAAAAAGTTTCAGAGGAATACAAGTCCGAACGCGAAGAGGATAGATGTAAAAAGAAGAAAAATCTGCTGCAATGCAGCATCCATAAATTACGTCACGCTTATATATCGTTACGAATTATTACATAGGGGAGGAGGAGTAAAGCTTTCCGCTACGTAAAAACGAGGCCATTTTGTTTTTTTTTTTGTTTCTTGATGTAAAGTTTGAAAATACAGGTCAAAAAATTTCATCACTAAATCTTGCTTGCAAAATGGATATGTTTTAATTTCATATCATGAGTTTTTTGGTGTGCTAAAACTTTTGAAAAGCAGGTACTCAATGGTACGCTGATCTTTTGTTTTTTATTTGAATATTAATAAAAGACAAACCGGGATCAAAAATTAATGAAATGAGATGGGTGGATGGGGGGGGGGTTATTTTAGAGCGTTACGTAATAAATAGAGGGGGATCATTTTCAGAGTTACGTTTTGTTCTAAAGGGGGGGGGGGTCGAAAATATTGATTTTTAGCGTAAAATAATTAATGAACACCGCCCAACAATGTTAACCAAAGATCACATCTCAAGTGCAGGAAATGGAGTAGGAGGAACGGGTGGTGGCGATGGATCACTAGGTTCCGGCTAATATTCCCACCTGTATTTGGACGGGAATTTTATTCACAATATTCTCGCACAGAAACTCCATCAGCCGGCGGGTGTCTTCCTTCACCATTATCTCTTTCTTCTCCAAATCCTTGACCAGCAGCAGCAACGAGCAAAACTTGGGCCGAGTGGAAATCTGACCTGAATTCCTTTTCCACCTGGTTGTCGTAACTTCCATGCTACAGCTCACAGACACCTGGGCTCTTATCCGTCAAATTCGATCGGTTTGAGTCCGGAAAATGGATGTGCGTTGCCGTCTTCTCCGTGATGCACTTGATGTTGTCCAGCGACCGATTTTAGACGAGTCATCTTTTTTAAGTTTTCGCCGAGGTTTTCGCACCGATTTTTAACCGGCATAGCCAGCTAACATACGTGGTGTTTGTTGTGGAGATTGTTGAAAATTGACAGTGGATATGGCAGAGTGCTTCGCGGTCGACCTGAAAACTTCGAGAAACTGCACGGCTTGCTTGGCATTTTGTGTGCATGCAGAAGGGATAAGTTGGAATAGAAAGAATAAATAGGATGGATTGAAATTTTGTGCACGTTGAAAATTTTAGGAGAGGTTTTGGTAAAAAGGGGATAATCCTGAAGTGTCGTAGAACCCTTATTCTTTACCCAACGGGCCAATTTTGCAAAAATTTGAAGGAATTAAAATATTTAATTTCAAATAATATTTATTTAAGTCTCCGATCAAAAGTTTGGGGTCACTACTCAGAAAAGTGTTTCACTGTTGTAAGTTAAGGTTAAATTTTACTATAAAATTAAAAAAAAAAAAAACTACAAGAGACAGCCCTATGGGGTTGTACACAATGGTGACGTAGGACAACATGGTCTTATATAATAAATCTTATTTGTTAACTGCAGCAACGTCACGCCCGAAAGCACTGCTGCTGATGCCGATGACCGGTCACCACGGTGATTGGAACTGAATGCGATCAGTGGTTGAGGGCAGTCTTGATAGCTAGCTGCTTGCGAGGAGCCTTTCGTTGTGTACTGGAGGACACCACCACTCACCACGCGGTTATTGAATAAACACCGTGTGGTGAAACCAGATGGAATTCAACTTTGGAATCTGTGTTAGGGAATCGGTGATAATTTTAGGTTATCATAGCAACAGTTGCACATTCGTGCAATTTTCAATAGTGACATTTTAAAAAATGATAAAGTCTTAAATTTAGAAGATGCGTAAGAACATTTCTGATCGATTGGTGATAAAATTATTGAAATTGGTCCAGGGGCAGCTGATTTATTAACGTTCAAAATCTTTCATAATTTTGTTATATGTTCCATTTTTGGTTTTCACAAATAGAAATCACAGACGTAGCCCTACGTCAAAAAATATATGTTAAGCCACTTACCTTATATCTTAAATTGGACCGAAAATAGCAGAGATATTATCAAAAGACATTCCCAGGTTATGTTTTGAGGGTGAACCCAAACTTTTGAGCAATCATACATCGTGTTGTAGGTTGACCCCAAACTTTTGATCATGATTAAAATATCCTCAAAATGTTTCCACCAAATTTCCAGTCCACTGTATACACACCTCCATACACAACAATAGGCTTCTTACTCTGCTAACGTACCGCAACAATAGGGCTGTTTCCCCTAGATTTAAAAAGCAATGAGGAACAGTTGGTGGTAAAGTTAACCCATGCCCCGTAACGTGGGTAGAAGATGATCTACGTGGTACGTTATGGGATGTAAGATCTACCACCGATTCCTAGTCTTGACCAGGGCTGGCAAATTTCATTTTCAATTAAAGATCTCACGCGATATTTACAGAAATACTTCTGTCACTATCATCGGATGAGAAAACGATGATAGAGATTTTCTTCAAAATATCATCGATTTTTTTTTTGTCATGACAGAACGTGACAGTGTTGTGATCATCGTAATTACTAGCTCATTTATTGTTATTAAAGTTACTTGCCCCGAGGGAATCTTAATAATATAATCACTCTACCGATTACATAACCTTGCTTGCTTAAATTTATCAAAATTAGTTAAATATGTTGATGTCAAAACCGCATAAGAATTATTCTGACAAGAATTCTGACAAGAAAACTAGTGATAGGTTGTTTCGTCTCATGATAGTGAGAGGACCTGTTTTCTCATTGACACATGACGGCCGTGATATTTACTAGCTTTGGTCTTGACTACTTCAAACTAGCGGAACAGGATTTTTCAGAAATCAAAGGAACACATCTTGTTACTTTGTATGCCTTGATGACAGTTATAAGTCCTCGGGTTGCCTGGGCCGAGGATGAAACAAGGAAAATGAGTTAGTTAGTCTTCTCCTATATGATTCCTAATCTCCTATTCGTTGTTCCCTAGTTTGAAGTGGTTAAAACTAGGGTTCTGATGCATGGTCACTATCGGTGTCATTGCTTATTTGTGTTGCTAAGGAATCCAATTTTGACTGACAAAGGGGCGTGCCTTTGGAGGGTGTTCCAACACTCCGAAGGGTATAAATAGCGGGACTTTTCAATTGGAATCGATTCCTTGTGATGAAGGCAAGAATGACAACTGTATCAAAACCGAATACTTCATCATTTCTCAATAATGGTGGAATAATACAACATGCACTAAACTAAGGACACGGGATGTACTGCAATAGATCGAATTACTGGTCACAGTGGTGTTATGTCTTGAACAGAGGAAAAAAAAGATGACCCATCCTTATGTACATACTAGGAAAAATGATCATGAATTAAATAAAACGTAGTACAATATTGGGGTACTTTATTTGAAAATTTATGATTGGATCTCCCTAAGAATTGTGTATATATATAACAGTAGGGTATACCGTATGCGTGATAATGTTTGTACCATCGTACAAATAAGGTTCCCATTTCACCTGTGCATACAATTCCTTGGTTTTCTTTGCATGCACGTAACCTTTAGCTCATACCGTAGTAGGCTGTGTATAAAAGAAAATTATTTACTTAGTTTGACAGTTGCACCATGACGAAGTGGCAGCGTATTCGTGATTTGTCCCACGCGCAAATGTCGCAAAAAGACATTTCAATCGCCGTGGGAGTGTCCCGGTGAACCGTCAAAAGGGTTTTAGACCGAGAAAAGAAAGGACAACTATCCGCGAAGGTGACCACAGGTCGTCCGAGGTCAGCTCGGGTTCCGAGGGTTATCGCTGCTATCAAAAGGAAGATTCGAGTAAATCCAGTGCGTTCAATAAAGAAAAATGTGCAAAGGAACACGCGATCACTGAAGATCGTAAAGGAAGATTGCGGGGTGAAGTCGAGGGCACGGAAAAAACTCACATGATTACCAACCGTATCCAGGAGCTACGAGTCGAACGATGCAAGAAAATCTGGAACTTTCTTAAGCGAAAAATCCGTTAATCCTGTTCACCGACGAGAGCATGTTTACTGTCGATCCCGTATCAAATTCCAGAACCGGTAAAAGACGTGGTCGATGAGCACAAGAACGTGTATTTGACCAAGCATCCTGCTAGCGTTATGGTGTTTGGATTGGTGGCTTCCGATGGCAAAAAAATGGACCCGGTGTTCATTCCAGAAGGCGGCAAGGTCAACACGGAGGTCTACATCGGGAGTTTAAGTAAGTATGTTCTTCCGTGGATCAAAAAACAGTACGGTCCGAAGCCAAATGTTGTATTTCAACAAGATGGGGCTCCGTGCCACACCTCGAACCGCACTCAGAAGTGGTTGCAGGAACATCTTCCGTTCTGGGCGAAGGATATGTGGCCGCCATCCAGCCCCGATCTTAATCTGCCGAATTACTCAATATGGCACGTCATGAAGGCCAAGGCCTGTTCTAAACGCCACCCAAGTACAGCAAGCCTCAGACAAACATTGACCCGTACCTGGAGAGAAATGGATCCAGACTACATTATTAGAACCTGTCGTGCACTCCGAAAGCGTGTGGAGGCCGTAATTGCAGCAAGCGAAAGCTCGATCGATGATTAACATAGTTTAAGGCATCCCCATTTTAAATAAATAAAAAAAAACTCGAAAACGAAATTTTTGAGAAATTTAATAAATTTTGACATAGACAGTCAATTTTGACATTGCTCAATAATGCAAACATTATCACGCAAACGGTAAGTTGCTGAACGAAATAACGTTGAGATTAGCTGTAAATACCTGATAACCTTCAAAATACACCCCTTAAAGATAGTGTTAAAGAATTATAAAAATAGACGCGAATCCTTAAAAAAAGAGATAGTGATTTGTTTCTCTCTACTAAAACGTGGATTTTTAAAGCTTTGTAGAAATTTAGAAAATTAGTGAGATTCAAACAAAAAAGGAATGGTAAAAAATGTGTTTTAAGCGGATACTACCGTTTGAACTCCATGTTTACCCTATAACTTCGTCCACATGACCAATATAAAATGTTCGTTTTCTATAAGTTTTATAAAATGACTTCATCTGCAATGTTTCCATAGATGTTTATCATTTTTAACTAGACATAAAAAAATATATGTGGGTAAAATTTGCACAACTCAAAGTTCTCAAAACATTAATAAATATTCCAGAAGACGTCAAAATGCATCACTCAATAGCTTCGTTATAAATGGCCATGTTCCGCTTTATGCGGTGGGTCATTTTATACACTCCTACCCTACTTATGCCGTCCGGAACCATCAAACTTTAAAACTCTCCCATTTCGCACCAAAAAAACAAATCAATCCCCAATCATAGAGCAATCCTTTTTCTACCAATGCATACAACATTGATAATATCTGTAATTCATATCCAAATCCGATAAACATGACCAGAGAACAGCCCACAGAATAATGATGGCAATGCGAAAGAACCCACCGCGTACACCACTTCCTACTAATTGGAGATATTGTGTGGCAATTAATCGCTACCCAGCCGCATCTCTGAATGAATGTCCTCGTTGGTGTTATTGATTTCGGAGCTAAATTTTAATTGCCACCGGTATTTTATTACCAATTAAAATCGAGCTTATCGAAGTGCCCGCAGAAATTCAGTTACAAACGATTGAACAATCTGCGCAGTGATGCGGGGGAGGGTTGGATTTATTTTTCAATTTCCCCAGCATTCCAACGTTGGACTCTTAATTTTTTGTTTTAACGTAGGAGATATTATATATGGCTCAATTAAAATAAGTGATTTTTATCGGCCCTCTGGTATTGACCGTTCAGCAGAAATTACTGGATAAACATTAAGTAAACTGTTGGTTCAGTGAGTCTCAATATTTTTGAAAGTGGGAAAGTTTACCTGGTTTGATTCTGTTCTTGCCAACGTGTATGAATTCATATCCCTTATTTCAATATCGCCCAACGACGGAGCAGACGTGTGTTACACACAAACGTGAAATACAGCGAACAAAAATATCCCGTTTAATTGGCACCATGTGGGATTGACGGAAGCTCGTCTGCTGCTCTGCGATATAGATTATATTTTCATCTGAACTGAAATCGAACCACGTTGCATTTGGCAGAGCGTAAAAAAACAGCGGAAGAAAAACGGGAATCGAAATATTGAAAACATTTCGATTTCAATCAGATGACTGCCATCGGAAGCCGCCGAAACCAACCGTCGCTCGGAGCCGTCGTCGTCGTCGGCGGCGGTGGCTGTGCAGCATATTGCAAGGAAAAGCGCGTTTCCGGACCCATTTGGTACTGAGGGGTAAATATCCCTCCATGGATGCCACTGGATCGATATTGCTCTTTTTTTTTTATATCTCTGATTACGAAAGCGAGCCGGAATTATGAGATCGCAAAAGCTGACAGGGCCCCAGGTGCGATGGAAACTGATTGCCGTTCGTTGGCATCATCATTGCAAGGAGCGTAATGGGATAGGGAGTGTAGGTCTAGGATTTAAATCATTCATTAGGTTATTGATTGGAGTCTATGAATGGAGATTCAAGTTTTGATCGATGTCCAACTTTCTAGTTTTGGTGATATCCGAAATGTTGGTGAAACCATTCTGGAAAAGAAGCAATTTAAATTGTCATTGCACAAGAGCTTCTTAAACATAAATTTCCCATCTGTTACCACACCTTCACGTCAGCCAACCACGGCGTCCATTTTCTCCTTCCTACACTATTGAGAATAACATTCTCGGGCATCCTTTCATTATCTTTATGACTTTCTTCTAAGTTTTTGTAGCAGTAGCAGTAGCAAAATCAGCTCTGTATGCCTTCGCTCCTACGAACCAAGGCTGAACAGGCCTATTATAAATTCTACTGATGTAGAGTCAATTTATAAATTTTAATGAACACACTTGGTAGCTGCTGCTTGTACAACTGGGAATATCAAGGAGGATACAGAACAACATAACATTAATAGCAGCAACATCGTCATCATTCCAAACGATCACACGTCTTCTCTGTCTCCGTTTCCGTCTCCGTCGTCGACATACTGCGCCAGATGATGTTATATCCTTGCAGCTCTAAACAACAAGGATATGTTCCAATTTAGCCTTAACGCCCACAACAACTCTTGAGTACATCTTCAAGTGATGCCCTACACCTACCTATTTCTATCTGCGCTTTTTGGTGCTGTTTAGCTTCGAATGTCTCGCGATTCGGACGAGAGTTGAAAAACAGCTTTTATGCAGTATTAAAATTTTATAGCACACAAAAAAAGTAACCTGCCAGGAAAGGAGGTGTTTTCTTGGTATCGAATGTAGTACTCGTTTATTTATATGTGAATAATTATGGATTACCTGCAGAAGCGCCAACTTCATAGAATTATGGGGGGGGGGAGGCAAGATTGTTGACTCATGCAGCAACATTAGATTTATTCATGTTCTTATTATTTTCGACAATTCCCTTTACAAGAAATTACATATCTTCTTATGCGTAAAACATGTGCTACATTTGAATAGTCTTATCGATGAATTCGTTCATGATGACATCAAAATAAAGACCGTTAGCCATGTCCTTATGAAAATGTAATGAAGAAATGGAGATCAGCCCGTGCCGTCCCATGGTTGAACGTAGGGCTACATATGACGAATTTCACGCTAACACGACAAATGGTTGGCAGCACCCTCTCAGATGTCAATGAAATTTTGTAAGTGTATAGATTTCGTTTACTTAAGCAACTTTGCATACTTATTTTCTTTAAAAAATCTAGACCAATATTTGGAAAGAGCAGAACTTTTTTGTCGTCATTTTCTTCAAAAAATTATAAACCAATAATGTCAAGTCCTACAAAAATGTTGTCCAAGGATGATTTGTAGAGAAATAAATAATAAAAAAAATAAAGGCTTTTTTCTAGGCTGTAAAAACTAATGTATAAAACATAAAACTGCGATTTCTCAAAAACACATTTTTTTAAATCTGCTTTTCTAAAGATAGACATACCATTTATCTACAACTCGTTGATACATCCCAAGATGGGCACTTTTAAAGGAAAAAAGTTATTAAAAAAAAAACTTTTTCGTATTCGCACTGAATAAAATCTATGATTTTTTTTTCAGGGTGGGAACGACAAATTAAAAAAAAATAAAGACGTGTTTCACGTCTACCATTAAATAAGATTGAGTTATACTCCAAATGAAAAATAAAATGATCTTTTATAAAGCTTTTGGTAAGCGTGACTGCTTTCTAACACCCCAATGGGTCTGGGTTCAATCCCAGCCGAGGTCGATGGGATTTTTCTGAGGCATAAAAATCTCTGGTCACGTCTTCCTTCGGAAGTGAAGTAAAGCCGTTGGTCCCGGCCCATGTGTGAGTTGAATTGAATGGGTGCGATATCCTACGCAGGTGTGGAAGCTGCCTTCCTGCACATTCGGTTGCCGTCAATGGATGGCAATCGATGTCCGTCGGTGATTGGCACTAGATTGCGGAACAGAGACCGACATTAAATAAAGGAAAAGAAAGCTTTTGAATATTAAGGAAGGGTCAACTAGTTTCATGGATATGGACGGAACATGTTATGGTAAATATGTGTGTCGATATATCAAATCACATACATCGCAAACAAGATATTTTTAACGAGTGAGAAAACCAGTTTCAATGTCACAAAATGTACCTAGAATATATAATTTATTTCCCGTTTAAGATGTTGGTACAAAAAAGGTACGATGTAGGTACGACCACAAGCCTGTCTGTAGGTATACATTATTTGCTATTTAAGTGAAGATGTAGATACGACCCTATTCAATGTAGTGTAGAAACAGTGACAGTGAGAAAGTAAATTACTGTAACGTTTAATAACAATTATTCTCATGGATGCCTTAAGTGTTTTTAAATGCAGTGCTGGTATTTCGAATCCCAAGTGCAACCGAAACAAACTACGTTACTTTACATCAGTATTAATTCAAAAAATGCAATCTATGGGATATACTCACCAACTAAATGAATGGTAGAGATGAACTAGCCTAAGGCTAAAAATCTCTTAAATAAAGAATTAAAAAAAAAAAAACCAACTGAATGTACAGATGCGCATTTGTGAGTCATGCCGTGCATTGGTTCAGCACAATAGATATACATCCAAAAAAAAACCGCGCTCGGATCTATGCGATCCACAACCATCCACAAGTGGGTATGAACCACCAACAAGTGATGAACAATCATCAACAAATGGCCACCAACCGAATGATATACCAGGTAAGAATACTCAGATCGATAATAGTACATTTAACACCTTTTGACATAGAACTACATCTTTGTCGACTATACTGGGGTGCAAATAAAAAAAAAATATGTGTGGTGAAATAGTGTTAGGTTTTGAACGCTTGTAGCTTTGGAATTGATAGATGAAAATAAAATCCAGATACGCCAATCGATAGGATATTACATTACGAATCTACTACATTTTGACGTAGAACTACGTCTTTGTCGACTATACTGGGGTGCAAATCAAAAAATATGTGTGGTGAAGGAGTGTTAGGTTTTGTACGCTTGTAACGTTGTCATTTATAGATGAAATTAAAATCCAAATACGCCAATCGAAAGGATATTACATTACGAACCTGCTGAAATAAATATTTTCCCACTTTCTCTGTAATTAAACTATTAAAAATGTACAAATGATAATTTTATCACTGTTTTCATGAAATAAGCCTTTTTCCCAAACCCAGTCATCATAAACGAATACCACTTGGTTGCACATCATTCTGCTTGAACATGAAAAGATATAAATCAGCGCTGCTCTCCTGCCTCTGCTCACTCATTCTCTGCTTGATCATCAAGCAGTATAGTTCGGTCTTTGCTCGCTTTGTCGAGTTGTTCGATAAATCTATAGTTTGTTACAAACGTTTGCAGATATACTGCACGTCGCGTCGTCAGTAGTGTCGGTCGCATCGCGTGATGGGAAGACAGCGCTCTCGGAGCCGACTTCGTGAACAAGCGGAGAAGAAGAACAGTGGTGAGGGTAGCTCGGTACCTACCTCAAATAGGTACGCTACTCTTCCCACCGATGTTGGAAATACCAACCCAGTCCCTGTGAAGCGGACGAAAAAGAGGAAGAAGAACCAAGGTCAGTCCGATGGTACGAGCGGACGCGACGATGTTACCGCGACGAACGCCAGCGACATCGGTGATTTCGGCGACGCCGTCGAAACCGAGAATTCTGCCGGCCCGAGTGCGGCGAAAATCAAGCTTCCTCCACTGGTGGTGAAGGTAGTGCCACTCAAGACGCTCATTGGCGATTTCGCATCGCTGGGCATCGCAGCTGAGTACAAGATCAGCAGGATCGGCACTAAGGTGATGCTCCGGACGAAAGCGGAATACGAAATCGCAGTCAAATTCCTGAAGGATTCCAATGCGGAATACTTCACGCACGACATCCCCGGTGAAAAGCCCTTCAAGGTAGTCATCAGGGGTCTACCGGATGTTGATCCCAAGGCGATCGAAGAAGAACTCAAGGACCGGTACAAGCTGGCCCCAATCGCTGTCTTTCGGATGACGAGGCGAGACGAAAACGTGAAGACGTACCCGGATTGTCTTTTCCTGGTGCACTTCCAGAAGGGAACGGTGACGCTGAATGCGCTGCAGGCTATCCGCTCAATCTACTCCATAATCGTACGATGGGAGCCATACCGTGGAGGCCATCGCGATGTGACCCAGTGCCAACGATGTCTAAACTTTGGACACGGCACTCGCAACTGCAACATCAAGCCACGCTGTAGCAACTGCGCTCAAGAACACGCCACTTCCAACTGCCCTGCGGATGGAGCCGTGGCGTTAAAATGCGCCAACTGTGGTGGTGCTCATCAAGGTTCCGACAGACAGTGCTCCAAACGCGAGGACTTCAAACGCATCCGAAAACAGGCGGCAACTAACAACCAACCAGGACGCAAGAAGGACAAAGTCCCGGCATTTCGGACGGAGGATTTCCCGCCCCTTCGTGCTCCTCAGCAAAGGCAAGTGAATTCACGGGTGCATTCCGCTCAAGCAACTTCCGGTGATTCTGCTGGCCAAAGCTCTCCATCCCCCCCTGGATTCTGGAGACAACCAACAGCGCAAAACAACAACCCCGATCTGTTCTCAGCGGATGAACTGATGGAAATCTTCGTCAACATGTCCGGTGCTCTTCGTAAGTGCCGCAATAAGCCCGAACAGATCCAAGTGCTCGGTAAGTTCATCATCCAGTATGGCGTCTAAACCGCTAAGTATCGTCACCTGGAATGCTTGCTCTGTAAGAGCAAAAGAGATTGAGCTTGCCGACTTCCTCCGCAAGCACAGCATCGACGTGGGCCTTCTAACCGAGACCCATCTAAAGTCCGGTGACAGCTTCTGGTTGCCTGACCACAACATTATCCGGCTTGATCGCACCAGCTCCAGGGGGGGTGGTGTTGCGGTCGTCGTCAAGAAAGGAATAAAATACCACACTCTGTCCCATATCCGCACCACTATCATCGAGGCCCTTGGTGTGGAGGTGGAGTCGTCGACTGGATACGTCCAGTTCATCGCCGTCTACTGCCCTCGACAGTGTGCCGCCAGCAGTGGACTAGCGGCTAAATTCAAGAAGGACCTGTCCACCATCACCCGTACCGGTTCCCGCTTCGTAGTTGGAGGAGATCTGAATGCTCGCCATGAGGCCTGGCGGAACTACCAGCAGAACCAGAACGGTCGTCTCCTGTTCGACCACTCACAGCATGGGCTGTATTCCGTTTGGTTTTCGGATGAACCAACATTCATCTCACCGGCGGGCAACCCATCGACGCTAGACCTGTTCCTGACAAATATCGGCTTGTCCAAGCCGGTAGCCTTGAACGAACTCAGTTCCGACCACCAACCGGTGGTGTCTGAGCTGGGCTGCAACGTGGCTCCTGCTTCAAGCCTGCGCAAGGACTATCATCGCGTAAACTGGGCCCAGTTTGGACGCGTGGTAGACAGGCACATCATCGACAACCCGCCGCTTGACACCGTGGAGGACATCGACCGAGCGTTGGAGGGACTCCACCAAGCCATAACCGTGGCTGACGAGGCGTGCGTCCGACGAGTTCCTGTGAGGGGTAAGTTTATTGCTATTGATTCCCACACCCAACTCTTAATTCGCCTGAGAAATGTTCGTAGACGCCAGTTTCAGAGGACTGGAGATCAAGCGATGAAACGTGAAATGGCCGATCTGAACAAGGAGATTGCTTCCAGAATGGTCTCACTCCGGAACGAAAGCTTCGGGCGGCTTGTCCAGAATCTGGACGACCGCTCCAGACCATTCTGGAAAGTTGCCAAGGTCTTAAAGACGCACCCTAAACCCATTCCGCCACTAAAAGATGAAAATGATGACGATCGGCTCATAATCACCCCTCAGGAGAAAGCAAATGCGATTGGTGAGCATATTGCCAAATCGCACTTGCTTGGCTCCAACATCCAAAGTCCGCTCGAAGTTCAGGTTGAGCAATGCGTACTCAACTTTGATTCCTCCCCTTGTGCCATCCCTCCGGAGGATAGAATCACAGTGGAACAGATTTGCTCAGCGCTGAAATGCACCAAAAACATGAAGGCCCCCGGGTTTGACGGAATATTCAACCTAGTGTTGAAAAATCTCAGCATGAAGGTTCACTCTCTGCTGGCTGCTGTCTTCAACAGATGCTTGGAACTGCACTACTTTCCAAGCATCTGGAAGACAGCGAAAATCATACCTATCCGCAAACCCGGGAAGGACCCAACGCTAGCTTCAAGCTACAGACCAATCAGCCTCCTTTCAGCGCTGAGCAAATTGTTCGAGAAACTCATTCTCAATCGTTTGCTCAAGTTTGTCGAGGAAAATAACATTCTCCTTCCGGAACAGTTTGGGTTCAGAAAGGGGCACTCCACCAATCACCAGCTAGTGCGGGTGATGAATAACATCCGAAGTAACAAAGCTGTATCCAAGTCCACAGCCATGGCATTGTTAGACGTTGAGAAAGCGTTTGATAATGTCTGGCACAATGGGCTTGTATACAAGCTTTGTAACTTCAACTTTCCATTACATCTGGTTAAAATCACCCGTAGCTACCTCCAGCAAAGGTCGTTTAAGGTATCGTTGAATGGTTGTCTTTCCGACACGTTTTCCATCCCAGCAGGAGTCCCGCAAGGCAGTCTGCTGGGACCCTTGCTTTACAGCATTTACACTTCCGACATTCCTCCCCTTGGAGACGGTTGCGTGTTTTTCCTGTTCGCAGATGATACCGCAATAGCCGTCAAAGGAAGGATGCCTCGCGAAATAACGAACAAACTTCAACGATGCCTTAACGCCTTTGCTGATTATGCCACCACGTGGAAAATCAAAATCAATGCTTCCAAAACACAAACAATCATGTTCCTCCATCGGCAATCACCCAAACTAAAACCGACTCCCTCTTGTACTGTAATCATGGATGGCACAAGGGTTGAGTGGTCCGCCGAAGTAACCTATCTCGGGATGTTGTTTGACGAAAAGCTTCTATTCCGCTCGCATGTGGAGAAAACCGTAGTCAAGTGTTCCGCCTTGGTTAGGTGTCTGTATCCGCTGATTTGCCGCAGATCCCGCCTCTCAAGGGTGAACAAACTGGCCGTCTACAAACAAATCGTAGCACCTGCGATCCTCTACGCAGCTCCGGTGTGGGAATCATGTGCACAGACTCACAGGAACAAAATTCAGGTCGCTCAGAATAGAGTGCTGAGGATGGTTCTTGATCGTCCTTTTGACACTAGAATAACAAATTTACACGAAGAGGCAGGCATTGCCAAAATAGATTCCAAAATTAACGAAATTAAGACTAAATTTACACAAAAATGTAATTTGTCAGAACATGCTTTGATAAGCAATTTGTATATAGTAGGTTAGGTGTACATAGTAGTTGTAGGTTAGTTGTAGTTGTAAATAGTAGTTATAAGTAGTCTCCCTTTTCCAATTCAAATCAAACCAATCCCACCAAGGTGGTCATACTTTAAAATAGGCCTGATAGGACTAGGAACTGTAAATAATAATTAAAATCTCAAATGTACCAAAGTTGAAAAGACGCATCTGTGTCACTTAACAAATTCATACATGTAAACCACACAATCACAAGAAATAAAGATCATTTAAATGGCAAAAGCAAATGCGATCGGCGAGCATGTCGCTTCATCGCATTTGCTTGGCTCGAATAAATATCCAAAGTCCGCTCGAAGATCAGGTTGCGCAATGCGTTCAAAACCTAGATGCCTCCCCTTGTGTCGTGCCTCCGGCGGATATGATTACAGTACAACAAATTTGCTCAGCGCTGAAATGCACCAAGAACATGAAGGCTCCCGGGTTTGACAGTATATTCAACTTGATCTTGAAGAGACTCAGCATGAAAGTGCAGTCTCTTCTAACCGCTATCTTCAACAAATGTTTGGAACTGCACTACTTTCCAAGCATCTGGAAAGTAGCAAAAATCATACCAATCCGCAAACCCGGTAAGGATCCAACATTGTCTTCAAGCTACAGACCAATCAGCCTCCTTTCAGCGCTGAGCAAATTGTTCGAGAAACTCATTCTCAATCGTTTGCTCAAGTTTGTGGAGGAAAATAACATTCTCCTTCCGGAACAGTTTGGATTCAGAAAGGGGCACTCTACCAATCACCAGCTAGTACGGGTGATGAATAACATCCGAAGTAACAAAGCTGTATCCAAGTCCACAGCCATGGCCTTGTTAGACGTTGAAAAGGCGTTTGACAATGTTTGTCATGACGGACTTGTGTACAAGCTTTCTAACTTCAACTTCCCATTACATCTGGTTAAAATCACCCGTAACTGCCTTCAGCAAAGGTCGTTTAAGGTATCGTTGAATGGTTGTCTTTCAGACACGTTTTCCATCCCAGCAGGAGTCCCGCAAGGCAGTTTGCTGGGCCCCTTGCTTTACAGCATTTATACTTCTGACATTCCTCCCCTCGGTGACGGTTGCGTGTTCTTCCTGTTCGCAGATGATACCGCAATAGCCGTCAAAGGAAGGATGCCTCGCGAAATAACGAACAAACTTCAACGATGCCTTAACGCCTTTGCTGATTATGCCACCACGTGGAAAATTAAAATCAATCCCTCCAAAACACAAGCGATCATGTTCCTCCATCGGCAATCGCCCAAACTGAAACCGGCTCCATCTTGTACTGTAATCATGGATGGCACAAGGGTTGAGTGGTCTACCGAAGTTACCTATCTCAGGATGTTGATCGATGAAAAGCTCCTCTTCCGTTCGCATGTAGAGAAAACTGTAGTCAAGTGTTCTACCTTCGTTAGGTGTCTGTATCCGCTGATTTGCCGCAGATCCCGCCTTTCAAGGGTGAACAAACTGGCCGTCTACAAACAAATCATAGCACCTGCGATCCTCTACGCAGCTCCGGTGTGGGAATCATGTGCAAAGACTCACAGGAACAAAATTCAGGTCGCTCAGAATAGAGTGCTGAGGATGGTCATTCTGATTGCTTGCACCAACGGGTGTCGGTTCTTCGGACTCTCAAGGGCCTTCAGCACACTGACCGAATCAGTAATGATGGCCTTTCAGGAAAAACTGGACTCCGTAACGGCTGAGAAGATGGCAGCTGCCTCAGCCGAGAAGATCGATGTAGGCTTAGGAAGGCCTCTGCTGGTATCTAAGTTAGGGCTGAATACGCCAAAGCCGAATTCTTGAATAAACATCATTTTTATCCTAGAGAGAGAAGCCAGCTCAATGACGGATGGTTTGTTTTCTTTGTCTTCTTTTTTTTTCTCCCCTACCCAATCGTGTTGTTGGTTTGCGAAGGCAAGCCTGGGCCCGCACGAAAAAAGTTTTTTTTTAAAGGATGATAGCCCCATTTCTAATGTTCGGCCTAGTTTGCAGTGACAGTTCATGACTGGATCTCGATGACGTTTGCGTGATCGATAGCAAAGCTGTCTCCTCTCTCTCTCTCAGATTTTTATTATTTCAGGCATGGGAGGCATGTCACGAAAAGTTTATAAATGGAGAAATAAACCAATACATACTACATACTACTGATCGGATTCAGTTGCGCGTCGTGCGCCACAGTGGGCCATATATTCCAAGTGCATCGCCCTCGTTCCAAACAACATACAGCTCGCCAGCTTTATCTGTATTGAACACCCTAATAGTAGCTCAGCATTACTCAACCATTACGACAAAACGTTCCTTTTCAGGGCCACCATAAATTTGTTTAATTGTTTTTTACAAATAAGAATAAGACTATAAATTTACATAAGGTCACTATTGAAAATTGCACGAATGTGCATCTGTTGCGATGGCGATCAAAATTATCACCGAAGAAAGAGGAAGACGCCGCACCGCTACTGATCGGATTCAGTTGCGCGTCGTGAGCCGCTGTGGGCCATGTATACCAAGTGCGTCAACCTCGTTCCAAACAACATACAGCTCGTCAGCTTCATCAGTGTTGAACACCCTAATAGTAGCATTACTCAATCATCACGACAAAACGGTCCTTTTCTGGATCACCATAAATTTGTTAAAAATCTCCTTCTGCAGTTAACAAATAACATTTTTCATATAACACCACGTAGTCCTACGTCAAAATTGCGTACAACCCCATAGGGCTGTCTCTTGTAGTTTTTTTGATGTTTGTATAGTACAAATAGTGAAAATAGAACAATTGAACAATTAAGAAATTTAACAAATAAAATATGAATATGTCGCGTAATAATTAGAATCGCGAACGGATGGGATGAATCTATATTCTCTCGCACGGACATCACAAACTAACACTAACAGTGTGTGGCACGTTTCATTAGGTTCGTAGATTCGCCTCAATGCATTACCAATGCATGAATTTGTATATTGTGTGGCAAGCACAATAATACTCTATGCCCAGGGAAGTCGAGAAAATTTTCAACCCGAAAGATTCGAACCCACCGCCACTGGCTTGGTAATACCGTGCCTTTACTGACTAGGCTATGAGACACCGTTAGGAAACTCATCGGTAATATTAAATAAATGCAGCGGTTGTACTAAAAAGTTGACTTCCTTTTTTTTCTTCATTTATTTTCCGTCGATCTTGTTTTCCGTACTGAATACCAGTGCTACCGACGCCAGGGAGCCAGCTCCCACACCTGGACCCTACCCTATTGACCCATCAACTCATGGACCGGGGACCAACGACTTTACTTCCCTTCCGAAGGAATGCGTCGTGATCAGAGATTTTATGCCTCAGAAATACCCCACAGGCACCGACTGGGATTTAAGCCCAGGCCTTTTGGGATGAGAGGCAATCACGTTTACCACTAAACCACCGGTGCCGCAGTTCATTCACTGTTAATATCGATTTCATGTTCACACAAACGGTACCATTTGAAATATTTAAAGTGTTTTAAGGATATAGATTTTAAACAACGAAAAGAACTAAGCACAAAAAAGACCAATCGCGGTCCTACATCAACCTTCCGTTCGTGCCCCTAGTACTTTTTTTTCATTTTCATATCTTTCATGTAAGCTTTGGGAACTTATCTAATAAAATTAGGGAAAATTATATAAGAAAGGTTTTGTAAGCCTGTTAGATGACTAGAAAAAAAAAATTGGGTCATCTTTGGGTTACAATAAACAATTTTCGATTTTGCTTCGATATAACGTAACTCGATATAACGTAACGTTGCTTTATATCGAGGTACGACTGTACTTGAAAAATTTAAGGTAAAGAATAATAGTCAAAAATGCATGACACATCAATTTTGCGAGGTTCTACGTCATACTGCGGTCGTGTATAGGACACAACCATTTATTTTTTTTATTTGTAGGCTTGCACACTTATAAATTCATGTTTTACTTTTCTTGTCTTACAGAAGTACCGTCAATTCCATCATTAGAATGAATTGCATCAGCGGACCAGTTACAGGGACCATATAATGTAGAAATATTCAATAGCATCGTTCACACATTGAATGTTTCACCAATTGCATTAAGGAACATGAGGACCATGGATTACCGTGTAACAAAATCAGCAAACATCACACAACCAGTACGACAGAAAATTTTTAATATGGATCCAGCAGGCATCAGTAGAGCAGGATCATTCGATGAAATGGCAACACAATTTAAAAAAAGTTTAATTCATCTCCTGATGATAGAAATGAGCAGATAAAAGTTTTATCAGTGTTACCGCACTCTTGGTCAATAAATAAAATCGTAGAAGAGTATATATGGTAAGACAAATGAAAAAAATAGTGAAAGATCAAGGTATTCTTTGTACCACTAGTGCACGAAGTAGACACGGAATCAGTGAATTAGACAAAAAGACTGTTATAGATTTCTTTGATAGTAATGATATAAGCTGGCCAATGCCTGGAATTAACGATTACGTGTATGAATTCAGAAATGGCCTAAAAGAACGGGTTCAGAAGCGACTTGTTATGATGTCTCTTAAAGAGGCATATACAATATTTGAAGAAACATATGCGAGTATTAGAATTGGCTTCACCTTATTTACAACGTTGAGACCTAACCATTGTGAGCTACTTGATAGTAAAGGTACTCATAATGTATGTGTGTGCACAATCCACGTAAATGTAAAATTAATGCTAAATAGTTTAGGAATCGTATCCCAGGAAGAAATAATGGATAAACTGCTTTGTAATTTTTCTATCAGGACGACAGAGTGTTATTTTCGAGCTTGCAAGAAATGTGCCACCAATGAAAAAGTTGCAGACGAACTTGCTGTCCTATTAGAAGAAAGTGGTAAAGAAGATGTAATTTTTCAACAGTGGCTAACTACGGATCTTTGTAACTTGGAGAACATTATGAAACCTGCAGATGAGTTTGCCACGTACTTCGTAGATAAAATTGATAAGTTAATCACTCATTACTTTATTTGTAAAGAACAGTCTTTATTTCTAAGGATTCTCTAATAGAAGATGAATTAATTGGAATTTGCGATTTCTCTGAGAACTATTCATTTATTATTCAGAACGCTGCTCATGGTTACCATTGGAATAACTCTCAGGCAACTATTCACTCTTTTGTGGTTTATTATATGAAGGACAGTAAAATAGAAAACGTTAGTTTTATAATAATATCAGAGGTATTGCCCCTTGATACAAAAGCAGTTTAATTGTTCATTTCAAAACTGATAGAATTCTTGTAACTATCAATAGATTTCTCCAAAATTACATTTACGTCAGGTGGAGCAGCTGCTCATTATAAGAACAGATTTTTTTTTTGCCAGTCTATGTTACTTCAAATCAATGCACAAATAGGATTGAAAACGTCTTCAATATCTTTTTTGCTGTACCTTTCATTTGGAGCTTGTTGAGGGAAATCCGGTTGACTGGTAGGTTTCACATGAGTCTCAACATTTCAATATTTTTCATGCCTACACTAAAAAAAAATCATTGATTTTATTCAGTGCGAACACGAAAAAGTTTTTGTTAAATAACTTTTTACTTTAAAAGTGCCCATCTTGAAATATATGAACGAGTTATAGATAAAAGGTCTGCCTATCTGTAGAAAAAAATTCCAATTTAAAAAAAATGTGTTTTTGAGAAATCTTAATATTAAATTTTAAACATTTTTTTCTTCAGTGTAGCAATAACATTTTTAATGTTTTGGTATTTTATTATGCAAGCTCATTTATTTATCTTCAAATCATTTTTTCGCAACATTTTTGTAGGACTTGACATTATTGAGTTATACTTTTTAATAAAAAAAAAAAAAAGTTCCGTCCTTTTTAAATGTTGGTCTAGCGTTTAGAAAAAAAGAGAAGCAAAGTTGCTTAAGTAGAGGAAATCTACACACCCACAAAGTTTCATTGAAATCTGAGAGGGTGCTGCCAATTCTTTTGTCGAGTTAGCGTGAAATTCGTCAAATGGTGAATCGAAAACCTGGAAGAAGTGTTGTCCCAACAGCTCTGGTCCTCACAAGTTCCTACCTCACGATTCCACGGGTCAGCCGATGACAAAGACCGCCAGCAAAAAATGCCAGTAGCGTAGCCGGGGCAATGTCACCACAATAAAAAAAACATGGATCCGGATTCTGGTGATAGCAAAGGGAGGAGGTGCGACCCTCGAGCGTCTGTACCAACGTACGGCTCAAACAGCGTCTGTCTCGGAGCGAGTGGCTCAATAAGAAATGCTGTATCACGTCAGCTACACCTAAGGTGGCAGCCCCACCAGCATGATGTAGGTATCGTGACCCTGGTAAGGTAGCATATCGAAACCTCACCTTTACTCAGAAAATCGAAGCCACCCGACCCCGCGACGTAATAAGTACAAAAAATGTCAATTATAAGTCAACCAACCCTTCTTGGAGCCGGCGAAGGGAACGGATTTGCACCGAATTCGCCCGACTATCATCCGTTGGAAAACTGGATACCAACACCGGCCGGAACACACGTCGGACTGATGAAGGTCAAACCGCGACCCGAAACGGACCAGTCAACTTCATTCAACCGGCACAGCAGCAGGGCGCAGTGATGATGGTCTACGGACTCGATAACAACACAGCCAACACCGATAAGCTGTTCAATCTGTAAGTAAATGTTGTCACGATAAAGTTCCTGAAGAGCAAAGAGGGTACCGCCATGGTCCAGATGGGAGACGCCATCGCAGTCGAACCAGTCGAACGCAGCATCCAGCACTTGAACAACATTGAATGAATGTTGGTAGCAAAATTCAAATTGCATTTTCCAAGCAGAACTACTTGTCAGAGTTCACCAACCTGTACACCCTGCCGGATAATTCGATCAGCTTCAAGGTCTACAGCGCCTCCAAGAACAATCACTTCCCAGGCCAGCAAAATTCGCATTCTCAACTTCTTCAATACCCTACCCGTATGCCGTCCGAGGATCTGCTGCTGACTGCATTCACCACCACCAAGGACTGCCACCCGTCGCAAGTGCGAATGTTCCCACTGAAATCGGAAAGTACCTCCTCCGGATTGGTCGAATTCTCGAGCGTAGCCCTGGCGGTGAACGCCATCATGAAGTGCAACCACAGTACGATCGATCACAAATGCACAAAACCCGCGTTCATTATGAAGCTGTGCTTCTCCTCCTCCAAGAAGATGAACGGTGCGTGGAGCAACGAGAACACCGAAAACACGTTAGCTTTGAAAGAACGGAAGCTTCTTTTTCTGTGTAGGATTTTCCTTTAGATGGTGAATTTGAGGTAGTGGAAGAATTTGTGAGTCTTGGAACACTACTGACATGCGATAATGATGTTACCCGCGAGGTGAAAAGACGTATTGCAGCTGTAAAGAGGGTCTTTTACGAATTACGCAGAATTTACGAAGTCCCGTAGCTTGAAAACGAAAACGAAATTTGCTTTGTATAAGACGCTGATACTTCCGATGGCCCTCTACGACAATGAATCGGGGACATTAAAGGAGACTGACCGAAAAGCATTTGCTGTCTTCGGTAAACAAGAAAATGGCATCTGGAGGTGTCTCATGAATCACGAGTTGTACCAAGTGTATAACGGGACGGATATACACGGATAGAAATCTCCTTATACCTTTTGGCAAATTTCTATTGCTGATTATTCATAAAATGTATAAGTCAACTAATAAGCAGACGCCTTGCAAAAAGTTAATGAAGATCGTGTGTCAAATGAAATCTATAAGCGGTCACAAATACCTTGTATGCATTATTATATGACTTATGTGGTTTGTCTTATGGAAAGTATAAGGCTGATGGTGTGGCAATAATGTATAAGTGAATCACATATATAAAATAATTGATTTTCGTTTCGTGTAGTGAAGCATATAAAACACAGCAGACTACGGTGGGCTGGGCATGTAGTGCGGATGCCGAAAGAAAGACAAGAAAAGATTATATTCAGCAGAGAACCCGGTAGAGGTCGTCGACTCCGGGTGGACCTCGCACACGTTGGCTTTTTGTAGTTGAGGAGGCCATCAGGTCGCTAAACGTTCGTGGCGACTAGTAGCGATTAGCTTAAGACCGAGTCCAGTGGAGAAGACTACTTCGTTCGACACAGAATCAACAAGGCAATTCGTAGTCCATCAAGTATCAACTACGTAGGTTGAACGTAGATAGGCCTTAAGTCGCATAAGATTTGAAAACGACCTCTCAACGATAGCTGAAGACACGGGAATGGTAAGGTACATTCTCAAAATCTTCACAATCTCTATAAAGTGTGCTTCAGATTTTATGTAATCGACGATGCTGGAAAGGTTTCCACAGATTTATCTGTTTCTTTAAGAATCGTTAAACACATCTCTTTTTACACCAGCAACAGATCCAAATCGATGTCATTACCATAGAAATTGATATTTTTTTACTTATTGGTGTCGTCACCTAGCATAAATTATTCAACTTCCAATAAAAACGAAAAAGATTCCAAATCGAAGCGAAGGGTAAGCGATTGCAGGACTTTGTCAATAATTTCTATGTTCTGCTTCTCGCTAGTCTCTTCGATTGAGGTACTGTCTACTTCAAAACGCTTGGAATTTTTTTTTTCATCCTGGGTACTTTCGGTGATCAAACTTCTTCTGGTCTATTTTTTGTTACTTTTTCCCAAATTTCTCCATAATCCTTTTGAGAGAAGCTTAGGATAGCTATCAGCGTTTTGACCGTGCGGTGTGCTTCCTCCAATCGCAGATATATTTTTTTGTAAGGCTGTATTCACTGTATCGACGTATACAAAAATCTTCACCTTCACCATGACGTTCATGACAAAGTAGAATTCAAATTTCCCCAGCATTCTCAAAAATCTAGAATTTTTCATCGGCAAGTATTGTACTCTGTTATTCTTGCCAGCCATATTATTTTCCCCATGGTAGCACTGTCTTCTACAACTTGAAATAGGCTGATCGAATGGAACCAGAACATCTTTAATAATAGATTGCAAAGACGACGAAGTAGTTGATTTAGCTTCATAGAAACCAAGAAAAAACTCCTCGACCTCAAGAGAAGGTTTATCCTTGAACAAAAAGATCTGTTCTTTTCTGCTAATGTCCGGCACATTTGCAACCCGCGCCAGTCTTCACCACGAAAGTTCAGTAAAATAATGTAGCTACTTGAGTCATCATGATGACTACGAATAGCGAGACCTTGCGTAGCCAAGTATAGGATTGATGAAAAAATTTGCTTTAGGCAGGCATGGTTTGCTAACATTTCCTTTTTAATTTGATCGGATATTTGATCGGACACGTTAACTCCAATTTTTAACGAATGCATCTTCAAAACGGCCTCCTTTGATCCCTCGTGTGTTTTATTTTTTCAAGTCCTTTCTTCCTATTGTTACGCCCTGTTTCAATTAACACCATATCTTTCTTGCTGGAAGTTGCAACTTTCACAAACATTTCCCGGCAAGTGAATCATAACACGACATCTTTCACATGTTCTTAAAAAATCTATGGGAAAGGAGAAAGTCACTCAGCACAGTGTGCTGAAAGCAAATTCGGCACATCCATCGGCACACTTATGGGACAATCTCGTGGGGATTGAATTCAATTGTTCAAGAAATAAAATGGGAGCACTGCTGGAAAACTGCCATGGAAGATAAGCAGTTCACTTTTCGGTTTACTTATACATAGATTTAAATCCGAAATGTAGGCTCTAGCGAGGGCTCAACAGTAAGAGGCAGTTTATCATACCCAAAAGTCGCGTAATTCAAATAATGGTGCTGGTCACACACAAAAAAGCTACAGAAGTTATACTCATCATCATCTACATTCGGCCTCCAACAAAGTTCCCCAATCGGTTCCAACTCTTTCCGGCCGCTGATAGACCGTTGTGTTTCCCAAAGGCTGGGTATCTCGTCTGCCTTTGATGGTATTATAGAATCCTAATACACACGGCTTTTATTATCCTACGAACACAAGAAAAAATTCGCACACCAACTGATTTCCGCGGGCTGCCGATCAGATAGAAGTAGAATCAGGTCCGATCAGTTCCCATGAGGTAATAACCACAGCTATGGGAGCATTATTTCTTTTCATACGTCCGACGCATTTTTCGATGTTATGACTGATCCTGATCCTTACGTTTGCAATCCAAAACATTCAAGCTATCAGAAATACCGGGTTGCTGCGGCACACCTGCGACACACCTGTGACGTAGCTGAGGCACACTGAGAAAAATTTTTACCCAGAATTGGTGTGAAGAGTGATCTACCCCTTGGGAAAGTTCCTTTCCAGCTAGGTACAAAACGCCGTTTGGAAGGTTTTGCTGCGTCAGATTGTTTACCTGTATACCGATGGACCTTCTCCCGCGTCGATAATCTTTATTCTGCACCAGCACTGACAATCGTCAATTTCAACTTGCTCGATCTTGATTTTGATCGAATTTTGATCAAAAACTTGTCCATTGCAGATGCTGAAATTGTAACCAAAAACAGTGCTTGTATATTTTGTTGTTAGGTAGAACAACAAACATTAATTAGGATTATTGACACCTACCTTTGTTGGAAATCAAATACAGCTGCTTCACGTGTATCGTTTTTATAAAATCAATATGTTGAGAAAGTCAACTCTCATCTGGCTGGTATAAATGTATAGAATCAGAATGGAACCATTACTAAAAGCTTGTTTCGTTTTTGACAGATTTGAAATGAACAGATCTTCATTCATACACAAGAGAAATCCAAACCCCCACCCCCCTAAGTTGGTGCCTATGATTACGTGTGTAGAACGGTTCTTAAAGATACGATTAATTATTTTATAATGTAACCATTTGTGATGAGAAGTGCTGAATTTGTGTTTAATGATGAAGGTCGCACTCGGTCAAAGCTAGTGGGACTTACTTGTGATTTTCAGCCAGAAATGAAAACCTACAACTTTCTTGGTTGGTCAGGGAGATCTATTTAGTCTTTCTCCTTTGAAACGTGCAAAGTAGTGCAATGCGAGAAAAAAATAAACAAATCAAAATTAATTTGAAACCTAAAAGAGTTATTGGATTGGTATTAGAAAACCTTTCAAATAACAAATCATGGTATTCTGGCTTCAATAAAAGCATTGATTAGTTATTATAATAACGAAATCATTTATTTGTTGGTTGTTCCTAGGACATTTTCAAGGTATTATTTTCGGTATTTTACTTCTTATGTCAGACTCGCCAATATAATCTTTAAGTTGCCAGTTATGCTGTTATCATACCTGCATTTTGTATTGATAAGTTGTATTCTCCTGCTCGGGATTCGATAAGAATTAAATTTAAATTTGGGACTTAATCTTGATTTTAGATTTTTTAGATTCAAGAGCTCCGTGCTCTTGAAAGTTCGTTAGTCCGAGGTTTTGAAGAAAGTTCTAGATAAATGCTTTATCATTTTATTTTTTCTTCAAACATTTGAAAAATCTTAAGACAGTTAAATTATAAACCGATTTTTCATGATTTTTCTATGACCGTGGAAGTGCTTCAAAGATCAATAAGTCAAGATCAAATCGCAAAGATCACAAAGATCAAAAAGCTTATATGCTCTAAGCTATTAATTTGAAATACAATGTAGTAGTAATACAAATGGTATTTTAAGCAATGAATACAGTTTTTATTTGTCGCGGATCTGTATTTGAAGTAGCGGATTTCTTTTGAGATATCGTGGATGTCGCAGTTCAAATTTTGAAAATCTAGTAACAGCCTGCATTTGCCTCTCTTTACCCCGCCTCGACATGACAGATGCTGCATTAAAATCTGGCATGACAACGCTATCCACCTCCACTTACGTTCTAGAAATTCTGTTGATATCGGCTTCTGATGACAACGACAATGAAGCTCAGCATTCAAAACCCAATTGTGATGCCACCAAGTACGCAATATATTCCACGGGTGAATGAAGGCCGATGATGATGGCCAACAGTTTTTAAGTTATCAGCACAAATTTCACGTTTCGAATTGAAAATTAAGATTTTTATTTGCTGACTTTGGGTGTCACTCCTCACTCGGCACCAATGCAACCGGACGATACCATTGCATTTCTGGTTGGCCATAGCATTCTTCTGCAGCATGTGCTGGCAATAAACAAAAAATGCAAAATGAAAATAATAGAACCTTCCTCACCTGACCAAATCTTTCCCAAGGGTCACTTTTACTCCAATTTACTCTTGCATTAAAATTGTAGCCACAGCAGGGGTTTGAAAATGGCTGCTTCTTTACAACAACAAACACATACCCATCGAAGGTAAGAAGGCTCCCACCGACCGGTGTCGAACAATCAAATGAACAATGCCATGGAATAAATAATGCCAGTTTAAACTAGTGTGTATTCATTTATGCACAGCACGACTGTGCAGTTACCGCACATACAAGCCCCTCTGAGGGAAGGAGGAAAGGTTCACCTCCTGTTCTCCTTTGTTGCACTGCACTGCATGGGGGGAAAGGCAGGATCAATTGGAAAATAGCACCCGGATACGGGAAAAATGCACAAAACGAGCTGATCCTAAATATATGCACAGAAGGTGGGGGAGGGAACATATTCTAAAGTTGGGTGCCGCTCGTCGGAGTCTCCGGGTGCTTCTTGAAACATTTTTTTTTCTCATTTGCAATACTCTTTCCAAACCAACCAGTCAGCCAAGCATTGCATGGCATTGTTCGGCTCTCAATGGAAGAAAGTTTGTCTTCATTTCCTGCTCCTTTCAAAGCCCAGTGTATTCAGCATGTGTATGTGTGTGTGAGTGCTACAAGCTTTGTAGCATGCATAAAAGTGAGGTCCTTGGGAAAGAATTGTTGCTACTTCTGGTAAATTTCAAATTCCTCGTCCCACTAGGATCTGTTTTATCGCAACTTTACAACTCGACAAGCAACCATACAAGTTGTGTGTCAAAGTTTTTAATTCCATTCTATGGGCAGGTACCTACCTATGAGATAGCAAAAAAAGGGGTTCTATTCTATTTTGAGACTGGATAAGGGCAGTCCTGAGTGTGCACCCAGAACTGATAGAACAAACCATAAATAATTGAAGAAACGGTCCTTTAAAAACACCCAAATGACCCATGGTGGCTTCTCCTCTGAATCTTCGATTACATCATTTGTAACCAACAGAAGTTCAATGTTTCTCCTGACTTCAATCCACTCCGAATACTCTACATGCATAGAATAGAAGGGGAAGTGCAAACAAATCCGTTAATCAAAAAGTGGTACGTTTTTCTGCCGATGCGTAGCGATAGCGTTCCACACGGGCTTTCTATGCGCACTCACACTATCATAGCATGCTGCCTATTTTTCCTTGATTAAATTTTGTTTTTCGTCGATCTTGTTTTCCGTGCTGAGCACTAATGTTACCGACGCCAGGGAGGCAGCTACCACACCTGGATTCATGAACCGGGGACCAACGGCTTTACTTTCCTTCCGAAGGAAGGCGTGATCAGAGATGTTATGCCTCAGAAAATCCCGGCGTCAACGACTGGGATTGAAGCCAGACCTGCTGGGGTGAGTGGTAAGCACGCTTAACACTACACCACCGGCGCCACTTATTTGCGCACGTGTTCGCCAATGAAAAGTGGAGCCGAAGTTCCACTTCGGTTTTGTGCTACATGGTCAAACGATGTGCTATCTCATAAAATCGATTCCCAGATGAAAATTGAAAGCTTGAGCTCCAAATGTGTAGACTTCATAACTCATTCAACTCAGTATCCTTTGAGCACTTCCAATCATGCTTGGCATATGTTACCGTTTTGGTTCCTGTACCCTATTGGTTCACTTCGAGCGAGACAAAACAGGAGATAGCGAGAGCGAAGAATAGGGTATATGTGTATTCATTGTGAATTCAATCTGTATGTCAGTTTCTTGTATGCAATATTAAATATGTACTCCCAAACCAACGGTCCAATTAAAAATTGTAACCCAGTCACACCAACAACACATAACACAGAACACATAACGGGAAGGAGTAAGTATGAAGGTGGGCGTTGGAAACAGGAGAAGGATATGGACAAGGGGTGGTGGAAAAGTGGGAGGGAGGTGGAAATGGGCTTAGATCAAGGGGGAAGCTACTGGGTCAAACTGAAGAGAAGGTTCTCTTCTACTTCAGCCATTGCGCAAGACAGTTCATATAAATTAACAGGAGTGAAGATTTATTAACAAATACCGGCTAATACCACCGAATACGGAGTCAGGTAGGACCCAATTAATAACCCGGTAGCGGAAATCCCAGCTCTAAGACCACCTCTCATATTCCCCTCAGGACCTGTTAATTACTGGCTAAACCACGAGGGCGTCCGTTATCAAGTAGCCCCCGTGTAGCAAGTGTCCATCGGTAATACACCGACGACCACTGGAAGACCACCGTCGATCACACGATCGAGCCCCAGTGCAACATCCCTCGTGCCACACGGTGACAACCGTCGAGCACTGACATCCACCGTGAACAGTCCCGTCATCGCTGGCCAGCACTACACACACAAACACACTATAGACACCGAAATCGTAAGTAATAAACGAGTTAAAAGTGATAAAGAGGTGTTTTGTACGTCTGATTGGTATCGACAAGCCAGGAGCCGACCTTGAAGCTCTAGGGTTTCAAGCTCGAGCTAGCGAACAAAGAGGCGAGTGTAGTACACCCCAGACGATCTCCGTGCCTAGACCAGAGGTTAGGAGAATCCCTTTAAACTAGCCATCTGGCTAGCCATTAACACATACACAGTTCTCTTCACGAACTGCTCATTTGCTAATAACTTTGCTCACAGTTGACAAAACATAGTTCTGTTTGAAGCAGTAGGTAGAATAAAGTTTAGGCTTGTTATAGGTACGTAAGAAAAAGTAGATTTTAATTCTAGTAATAAACTTTATTTGTTTTTGCGTTGTGAAGATCAAGTGAGAAATGCTCGCAGCACATTTCGGACTTTAAGTCTAAAAATTCATTGGTGTTGGTTCAAATGTTAAGATTTACCTACTCTTTGCATACCTACAGTAAGCTATGATCCTAATCTATCAATTACTTGAAAGAAAAACAAATTTCAACAAATGAGTGAAAAGTTATTAACAAATGAGCAGTTGGTGTGTACAACTGTGCATGCCAAGCATGCTTCCAATGTTATTTCATCGAAGCCACCACCTCTGGCATAAAATCTGAAGACCCCAACAGACAATCATACGGATTTTGAAATGAAAGCAATCCATCATATGCACCTTTTGCAACGACCTCCGGTTATCTAATATTGCAACTCTTTATTAAGCAGAACACTACATTAAATCGACTTAACCTGTAAATCAGACACTTTCTTCTTCTAACCTATGAACGAATGGTTTTGCTTGCACGATAATCTATAATACTCTATGCATTCTTATGATAATATGGAATCGCATCGACATCAACCCTTTCGCTGGTCTGCCGTGCTGCCGCTGTGTATTAAATCTTCACATTCTCCGCCTCTCGGAGCTTTTTGATCCGATTTCGTTTCACGAACAACAGCATACTTATCACGGCCAGGCAGATGAGCAGCAACACCACCCCTCCGATGGTCATCACTTTAACCTTCTGATACGGGTGCACGTAGATTTCAACCTCGTTGCTACCGCTGGTGTAGTTCGTGGTGGACATGGCAAACACCTGGAACGTGTACAGTTCGTCCTCGTCCAGCTCCTCAACTGCAAGTGCGAAAGTGCCATTAGTGTCACAGTGGATTTCAGTCCGAAGCGAAGTACTTACGAATATAGCTCGTCTCGGGAGTCGTACGACTTCCGTGCAGTTTGTGCTGCGGTTCCACCCACCAGCGAAGGATGTAGTAGCGTAGTTGATCCAGTCCCAACTCCGGAGGCTTCCAACGGGCCTCGTAGTTGCTGTGCCGCTTGTCGATGGTCAAGTTGATTGGCGATCCAATTTGGTTGAACTGTAGCAGCGTGTCCTGGAACGTTTCCGGTTGCTCAAATTCCTTTGCTGGAAGTTTAGAATGGATTGCAGTTGGAAAAGCACTGAGCAGGTTCGTAGACTACTTACGCTTTGTAAAGTATCTGAAAGCTTTACTGAACATCCCATCGCCGTAACTATCCTGACAGAGCACCATGAACTCGTACTCCTTGGCTGGTAGCAGATTGGTGATGGTAGCCTCCAGGATATGCTTGTTGTTCACTTTGAACGTCCTCCATTCGGGAGCTTCCGCCAGTCGATACCAGATGATGTATTCCAGATATTGACGAATATAGCCAGGAGCCCAGCGCAGAGTGATTGCCGTATCTGAACTGTTACCTGTCAAGTTGTACGGAGCTCTAGGAGACACGTTTTCGATCATGATTTCCGCGTCAGCCGAGATGGTCGCTGCTTCGTTCGTCGCCTGACATGCGTAGATTCCTCGATCGGACTCCACGATTTCTTCAATGGTTAGATTTGCACCATTCAACTGATATCTCCCGTGAGGGAGTAGGCTTCCGTCTTTCTGAAAGTTGAAACAGTGTTAGCTTAAGAAAGTGTACGCGTAGAAACAAGTCAGCACCGATACCTTAACCCAAGTGATCTGCGGTGTATGTGTTCCGTCTCGATCTCGCGCATCGCAGTGCATTTCCACTGTTCCTCCCATCTTAGTCACGTAGAGTAGCTTCGGTTTCAGAATGAAACTAGGAGGCTTCTGTACAATCACGTGGATCATTGGGGATGCTCCATCGGTACCGAGATCATTATACGGAGTACAAGAATAGCGTCCCGCATGCGAATCGTCAACTTTCTCAAAGTAGATGCTTCCGTTTCGCTTGTAGAATACGCCCTGTGGTGATAAATTATCACTAGAACGATTTAGAAAACATAAGACTGAATAATTTCACTCACCTGGACATTATAGGGATCAAATAGGAAACCATCCTTCTCCCACCGTAGATTTGTCAACGGAGGATTCGATCGGAAATGGCAATCCAGAACGGCCGGGTCTCCAAACGGCAGGTAGACTTCTTTAGGTGCGTATATGACCTTTGCCTTATCTATAATTGCGTGGAAACATCAAAATGTGAATCAATCAATATTTTATTAAACTCACATTGAACATTCAGGAAAGCACTCGCATTCTGGGTGTCGTTCATCAGATTCCGAACTTCGCATGTGTAGTATCCTAAATCACTCATCTGAGTTGGATTGATCGTTAGGCTTCCATCCGGTCCAAAGGTCGATCTGTGTATTAAATCGAACATCTCCAGCAGTGGTACGTTATCCTTGTACCATTCGACGAACATCGTCTCTGGATTCTGAGCCAGGCAGTGAAAGAAGGCCGGATCACCTTCCAAAATCGTTTGATTGACCGGTGGAATCTTCAGTAACGTACCACCTGTGAGTTGAACAAATCTGTGTTATTCCAGACAATATCTCCCAGCGAGTCCTTCTAAGATCTTACCCAAAACCGAAATGTGGAACCAGGTTCCGTTGTTCCGCTTATTCGGCACCCTGTTCGGAAAGATGACCTTGCACTCATACCACCCATTGTCGCTTTCCCGTATCGAAGTCAGGTTCAGCGATGCCTTCCCGTATACCAGATCGTCATTTAACAGCGTTACCCGACCGATGTAGGTTTCGTAAGTGTTGAGAATTCCATCGTACAGGGTGAAGACTGGTTTGTTCTACACCGAAAAAATATAAGTTTAGCACTCGATTAGAATTTATTGGGGGCCAAGCAAACAGTCAGAGCATATGGAGCGACGGATCATTGCTCCCATTTGACTTCAATCGTTTGAAGAAACTATCGCATTAGGCGAGTAATCATCACACTTGCGCTACAAGAGGCGCTTACGTAATCCCACGTATGCTATAATACTATCAATCAAATTAAAGTGTTGCTGCCTCACCAGCAGCTGTTGCTTCCACCCTAGCATGCATGGAAGCTGTTTTCGATTTATGTTTATGGTGTATGCAAATCATTCATGCACAAAGTGTCATTGTCGGTCACGTGTTAGTTATTTACTCGCCACTTGACTGCACTCGACTTGATCCTGTGCTCGCATCAAAATATGTATAGTACACTTGATGTGCATGGGCAAATGTTAAGGAGGCTCTTTTTGAATTATTTCATTTTGTTGAATAGATGATGACCACGACGCTAATTGATTTGCTCGATACATTTAATCATCACGGATGGAAGATTGTAGTGAGTCATCACCGTTCCTCTTTTTCTTTTCTTTTTTGCCCAGTGGTGTTGTGCTTTTAGACCTTGTACAGACATACAAAGTACAGTAGTACCAACCGGTGGAAACAAACGATTTAAAATTGGCTCACTACTTGAGTAGCCTATTGGTCCCAAGCATCGATTAACGTACCCCATTCTAGTCGAAATTCTAGTACTACATTATGTTTGTTTTGATTCGCTATGAAAGTTTGACAGATAAAATGAAGAATTCGTAGATTTTCTTATGTTTCGAGGGGTGCATCGATTAGCTTGGGATCGAAGAGAGTACCAGAGCTGAGCCAAAAAGTTGGGCACGTTTCTTCGGGACCTTCTGGTCTTAGAGTTACCTCTATTGTAGTACCTCAAATTGTATTCTAATACCTCCACTTGTTCTTTTTGATCTACCACCAGAGATCCCGGATTGCGAACTAACGTTGGTGCTGAGAAAATACGGTGATGTGAAGTGGGCATTTCGAAAAAATTCCCTGCGGAATTGTGTCCCGACAGGTACACAGGTGTACGGGGTGTATATATGGACGTAAAAACGGAAATTTCCAACTCGCTTCATTTTCTCAATTAATCATTTTGTAAAGCTTCTGCATTCATGTTCCATCAGATGTCACTGCTGTTGTTTGCGGTGACATCTATCGGAAACTAGACACAATCTGTTTTCCTATAATTGTTCACAGAGGACACTGCATTGCTAAACATGTCTGGTACCTCTATATATACATGCCCTGAATACAACGTATAGTTCGTCTAATTTTACATTACAAATGTTATGCAAAATTAGACGAGTCATACGTTATATTCGGGGTACTTGTATACAACGTATCTAGACCAACAATTGAAATAGGCGGAGCAACCAAACGTAAACAATGTCTTTAAACGGAAATTCCTTGAGAATCAAAGCATATTCAAGCAATCTAACCCTATCATCTTATATACTAAACTTCCTTTATCGAATGGCATTGTTAATTTGCGTGGGAGTGTTTTGATTCTCGAGAATATTGTGTTTAAAGTCATTACGTTTGGTTGTTCCGCCTATTTCAATTGTTGGTCTAGATATATTCGTGTTAAGTCAGGTAGCACAGCAGAGCTCCATGTATTTTTCAAAACTATTCATTAACATTTTATCAGAATGAATTCGTATTTGTGATCGAAATATGCACCCTGGGGACTACGTAATGATCGACCGAAAGATCCTGAACATCCGTAGAACTGTAAAATTAAATAATCTGATCCTATAGCTCCGTGGTTTCTTATAAACCACTCAAAGACGTCTTATCAGAATTAATTCGGAATTGTGACCGAAATATGAACCCTGGGAACTACGGGATGGTTCACCGGTAGATCCGGAACAACAGTAAAAGTGATCAATTCATTAAACTTATTCTAGAGCTCCTCGTTTTTTTTTCGAAGCCACTCACGTCTTACCAGTCTTACGTCTTACCAGAATGAATCCGAGGTTGTGATCGGAATAAGAACGCTTTGGACTACGGGATTGTCCTCTAGAAGATTCGACACGTCCTTGAAAGTGGTCACTTAATTAAACTGATCCTCGTGCTCCACGTATTATTTTTTTGTAATTACTCGTCAATAGCTTATCAGAATGGATTCGGGGTTGTGACCGGATTATGGACACTGAGGACTACGGGATGGTCCATTAGAAGATCCGAAACATCCGTGAAAGTGGTCAATGCATGAAACTGATCTTAAAGCTCCGCGTATTTTTCGAAACCAGTCATAGACGTCTTATCAGAATGAATTCGAAGTTGAAACCGGAAAATAGACAACCGCGATGGTTCACCGCAAAATCTGGAACATTCGTAAGAGTAGTCAATTTACGAAACTGATCCTAGAGCTCCACGATTTTTTTTTTTAACCATTCATTAATATGAAAGAGGATCTGTGATCGAAAAATTGACCCTTGGGTCCATGATTTGGCCCTCCAGAAGATCCAAATCATCCCTTAAAGATGTATATTTTTTTCCTTGATTTGTTTTCCGTCGATCTTGTTTTCCGTGCTGAGCACCAATGCTACCGACGTCAGGGAAGCAGCTCCCACACCTGGACCCTACCTATAGACCCATCAACTCATGAGCCGGTAATCAACGGCTTTACTTCTCTTCGGAAGGAAGGCGTGATCAGAGATGTTATGCCTCAGAACATCCCGACGGCGCAGACTGGGATTGAACCCAGGCCTGCTGGGGCTTAAAGAGGTAAACTCATGAAACTGATTCTAGAACTCTTCTGATTTTTCGAAATCAGTCATAGATGTCTCATAAGAATAAAATGGGAGTTGTGACCGGAAAATGAAATAATTAGATGCCATGATTATATTTTGAATAGGTAAGATACAAGAAGAGGTTGCAAAGAATGTGTTTGATATATTAAACCTGTTTATTTCACTTCATGAGAGTCACAATCAGCGATTTTTCACACACTCACTCACTCACTCACTCACTCACTCACTCAGCGATCAGAAAATCGCTTATTGTGACTCATAGAAAGCAAAATTTACAGGTTTTATGTTTCAAACGCATACTGTGTAACCTCTTCTTGTAAGTTACAAGTAAAACATGTCATCATACCATATTTTGGACGGAATTGAAACTCGTAGAACGAATTTAGAATCAAGAAGTAGTATTAGATTTCAAACAATATCTCAACAATGTGTGACTCTTTATCAAATCTAATGGTACGTATGGAAAGGTGAATAAATTTAAAAGTCATCTTTGACAGAAATATTTAATTTTTTGTTTAACCTTCCTAGTGCATTAGGGTCTTTTTTGACCCGGCGTCACTTTAAAAAAGCTGTAATTTTGTAACGAAATATGATAGAGACCTGAAATTTCCTGACTTTCCCTAATTTTCGGAAACAAACATTTTGATGTCAAAAGATGCTCTTAGCGACCTCTGGGAGTGACGCTACAAAAAAAGTGACACATTGTGCATTAGGGTCAAAAAAGACCCAGACTGAAATTCACTCCCAAAAACCCATTTTTTAACCGATTCTTGATTTATTGGCCTCGAATGAAAGATAAAGGGTTATAGAATGGTATCCTTCCCAGGATTTCTCCAATTTGGCCATTTAGGCTACCTGGCACCGGTTCTGATAGCACAAAAGGACATTTCCAGAAACCTCATGTACTGGTACCGTCCGACGGCTCAAAATTTATGATTTTTCATCCAGAAGCAACTAGACATCATACCATGAACCAAAAGGTGAATCTGGCAACATTCGGATACCTAGAACCGGTTCCGGCAGGGCCCCAAAAAGGACAATTCCAAAACCTCATGTACTGGTACCGTCCGACGGCTCAAAATTTATGATTTTTCATCCAGAATTAAATAGACATCATGTCATGGACCAAAAGGTGAATATGGCCACATCCGGATACCCAGAATCGGTTCTGGTAGGGCTCAAAGAGGACTTTTCCTAAACCTCATGTACTGGTATCGTCCGACAGTTCAAAATGTATGATGTTTCATCCAGAAGTAAATAGACATCATTCCATGGACCAAAAGGTGGATCTGGCCACATCTGGATACCCAGAACCGGTTCCGGCAGGGCCCCAAAAAGGACAATTCCTAAATCACATGTACTGGTATCGTCCGACAGCTCAAAATTTATGATTTTTCATCCAGAAGTAAATAAACATCATGTCATGGACCAAAAAGTGAATATGGCTACATCCGGATACCCAGAACCAGTTCCGGTAGGGCTCAAAAAGGACAATTCAAAAACCTCATGTACTGGTACCGTCCGACGGCTCAAAATTTATGATTTTTCATCCAGAAGTAAATAGACATCATACCATTAACCAAAAGGTGACTCTGGCAACATTCGGATACCCAGAACCGGTTCCGGCAGGACCCCAAAAAGGACAATTCCAAAACCTCATGTACTGGTAAAGGTCCGACGGCTCAAAATTTATGATTTTTCATCCAGAAGTAAAAAGACATCATGTCATGGGCCAAAAGGTGAATATGGCCACATCCGGATACCCAGAATCGGTTCTGGTAGGGCTCAAAGAGGACAATTCAAAAACCTCATGTACTGGTACCGTCCGACGGCTCAAAATGTACGATTTTTCATCCAGAAGTAAATAGACATCATACCATTAACCAAAAGGTGACTCTGGCCACATTCAGATACCCAGAACCGGTTCCGGCAGGACCCCAAAAAGGACAATTCCTAAATCACATGTACTGGTATCGTCCGACGGCTCAAAATTTATGATTTTTCATCCAGAAGTAAATAGACATCATGTCATGGACCAAAAGGTGAATATGGCTACATCCGTATACCCAGAACCGGTTCCGGTAGGGCTCAAAAAGGACCATTCCAAAACCTCATGTATTGGTACCGTCCGACGGCAATGAAACAAGCTGCTCGTCGATAGTAATATTCTCATGCGGTGTGAAGAGTAGCGCTTGTTGACCATTCCATAGATCCCAAAATTCTCTAATAGCGGTTTTCTTCTCGCGAGATCGTTCAGCTTTGTCATCAGTTCGGATCATAGCGAAAATGTCTTTGAATCTGCGAGCTGACATTGTTGCCCGGAAGATCGGCCGTCCAAGCATCTCGTGCCATAATGTCTCAACTGGCTCCTTGTTTGACTTGAAAATAGATGACAATATAAACAAACCCAGAAAAGCATCGAACTCCACCGCATCTATGATTTTTCAATTTTCTCTACATTTTTCAAAACCCTTTTCGTTAGCGTGGCTGATGACGAGAGTGATGAGACTATCATCGAAAGAAGCTTTAAAAGCTTGAACTTCATTGTTCACATGAGCAGTTGCATAGCTCGTTACTGGGCGAGTTCGTAAAATCTCATAAGACCGCTTCCGTCCAACTTTGGAATCCGGCTTCACAATATTTTGTTCCCATCGAGTTCCGTCTTTAGACGTCCACGAGGAATCTTCTTCATCACTTATGGATAATTCGTCATCAGAATCCGAAAATTTTTCAATTGAATCATTTTCAGGTTCAGAATCAACTATTTCGTCATCTGATGAACCAAAATCAAAATCTTCGTTCATGATGAAATTTACCTGAAATAAAAGAAAAAAAAAAGTCTCGTAGAAATAAAGAGAATGTGTTTCGGATTGACTCTCGTTTTCCAGGATTCTTCTTGAGATTACCCACTGAGACAAAGCCTGCTCATTACAGCTTGAGGCCTAAGAGACGAACCAACGAATAGCTAAAAGTCTCTATAATATAGAAAAAAAAGCCTCGTATCGGAACGTATAAGAATAAGTTATAAAATGTGTTTTAGTTATACTCGGAAAAAAATCCGTTCCCGAAAACGGGAACGGACCGTGAACTAAAAATCACGGCCAGCTATCCAGAACAAAATTTTCTCAAATATACACCGTGAACTATGGTTCACGGCTGTGGTTCACAAATATGGGAACTCTTTTTTTCCCGTGTACAAATTATGTCCAGAGTGTTCCTGCAAGGTGAAGTTAAATCAAAATCATTTTATTTTTCTCACTTGTTTTTATTTTTTTTTTTTCATTCACAAAAATTGGTCATGTCTACGAAGAAAAGGCAACAGTTTGTTTCGGGATGATAAATTATAACATTTGTACCAAATTTGAAGGTGAACAAAAAGATAATTTCAGTAGTGAAGGCGTAAACAGAACATGGTTGCGTTTTTATTGAAAATGGTATTAGGAGTATCAGACTTATGATAAGTCAGTAGGATGCTAGAATTACTTATAGTGGAGCAAAAGTACGAGGCAGCGCACAATGGGCAAAAACTGACCCAGAGTCACACTTATTTCATATCGCTGGTTTCAAAGGGTGTGAGATCCTGTTCTAATGTACAAAAATTGGGGAAAACGAATACTGCTAGTTTTGTCTTGCAGAGAGCCCGATTTCACCCGTTTCTACCCATTTTCTGATGAAATTAGAAGTTATTTGAGTTCATATGTGACTACCGATTATCTACAGCCATAAAATGCATTGGGTGATATGGTAGTAAGCCGTGCCAATGATTAATTGGGTTGTTTGCTTGCCCAATAAGCCAATTGGCTTTTATAAAAAAAAATTGATTCATCAATTTCGATAAATTTTTCAAATAATTAATGTTTGATTTCGATGCCACTTGGCAATTGGCCAAGCGGATGTCATACGTGAGGTGTTATTTTTCAAATAAAATGAGGTTAAGGAAAAGTCCTCTTTGAGCCCTACCGGAACCGGTTCTGGGTATCCGAATGTTGCCAGATTCACCCTTTGGTCTATGGTATGATGTCTATTTACTTCTGGATGAAACATCATAAATTTTGAACTGTCGGACGATACCAGTAAATGAGGTTTAGGAAAAGTCCTCTTTGAGCCCTGCCGGAGCTGTTTCCGGGTGTCCCGATGTAGCCAGATCCACCTGTTGGTCCATAGAATGATGTCTTTTTACTTCTGGATGAAAAATCATAAATTTTGAGCCGTCGGACGGTACCAGTACATGAGGTTTTTGAATTCTCCTTTTTGAACCCTACCGGAACCGGTTTTGGGTATCCGGATGTGGCCATATTCACCTTTTGGTCCATGGAATGATGTCTATTTACTTCTGGATGAAACATCATAAATTTTGAACTGTCGGACGATACCAGTAAATGAGGATTAGGAAAAGTCCTCTTTGAGCCCTACCAGAACCGGTTCTGGGTATCCGGGTGTGGCCATATTCACCTTTTGGGCCATGACATGATGTCTATTAACTTCTGGATGAAAAATCATAAATTTTGAGCCGTCGGACGGTATCAATACATAAGGTTTTTGAATGGTCCTTTTTTAGCCCTACCGGAACCGGTTCTGGGTATCCATATGTAGCCAGATCCCTCTTTCGGTCCATGGCATGACGTCTATTTACTTCTGGATGAAACATCATAAATTTTAAACTGTCGCACGATACCAGTACATGAGGTTTAGGAAAAGTCCTCTTTGAGCCCTACCGGAACCGGTTCTGGGTATCCGGATGTGGCCATATTCACCTTTTGGTCCATGAAATGATGTCTATTTACTTCTGAATGAAAAATCATGAATTTTGAGCCGTCGGACGGTACCAGTACATGAGGTTTTGGAATTGTCCTTTTTGGGGCCCTGCCGGAACCGGCTCTGGGTATCCAGATGTGGCCAGATCCACCTTTCGGTCCATGGCATGATGTCTATTTACTTCTGGATGAAACATCATAAATTTTGAACTGTCGGACGATACCAGTAAATGAGGTTTAGGAAAAGTCCTCTTTGAGCCCTGCCGGAGCTGTTTCCGGGTGTCCCGATGTAGCCAGATCCACCTGTTGGTCCATAGAATGATGTCTTTTTACTTCTGGATGAAAAATCATAAATTTTGAGCCGTCGGACAGTACCAGTACATAAGGTTTTGGAATTGTCCTTTTTGGGGCCCTGCCGGAACCGGTTTTTGGTATCCTGATGTGGCCATATTCACCTTTTGGTCCATGACATGATGTCTATTTACTTCTGGATGAAAAATCATAAATTTTGAGCCGTCGGACGATACCAGTACATGTGATTTAGGAAATGTCCTTTTTGAGCCCTACCGGAACCAGTTCTGGGTATCCGGATGTGGCCATATTCACCTTTTGGTCCATGACATGATGTCTTTTTACTTCTGGATGAAAAATCATAAATCTTGAGCCGTCGGACGGTACCAGTACATGAAGTTTTGGAATTGTCCTTTTTGGGGCCCTACCGGAACCGGTTCTGGGTATCCAGATGTGGCCAGATCCACCTTTCGGTTCATGGCATGATGTCTATTTACTTCTGGATGAAACATCATAAATTTTAAACTGTCGCACGATACCAGTACATGAGGTTTAGGAAAAGTCCTCTTTGAGCCCTACCGGAACCGGTTCTGGGTATCCGGATGTGACCATATTCACCTTTTGGTCCATGACATGATGTCTATTTACTTCTGGATGAAAAATCATAAATTTTGAGCCGTCGGACGGTACCAGTACATGAGGTTTTGGAATTGTCCTTTTTGGGGCCCTGCTGGAATCGGTTTTGGGTATCCGGATGTGGCCATATTCACCTGTTGGTCCAAAGTATGATGTCTATTTACTTCTGGATGAAAAATCATAAATTTTGAGCCGTCGGACGATACCAGTACATGTGATTTAGGAAATGTCCTTTTTGAGCCCTACCGGAACCAGTTCTGGGTATCCGGATGTGGCCATATTCACCTTTTGGTCCATGACATGATGTCGATTTACTTCTGGATGAAAAATCATAAATTTTGAGCCGTCGGACGGTACCAGTACATGAGGTTTTGGAATTGTCCTTTTTGGGGCCCTGCTGGAACCGGTTTTGGGTATCCGGATGTGGCCATATTCACCTGTTGGTCCAAAGTATGATGTCTATTTACTTCTGGATGAAAAATCATAAATTTTGAGCCGTCGGACGGTACCAGTACATGTGATTTAGGAAATGTCCTTTTTGAGCCCTACCGGAACCAGTTCTGGGTATCCGGATGTGGCCATATTCACCTTTTGGTCCATGACATGATGTCGATTTACTTCTGGATGAAAAATCATAAATTTTGAGCCGTCGGACGGTACCAGTACATGAGGTTTTGGAATTGTCCTTTTTGGGGCCCTGCTGGAACCGGTTTTGGGTATCCGGATGTGGCCATATTCACCTGTTGGTCCAAAGTATGATGTCTATTTACTTCTGGATGAAAAATCATAAATTTTGAGCCGTCGGACGGTACCAGTACATGAGATTTAGGAAAAGTCCTCTTTGAGCCCTGCCGGAGCTGGTTCCGGGTGTCCCGATGTAGCCAGATCCACCTGTTGGTCCATAGAATGATGTCTTTTTACTTCTGGATGAAAAATCATAAATTTTGAGCCGTCGGACGATACCAGTACATGTGATTTAGGAAATGTCCTTTTTAAGCTCTACCGGAACCGGTTCTGGGTATCTGGATGTGACCATATTCCCCTTTTGGTCCATGACATGATGTCGATTTACTTCTGGATGAAAAATCATAAATTTTGAGCCGTCGGACGGTACCAGTACATGAGGTTTTGGAATTGTCCTTTTTGGGGCCCTGCCGGTACCGATTTTGGGTATCCGGATGTGGCCATATTCACCTGTTGGTCCAAAGTATGATGTCTATTTACTTCTGGATGAAAAATCATAAATTTTGAGCCGTCGGACGGTACCAGTACATGAGGTTTTGGAATTGTCCTTATTGGGTCCTGCCGGAACCGATTCTGGGTATCCGGATGTGGCCATATTCACCTTTTGGTCCATGACATGATGTCTATTTACTTCTGGATGAAAAATCATAATTTTTGAGCCGTCGGACGATACTAGTACATGTAATTTAGGAAATGTCCTTTTTGAGCCCTACCGGAACCGGTTCTGGGTATCTGGATGTGGCCATATTCACCTTTTGGTCCATGATATGATTTCTATTTACTTTTGGATGAAAAATCATAAATTTTGAGCCGTCGGACGGTACCAGTACATGAGTTTTTGGAAATGTCCTTTTTGAGCCCTATCGGAACCGGTGCCAGGTAGCCTAAATGGCCAAATTGAAAAAAGGATGCCATTTTAGGATCCTTCAGCTTTATTTTGAGGCCACTAGATCAAGAATCGGTTCAAAAATGGATTTTTGGGAGTGAGTTGCAATTTGGGTCTTTTTTGACCCTAATGCACAATGTGTAACTTTTTCCTAATGCATTAGGAAGGTTAAACTCGTTCAGAAAAGAGAGGACGGAAATTAGATCAAAACCCTAATCATCTTTGCGAGATTATATATGAGTTCGTTTGATGTCAATAAGGAATTATTTAACGCGTTCTATTTTAAAAATGTTGATGATCATATATATATAAGTAGGGGAAATGACGGCTTCGGCATGACATACTATTTTCGGCAACCCAAATTGAAACACTATTTTCACTGGATTTTCTTACGAAAACACTTCGCTGAATGCATGCAAACGATTCTTTATCCTTCCAGCTTCAATTTGACTATATTTTTACCACTGAGAAAAAGCAATCTAGCAAGGTTTTCTTGAAATGCAACACACGCACTACAAATTGTAGCTAATTTCGAGTTGCCGATAATAGAACAGCAGATTTACATGCAGTTCAAATGGAACGGTTGCCTAAGAAAAACTGGTTGCCGACAATACTCGCTCTCACTAGAGAAGATTGGAGCTTTGTAAAAGCGTTTCAAAACAGTTTTTGACAATTCTTTCGACTGAAATTGTTAGAGCAGCTGGCAGCAAAAGATTGTAAACAAACCAATACTGCATATGTGTGCGTTCCTTAGAGAAAAAGGCTATAGAAAGAAGGTCACTGCTTAGGTTGCCGAGAATACGTAAATTCCCCTACTTAAGATCAGGTTCAGTCATATTGTTAAAACAAAATATTGGACCATAACAAACAAAAAGTAACAGCCGATTGTTGCCAATATTCATGAGCTTCCTCACATTCAGCTAATGACTATCGGAATTTACTATGGAGCGAGTAAACCCGTGGATGCTGATGAATTTTGGTCACCGATGATACAAGAGCTACTGCTACTTTTGGATTCTGGAGTATTCATAAATAACCACCGGATATCATTGACAATTCGAGCATTTATAAAATGCGTTGAAAACATAAACGGGAAACAAGGATTAAATGCATTGCCAAGGGGAAATATTCTCCAGATACGAGAGCCATGGTGTTTCCAAAAGTAGATGCGGAGCTGAGAACTCATGAGCTATTCCGTGACGGTAAATATCCAGATCATTCCCGATGCATTACATTTACTGGAACTAGGAGTAATGCGGCAATTTTTCAATTCATGGCGAACCGGATCGATGGCTAAAAAAGTTAAATGGAGTGTCAAAGAAAAGCAAGAAATTTCAGCAAAGCTCATTGTAAATATTGAGGTTTCCAAGTGAAATTCATCGAGCTCTTGGACCACATATCACTAAGGATGGGTTTGGAATACATAATTTCTCACAACTATGTAGGTGTAGTTCTGATCAAATATCACCTACTCATTGCTGTTTCTCTGGGAGCCATGTTTGTTGCAAATCAAAATAGTTCATAAAGAATCACATTAATGTACAGTTGAAATTATATAAGATAATAAGTCATAGGGTAAAAAATTGACTATTTTCGGCAACCGAAATTGAAACGTTAATTTCACTGTATTTTCCCATCAAAACTCTTCGCTGAATGTATTAAGCCGATTCCTTACCTTTTCAGCTTCAATCTGATTACATTTTTACGACTGTGCAATCCTGTTATGCCATATTTTTCTTTAAATTAAACATACACACTACAAAATACGGCTGATTTCGAGTTGCCGATAATAGAACAGCTGGTTAACACGCAGTTCAAATGGAAAGGGTGCCGAAGAAAAAGAGACTGCCGACAATAGTCACACTCACCTGAGAAGTTTGGAGCGTTGTAAAAACATGTTCAACCCGTTTTGATCAATTCTGTCGATTGGAATTGGTAGAACAGCAAGCAGCAGATAAATGTCAACAAACAAACCTGTCATGTATGTGTGTGACGCTGAGAAATCGCTAATAGAAGTTCGGACGCTGCTTAGATTGACGAGAATACGTAAATTCCCCTATATCATGCAGAACCAGATCGAATTAGATTTAATCACGTATACAAGCGAGGCATCATAATTTGAAATTCATTGCTTCGAATATACGTGCTCATATGCCAGCGAGGATCGCAGCAGGACTACGGAGCTAACGATCTTTGGTTCGAAACTAGGAATTGCAGGTAATATTGACTTTAAGCTTTAAATATGTTGATCATTTCAAAAGATAACTAATTATATTTCAATTTCTAATTTATATTCAAACCAATATCCTCAGGTACCACAAACTATAGAAAATTGAAGGGGCATTTAAAAGGTATTTTTTCATGCTTTTTGTTTTTTGATCTGCCCATAATTTTAGAGATGTAATTTGAAAGTCGTACAAATAACATTTTAAATAAGATATTGGCATATACAAAATCATATTAGATGCAAGATAAAGTTATACATGGAATTGTATAAAGTACCCTATTGAATCATATGAAATCATACAATATAGGAGTCTTTTTCCATATGCACGTATATGGCCTCCAGATTTGTACGTATAGTTGAATTCTATGCACTTTATACGATTTATTTTTACAGAATAAAGATTCACAGAGCAGAGTAACAATTCAGTAATGTGAACAAAATTGTTGGCTGGGAGTGCACAATGGTCCCAAAACCGTATTTAGGAAGACAAACTGTCAGTTTTAGGTGTAAAGTCTCTTCGGGAAAGTTTCTACATATTTTTTGGCCGATCTTTTTATGTTAATGAAATTAGGGTGGTCCGATCGAAAGTTATTTAGCCATCTTCAAGCGGAACTTGAAGAAGACCCAAAAAACTGTTCCTGAATCGAGAAACAGTTTAAAATAAACTGGCGTTCTGCGACGAACAAAGTGGACGAGGTGGCTGTACAGAATTTAATGGCAGGAGCTAAACGAATGGCCCGGCAATTCAGATTTTGTCAATCGGAAGCTTTGCTGAATATGTTTTCTGTATTTTATACTAATTGAACTTAAAAAAGAAAAATTGTTTTATAGATTTGTTTTGTTTTTGAGCGTAAAATCATAAACACATGGCGTTTCTTTCTCCTTCTCTCTCTCACTCTCGCGTTCTTGCTCGTTCTGTATCGTACTCATACGCTCACTGCATCTAGCACTGCCAAGAATACTGTTTGCGCTAGATCATATTCGTGGGCGTAACTCCAAACCTGCTATGCCGTATATCTCGAAAACGGCTAAAGATATCGCCAAACGGACTTAAATTTGGTCCTTTAAGATAACAAAATCACGTGTTAAAGACGCAGATTAAAGACGCAAAATTAAAGACGCACTAAAATTGTTCGAAAATCAGCTTCGTTCGATATATTGGACTTAGGCCTCTGGCGCCACCTCTAAATCTTAACGAAAAACGCTCATTTTTGGATATGATGTTCATTAGGCCCTAATAATCATTTTCCACATGAGACAACGTGTCCCCGAAAGATTTTGAAATATGCCCCACCCTAACAACACGGGCTTTACCTCTTTTTTTTTATGAACTGGTTTGAACAAAAAATTGAATATATCTGACAAAGATGACTTCTAAATGTATACACCTTTTCATACGTACCGTTGGATTTGATAAAGAGTCACAAATTGTTGAGATATTGTTTAAAATCTAATACTGCTTCTTGATTCTTAATTCGTTCTACGAGTTTCCGTTGTAACGCATCAAAACGCCATTCGATTTTCTTTGTCCTACGGATAAACGTAGAAAAAGAGGATTCGCTAGGAGCGCTTCTTTTGTTTTGAGAACAATGAGCGTAAATATGCATACAATGCGCTCTAATAGGAATTATGTTGTAGCTAATGAACTAACGCATCCGAACAAACCTATTATTGTGCATGGTGAAATCATTGATATTATTGATATTTTCTGATCGATAGAACGGAAATGGGCGATTACGACGAAGTAGTGCTCTACCCTAGCTCAGAATTTATTCGGCAAGATTTTTTTCCTTTTTTCCGACGCCCTGAACCCTACCTATCGACCCATCATCAACTCATAGGCCGGAGACCAACGGCTTTACTTCCCCTCCAAAGCAAGGCGTGATCAGAGATGTTATGCCTCAGAGAATCCCGGCGGCGCCGACTTGGATTGAACCCAGGCCCTTTGGGGTGAGAGGCAATCACGCTTACCACTACACCACCGGCACCGCTTAATGCGGCAAGATATTCAGTTTTTATCCCTTATCAAATCACAGAGGAAGGTCTCGGGATAATATCATGAAGAGAGCATAATTTTCATCCTTTTTACGAGAACAATTGAAACCCGAAATTCTGGCGCGTTGTTTTTAAAAATGACTTTTACAGATCAAGTATCATTATTTTGAGCAATACTAATAAGAAACTTAACGTGCTTTCCAAATCGGTAATCATATTTAGTGATCTCTTGTCATTTTTCCAAGTTATAGGAATAATTTTGAAAAGAGAAAAATCAAAACGTTGTAACGTCACGGCATGTGTCTAAATCATGATTCTCATTCTCAAAACGATACCCCTCAACAGGATATTTAAAAAGTATTTTTGTTTGTTTCCACTGCACGTAGTTTCTTACCGATTAAATTCACAGCGACGAATAAGATAGGATAATAATTTCGAACAATAAGTATGAAGTCATGCTTCCTTTGCCTTAGTAATCCTAAAGCTTAACTCAAAACAGAAAACAGAATGTGCAGTCCAAACGGATAACGAACGGCTCCGACGATAATCCGAATTAAGGTCAATTTGCTGGGAAACAGCAGAATGAATTTATTGGCCATTCAGTTCCCATTCATCAGCGGAAGAAATTGGAAGTTATTGCACACAGACAGTACTTAAGTTATGAATTTGGTACTGAAAGCATCGTCATCTCCTATTGCTTTAATTGATGACGAAGCGCAGCACCTCCGAGCGATGATCTATACTTTTTTCCCAACGATGTCAATTAAACCAAGTGCCGGGTTACATTTCACACACCGTAACGACGACGACGATGACGATAATGGCGGGTGTAATAATAACACTTTCCCAACCGATCTCAATATAGGTGAAATTAATTGAAACTGTCATCGTGACACATGCCCTTGCTACGGTACAGAGCAACAAAGCTTCAGCGTATGCTTAGCGGCTGTACGGCTTGGCGTCAGCTTGTTTATACTGCCCTACGTACCTACTACCGTATTTGATAGTTTTGTAGTGGTTTTTGTACCTTCCCGAGACCAAACATCTGCTACACCCCCGGTTCACTTTTCCTCTCGGTGCAATCGGGTAGAGAAATTCGCGTACCTATTAGTTTAACTCTTATTGTTACAATGCCCCTGCCATGGTGAGTCTATTGGCGTGGGTGGTTGGAGGAATGTGCGCTCGGTAGTATGCGATGTGTGAGTAGACTGTTTATTGAAAATGGGTTTATTAAATAATATCAGGTTCAGAGATGATTGTACACTGTACCGTAGCCAGATGTGCGGTACAAATAACCCACCTATGTTTGGTTGATTTGTGATAAATCGTCCTATTAGGGCGTCTGAACTATGGTTAACGGTAAGCGTTTGGCTGCCAGATACTACGCTTAAGAGAAAGTGCCCATAAATTCACTGGATGCGACCTTTAGGCTTATACTATTCTTCTTTATTGGTCCTAAAAGTCCAGGGACTTTCACTCCAACTTATCTAGTCTAGTGTAGGCAACTAGGAACTGGTCAATGGTTTTCCAAAATGGAACATATTTTAATGGTTTTCAAATTTAAGTGTATCAGATTTGAGAAACTCGTCTAAAGGTTTACAATTACAATTTTTTAAACATTCTATAGTTATTAGAAGTCAAATGGGCCATAGTCTTGGCAAACCTATCCATTCATTTTTTCTTCTATTAAGTTAATTCAACAGAAAAGAAGAAGATATTTAAGGCCCAAGCGCAATGACAGCGGAAGCGGAACGGCAGCGGTTTGAGTAAGCCTACTTGTCGGATTGAAGCGGAACGGCAGCAGTTTGAGTAAGCCTACTTGTCGGATTGAAAACTAGTTAGAACCAAATCGACATCGGTTAGGCTTCTTGATGTCATTTGTGACAACTGTCAAACTTTCCGTTTCCGTTCCGCTTCCGTCCACATTGCGTTTGGGCCTTTATTATTGGGCCAATTGATCATCAGGGTAAAATTAATCATAACGCCATGCATATTAAGCTGACTTGTAGAATTTCCTTAGGCTTTAATAATGGCCTATGGATCTAATATTGGGCTCATCGCTAAAAATCTGCTATTTAACAATTTTATCTATATGATGGGACGGTAATAATGGATATTTTTAAACGCTATTGAAAATTTATTCGATTGCTAAATTTATGTATGGGTTCCAATTAGGGGCATTTATGCTGACATTTCACCCATTTCCCCTATCAAGTAAAATCTTGATTGTATTACATCAAGGGACCCTACAGGATGTCCCAGAATATCTAAACACAACTTTGGAACACCCCTGCTTGTTTCAGATGACGTTTAAACAGCTGGTTATCACGCTGAATCATTGTTTACATTTCGACCAACAGTTTCGTATATCGCAATTGTCGGTTCTTTACATTTTCGTGACAATGCAAAACATTTCTCCGGAAAAGCGCAAACGTGTTGACTGAAATCTGGACCGGAAAATCGTGCAAGCTTTCACTCGCAAGGAAAGTGCTTCGGTTCGAGACGTGGCTAAAAAAGTGGGATTCTCGAAAAGTAACGTCTACCGGACGAAGGCAAGAATGGGTCTGAAGATGCATACACGGCGAATGAGAACAACCCAAATTTGAGTTTAGTTCACTCATAATCGCCAAAAGTGCAGGAACTCAGCGATAAGTAAATTTGCCTCATGATTTCCCAGGTTTTTCCAGGGAAAAATTCCCGAATTTGAGAAAAGTAAAGATTGAATTCACTCAGTTTATTGATACTACTCCGATACTGAATAAAATTTTCGTCAATTTCCTCATTTTCCGGCAGATTTTTTAGGTTTTCCACAGGAAACCATGAGACAAATTTTACTCATCGCTGAGTTTCTGCACTTTTGGCAATTATGAGTGAACTAAACTCAAATTTGGGATGTTCTCATTCGCCGTGTAAGAAGCAGAAGAAGCAAAAACGGAGTGAAAAACAAGCCACATCCGGCAAACCGAGAGTTCGGATGTAATACCAACCGGTGGAAACTAACGATTTTAAATTGGCTCACTACTTGACTAGCCTATTGGTACCAAGCAAAACGATTAATGTACCCCATTCTAGTTGAAATTCTAGTACTACACTATGTTTGTTTTGATTCGCTATGAAGTTTTGACAGATAAAATGAGGGGTTCGTGGATTTTCCTATGTTTCGAGGGGTGCATCGATTAGCTTGGGACCGAAGAGAGTATCAGAGCTGTTGTTGAGCACGTTTCTTCTGGACCTTCTAATCTTAGAGTTACCTCTATGGTTATACGACCAATTGCTGGGTGGAAAATCGGTGTGCGTTCAATTTGATTACAAAACTCTTCTTCGTGTGTTGACGTCGCGGAAAGGTCGATTTTTACCGAAAAATTCGCTAAAATGACTATGGTTTGGCAAGCCATTTGTGAGTGTTGTATGCTTTCCAAACCGTTTGTGACAACGGATACAATAACAACCGTTGTTTACGTGCGTGTTTTTGTAGTTTTATTATTAATATTTCTTTAAGTATAGCCTTTCAGATGCCACCACAAGAAATGTTCAGAATCGTTCCAAATTCAATAGATAATTGAACCCAACATTCATGATTTTTATTTTTAAATTTCTACATTTTGAACATGCGAATGTGATTATTGCGAATGTTAATACCGATTGAAACCCATTTCTTAGCCCGAAGAAGCGATATAATGTTTGAAAATTGTGATCTGCATCTTCTTTTTCGCATATTAGCTTATTGCGGGCTCTCAACTTAGTGGTCTAGATGCACTTCCGCAGTTATTATTTAAGAGCTTTCGATGCCTGTACCAATTTTGCATATATAATTTGTATTATTGTGTGGCAAGTACTCTTTATGCCCAGGGAAGTCGAGAAATTTTCGGGAATTGAACCCAGCCACTTCCAGGATGGTCTTGCTTTTTAGCTGCGCCTTTACCAACTGAGCTTAGGTAGGACCCAAATAGTGATCGAAGGCATGGCAAAAATATGTTCGTAATTATCTAGAGAAAACATATTGTCACCATTTATATACTCCACCCTGAGCAGAGTCAATCACAGGCAATATTCAAAGATTCACTATATTAAACAAGTTGGTCCAAAATATGTTTTCAAAACTTCGTTCAAAATACGTTTCCACAAGCGGCTTGAAGTATAAAAGGTGGGCCAAAATATGTTTTGTTGGTGGTTAAAACAAAATTTAGTAGTTCAATCGAAAATAAGCCCGCATTGAACTCTATTTGCTTTTTGCTGAAACAAGTGTTACTGCTACCTAAGGCTGCAACAAATTTAAGCAGCACTTTTAAGTGCTAAATATTACCTGCAAATTTTCTACCTTCCTCGATTCTTATTCCTCTTCGATCCTTGTTTTGACCCAGCCCGAGGTTAGAGATGAACTAGCCTAAGGCTAAAAATCTCTTTAATAAAAACCCAGCCCGAGGTAATACTGCATGGCCATGGACTTGGAAAATTCCTCTTCGATCCTTCACATTCTTATAGCACTGCTTGAAAGTAGATTTGGATAAACTTCGTTCTACCGGCATGGTGCTTAAGCGTAAAAAAGAGCTTTTGATCCCTCTTCTGATGAAATTCAATTTTAATTTGATATGCTTACTGATGATGAGAAAGATCCATCATCCAGGTAAAATTCCATAAAACATTTCGGACTTAATACAAAGAGGAAAGATTCCCCCACTTTCGATTTCCATGCTGTTCGCAAGGAACTTTTCAAATTCGTTCAATTTAAGTTTTCACTTCAAATTAGTTGTCTGGGTGAATGCCGTGTATTGGCTGAAACCTTGGACGGATTCAAACGTCTTCTCAAGTACCTTACTAAGAAGCAACACACATTTTTTTTTTACTTATGGCACCAAAGTCGTCTGTTCAAGATTGACTTGAAAGGTCTGCCCAGTGCTGAATCCCTAGATCAGATCAAAGATGTATTGACTAAACTACTTTGTGTTGAGTCTGTCCAAGTATTAAAAATGAAAATGAACTCCCGTCCTGGCTATTAGCGCAGCGGGATTTCCAATATTTTTTTATTTAGTTCACTCCAGAAAAATCTAGTCTTATGCTCCATGTCCGATTAAGTGGAACACTTCAGAAAGACTGCAGGAAATACGTTACGTGGTACGTTACGGGATGTAAGATCTACCATCGATTCCTAGTCCTGACTACTTCAAACTAGGGGAACAGGATTTTTCAGTAATCCAAGGGACACATCTTAATCCTTGTTACTTTTTGTTGATAGTGACAAGACTCGGCTTTGTCTACCGAGGATGATCTTGAGACAAGGAAAAAAATGAGTTAGTTGTCTTCATCTATGTGATTCCTAATCTTCTATTTGTTGTTCCCTAGTTTGAAGTGGTTAAGACTAGGGTTCTGATGCATGGTCATTATCGGTGTCATACCTTCATTTTGTTGCTAAGGAATCAAATTTTGACTGACAAAGGGGCGCGCCTTTGGAGGGTGTTTCAACACTCCGAAGGGTATAAATAGCGGGACCTATCAATTAGAGTAGGATCCTTGCGATAAAGGCAAGAGTGGCAACTGTAAAAAAAATCGAATACTTCATCATTTCTCAATAGTGATGGAGTAATACGACATGCACTAAACTAAGGACACGGGATATACTACAATAGATCAATTTACTGGTCGCAGTAGTTTTAGGTCCCAAACAGAGGAAAAAAAAAGACTCACAAAGTGATCCTAAAGTCTCGTTCTAAGCGACTGGTACAAATTTCTCAGTGAGGAACAAATTCTACATTCGTACCCGTATGTACAAACATCACCCCTGCTTCAAATAATTCATTTATACCTATTGCCTTCGCTTCTAACAATGTTCACCGAGTAGATGGAGCTACCTATGCTACTGCACCTGGTAGAAATCAACATTCTAGCCAACACAATTTTAACGGAAATTTTTGTAATTTTGGCCTAGGAAGCATTACTAAAATGGAATTTTTACAGAAATTAATAATTGATGTTTGATGCTATTCAAACTGGAGTTAAACTTGCGAACAATATTGTCATGACTTCAAAATTCAGTAATGGATTTTAAATCATTAAATATGGAATGCTCGATGTCTTAAAGATAAAGAGGACGAGCTATTTAACTTTTTGCGAGTTGATAGCTCGTATATCGCCGTTGTAACTAAATCGTTCCTTAAACCTGATTATAAGGGTAAAAGGGACGCAAATTATTTAATTTATCGAAATGATCGTCTTGATGGAGCCGATGGTGGTGTTCCCATCATTGTTCACAGACGTATCAAACATCAAATTCTTTCTTCGTTAAAAACCAAAGTTTTTGAAACTTTGGGAGTTTTTGTTGACACAAAATTTGGACAACTTACGTTTATAGCTGCCTATTTTCCCTGGGCTTTGGCAAAACCTTGAGGTAGTTTAATTAGGCTACCAGGTCCCAGGGCTGATCTGGATCTTTACCACATTGGAAAGATGCACACTAGTGTTGCCAGATCAGTGTTGATGCTTACCAAAAGTGCATTTGAACCCGCTTATAAAAGCATATTAACAGATTAATCATCATCGTACATTGTTTATTGCTCCGTACTAATAATAAATGATTAAGCACAGCGTTTGATATTTTAGTAGGAATGCTGAATTTAGTCGCAGTAGAAATCAATCCTTTATTTAATTGGATTTATTTCTATGGATATGCACGTTTGGAAAGTATCATCACAAAGATTCTGCACTCGGTCTACAGCTTATGGGCGGGAAGCATTGTTTTTGTTTTTGTTTTTTTTTTTATCTATTTATAGAGTCAATTCTTAGAAATACGAAGCGAAAGACAAATCAAGCATTAAGCACAAGACCTTCAAGAAAACTAACAACACGAAGTCTCGAAATGGCAATGTTTTATTCAAAATGTCAAATATTTCAAGAATATCGGGTGAGACCAATCGGACTGAGCGCTCTTTCGGTCATCTGGAAGGGTTGTGCACGAGGAGCGATTTAAATCCCCCAGTTTTGAAGACATTCCGGAGCGAGGATCCATTATCCAGAAACACAATACAACAAGAGAAGGAAGTAGTATTGAAGGTAAACAAGGAGTACATGGGAACGTCGAAAACTGTAAGTATACTCCGATCTATTCTAGTACTCTTGTATAAAACCTATTGTAAACCGGCTAGATCGTAGTCGTCGTCACCGGGAAGCATAGTCATGTGAAGATTGCCAGATCCGTGACCACTCATGATAAGGCACACAAGGCTCTCAACATTAAATACATTGCACGGGTTGGGCCGCACAGAGGGTTGATTAGATGTAAATTGCTTTGAAACACCCGCATAAACGATAACCATAAGGAGTGCCTAACAACCTATTCGGGTTATCATCCCAACAATATGTGGTACGGTGGCACGATTTGTGGTATCGTTCATGTATGGTGCTCCCCCACCCTTTATTATGGTCGCTGACGCTCATTGCACGCTCTTTCGTTCTCCGGCTGATTGAATGGATGACGGAGTTTGACGTCACACTCCTTCAGGCGTTTAGGCGGCGGGAGGGCGAGAGGGATGGTTGTTCAGTACACGGAGACAATTTTACAAATGTATTTCTAATAGGTAAATCACAGTTTAAAACTTACTAATAATCTCTTTCAATCTCTTGTAATTTCTTTTTCATTGACGGTGTGATGTAATCGATGCGCTCTGTGACGAGAGCGCAAACCAAACGAGGCCATTTTTCAACGATACGATAATAACTTATGCGCTTTTCACACAAAACCTACCCAACCCTTTCCTTTCTACAATCCCTGAGCAGCTGGTTTACCATAAGTATACCTCGCAGAACTTTTTTAACCCCCATGGGTAAAGATGCTGTGTTGCCCACTCCTCTCCCCTTTCCTGGTGTATTATGGATGGTGTGAATATTCACATCGGTGACATGGCCCCTGACCCCCTTGTACATCATAAAATGAAAATGAAATGAACTTACGTTTATAGCTGCCTATTTGCCATTCCAATGCGTAGGCCAGCAAAAGAATTTTCTCAAGGGTGACCTTCAGAAACTTATCCGTCATAGATCTAACTTCTTCATTATTGGTGATTTTAATGCAAAACACCGCTCATGGAATAATGCTCAAAGCAACTCCAATGGTAATATTCTGTTTGATGATTGTTCTGTAGGTCGTTACACTATTCAATATCCAAACAGCCTAACATGTTTTTCTTCAGCAAGAAATCCCTCAACTATTGATTTGGTATTAACTGATTCATGTCGACTTTGTAACTAATTGGTTACTCATGCTGATTTCGGTTCTGATCACCTTTCAGCAACTTTTGAAATATCCCAAGAAATAGTTTGTAATCCCAACAGCTCTACTTTAAATTACCATAGAGCTGATTGGGAGCAATATCGAACATTAATGGAATATAGCTTTGATCAAAACATTCCCTTGCAAACCAAAGACGATGTTAATTATGCTCTTGAATCTCTGAATAGTTCTTAAGTTGAAGCAAGAGCTGCCTCATTACCAAAATGCGAGGTTAAATTCGATACAATTGTAATAGACGATGATCTTTAGCTCTTGAACTGTCAAAAAAATGTCCGTAGGAGGCAATATCAAAGAACAAGCAATCCTGCCATGAAAGTTATCTGGCGGGATTTGCAAAAACAATTAAAAAGCGATTCTTTGCCCTGAGGAACACAAATTTTGAAAATAATGTTTTGAAATTAGACCCGAGCTCCAAACCCATTTCGACGCTCACAATAATTTTGAGAAAAAAAAACCTCAAAAGCCAATTCCAGCGCTTAAAGAAGGTGGTAAAATTTTGATCACAAATTCGGAAAAAGCTCAAAAACTTGCTAAGCAATTCGAGAGTTCCCATAATTTCAGTTTGGGTCTTACTAGTCCTATTGAGAATCAGATTGGTCGGGATTATCTGAATATTTTCTGACGGGGAAATATTTTTGATGATTCCTGGGGGACTGATTTGGACGAAGTAAGGTCTTTAACTAAAAAGTTTCATAATATGAAAGCTTCAGGTGATGATGGAATTTTCTATATCCTCATCAAAAAACTCTCAGAGAGTACCTTGTCTTTCTTCGTCAAATTATTTAACAGATGTTTCCATTTGGCATACTTTCCTGATAAATGGAAAAAGGCAAAATTTGTTTCAATTTTGAGGTTGGATAAAACTCCAACTGAAGTTTTTTGCTACCGTACAATAGGTTTGCTTTCTTCAAAAAGTACACATTTGAAAAATAAAATTGAATAGAATGATGCTTCACATCAATACGAACTCGATTTTTGCAGATGAGTAGTTTGGATTTTGCCATGGGCATTCAACTACTCATCAACTCTTAAGAGCTACCAATTTAATTCGTTCAAACAAATCTGAAGGCAGCTCAACTAGACTTGCTCTTCTAGAGAAGAAAAAGCATTCGATAGTGTGTGGCATGAAGGTTTGATAGCTAAATTAAAAAAGTTTAATTTTCCACTCTATATTATGAAATTAGTTCAAAATTATTTAACTGACAGAACTCTGGAGGTAAATTATCAAAATTCCAAACCTGACCGACTACCTGTTTGAGCCGGAGTTCCTCAGGGTAGCATTCTTGGGCCTATATTGTATAACATTTTCACTTTGGACCTCCCTAATTTGCCTCAGGGTTGCCACAAATCTTTCTTCGCAGATGACACATGCATTTCCGCTAAAGGAAGAAGTCTTCGTGTTATTTGCAGCAGACTGCAGAACAGTTTAGATATTTTCTCTTCTTGTTTACAAAAATGGAAGATTTCTCCTACCGTTTCCAAAACTCAACTTATAATATTTCCACAGAGCTTACTTTTTGAAACCTAGTAGTAGTCACATAGTCACTATGAAGGGGATTCCAGTTTCCTGGTCAAACAAAGTGAAATATTTTGGATTAGTACTTGACCAAAATTTAACTTTTAAAGATCATTCAAGCCAAATGTAACAAATATATAAAATGTTTGTATCCTCTTATAAACAGGAAATCCCAACTTTGCCTGACGAATATGGTCTAGTTGTTGCACTACCAGGAAAAAAGCACTTCAAAGGATTCAGAACAAAGTTCTGAAGATTATTTTAATGTTGACTCCCTGGTACAGACCTACAGTCGAATGTTGAGACTTTAGAACAAATGTCCAACAAAATAATTAATAATTTCAGGCAGAAATCGTTGCAATCCTCAACTGCAACGATTAATTCCCTTTATATTTAGATAAGATTTAGTCTTAGTTTTCAGTTTTAAGATGTCAATTGTAATACTGACATGCAGGTTTAGAAAACCAGTTTAAAATACTGAATTTCCAAGACAGGAACAATGTAAAAAACACTTAGATATATATCATAACAGTTAAGACTGGTAAGTTACTGTAGTAGCTGCAGCACCAAGGTTAAAATGGAATGTAATTTATTTTTAATTTGGAACAAATAAATAGTTAAAAAAATAAAAATAGTGTCTCCAGCAAAATTGCATCAAATAATATGTTCTGTAGCATATGAATAGTGCATCCTCTAAATAAAACAGCTGGATTTCGGAATTGAACTTAAATTAAGAGTAATTTAAAACTTAAATTCTCTTCCTTGGTCAATATTTGAAATTTTATTTAAAAAAAACACTCAAGTGAAATGCAAACTTTTGAAATATTAAAACCTTGGACATGTGTAAGCTGACAAAAGTTCTACGTTTTTTCGTTCTACAACTTTGTCGTCATTGCGGTCTGAAGTAACGTTTTCGAACTACCATTCACTGAAAAACGTTAAAGACGCCATTTAAAAAATAAATGTTTAAATTTTAGCCCATAATATTAATTATGGAAACTTTGATGTAAATCGGAGTAGATCGAGTCAAAAATTGGTTATTTTTTTTCTGTTTAGCCTGGAAATGTTTTCATGTCAACGTAAAACTTGAAATCAAAGAAAAAAAAAAGAATTTTGAAAGCATTTGTTCAAATCTGTAGTATGAACAGATTTATTAGATCAAAATCATCAGTATAGACGATTCATGTTAGTTTTCATGATATGCATTAAAATTCAATCGAATCGGTAATGAGCCTAAAATTTTGCACTCAATTGAGTTCTAATTTTAAATTATTTGTTATCATAACAGTTGGAGTCCGTAATTTTTCTTTGACTCCGACTTCGGCTCCTTACGCTAAAATGCATCCAACCCCACGACATAAGCCTCATAAGAGAAGAAGAAATATGAAGTTCAAATTAAAAGAGAAGACCCCATTCCTGATTCCAATACCACCTCAATCAACACAAAAATAAAAACAGTAAAAAACATCCCGGCTCATCTTCCAGAAGATGCACTCGTTCGTTTCCCAACAAGCCACCACTGCCGGCTGCCCGCTATTATAATGCACCGCGCTAGCGAACGGCTGCACACATGTCATAGGAGGACACTGCGGATAAAACAATATCACGCGTAAATCCCGTAATAGATTTGACCTTAAACTCTACCAGGCTGCCCTATCCCGGGGTTATTAGAGCGCTACGGTACATCACTTTACACGCTCAACTATCCTATGCACACATCGATCAACCACGCTCTAGGTACACCACAACTAGCGCTCGCTTATGCAACACATGATCCCAGCTGCACTAACTGCATTATAGAGGTTCGAAGCCAGGGAAGGATGCGAGATACAGAAATCGATGGGGGTGGGGATGTTGTCAGTCCATCAGCGGTATACAGAGTGGATGTCCCACCAGCAGCGTCATTCGATATGTTTATGTTTTCAAGCGAATTAGCTTGGCCGTTGATGCGACGACTATAGGCGCACTTGACAGCCTGTCAGTCAAGCTTTCGGACTAGGAAAATCTATTACACTTTCGATACAGCTAAAAACTTACATCCTTGTTCCAGTGGAGCACGTACGGGATGGGGTCATTTTTGGGGAAATCCACTGGGCAGTTTAAAATAACGTAGGCACCAACTTTCGCCTCCAAATAGACTGGTGGCCGGTCCTCTAGGTATGCGAAACTTTGCGGAGCACCTAGAGCGATGAGAATTGCTACCGTTGGCAGGGCAATCCTTCGTAGATTCGTCAGCACTTGGTTGAGTCGTTCCATCGTAGAGACTATTGGTACTTAACAGCAGGAAACTAATTGAACAATCATGAAACTAGTTTCACTTTGAACACACTGTCGTCTGGTGATAAATTACAATTTAATGGCGCATTCTCGGTGAGCCAAACTTTGAACACTGATCGGATTAAGCTTGCTTTCACGAACAACCTGTTGCACGGCACTCTGAGCGAGTTTGTCTGCCACGGTGGGAAATTATTCAAATTGAGTAATTAGCTAACATTTTATTCTGCCACCGTTGGCCCTTCCGTTCACCGAACGCAGTTCAGGTCGATTTATTTTCGTAGTTTTATTCACTGTCTGTTTGACTTCACACTAAATTGTATTGTACTCGTTCACTAGCGCTTGAAGAACATTATGCAAATCGCGTAGATGTTGACCATTTCCTCAGAGGAAACACATATTGCAAACATCATCACCCGAACTGACACCATTCAACTAAACTACGCAATAAATTCCGCACTCAGCAGCACTGCCCCGAGATCATCGATCAGAACTACCAAACATATGTCCAGCATATGTCAGCGATCTGCAACACCGAGTAAGATTCTCGATCGTTGAATCTTTTTTTGAGAAAGTGATAACTTCAAGTCTTGAATGATCCTCTTCCTACGCGGCGTGTTCGCTCGATCCAAATTCGTTTGGATGCTTCAAGTGCCGCGGCTGATCAACTACTGCCAGTAATCCACTCACTGTAGCCACGGGTCAGCTGCTGCGAGATGCTGCCGAGCTGAACTGCCAGTTAACTACTAACTGGTAATCACTACTACTAAAGAACGAGCTGAGGCAGCACCGGCAGACTGACACACCGCGCGGTCTGCTGGTGTAGCGAATCGAGCAAAGTGAAGACTACGCGACAAGATATTTGGATGGCGATGATGATGATGATGATGATGATGATAGTTTGAATATGAGTCGGTGGTAGAGCTCAGCGGATCTTATAATTTTAATTATTGGGTTCAGCAATAAGGTGACGGTCCGAACAAATATATGATTATGTGTGGCACTTTTATGAGCATTCCATGATATCATTAAAATAAAGACACCAACATTTTGCCCATCTGGTTTAGCTGCTGCTAATCTTTAACACATTCTTTGAATATAAAATAATAATATTATTTAAATTTTGTTCAATGAAAAACCAGGATTTCTCCACCTATGGTGCGATCTGACCCTACTTAGTACATATTCTACAATCCGATAAAAATGTTCAAGTCTGCATTCAGAAAAGAGAAGTAAGATAAGTTCTCAACGAAATGAGGGTCAGGGTGACACAATATCAGCATCAATCGATAAAATCGATGCGACGAAGAGACTGCTAGCTTTCTTTTTCTGTCGAACACCTTCGCATTTTTTTTTTCACAATTTACATAGTTGAAGATGCTAAATTTCAAATAACAGACTAAAGTGGTAATTTTTATACGATAGATTGCGAGATGAAAGTTTACAGGGTGAAAGGTAATTCCTGTCAGTAAAGTATACGGTCATAAAAATGAGAAGATGATGTGAAATTTAATTTTCAGTGTATTTCCTGTTTTGTGTATCTATAACATTTGTCTTAACACTCCGAATACAGTGTTACGCCGTGTTTACGCCGACTACGAAGCCTCCGAAAAACGTGTAACGGCAAGTTTGCAATGTCATAACTTAGCCATTTCTTAATGAATTTCAAAAATTGTGGTATCTTTAGAATTCCTAGGATTTGTAGATGATTTTGATTGCAAAAATATTGAAAATAGAGTCATCTACTTTTTTAAAAGCGAAAAGAGTTGTCACATTTTTTTTCTTTTTTTTTTTGAAAAGTGGGTTTGTAGGGTTTTGCAAGTGGCGCAAGATCTGTAATTTAGATTAATGGGCACACATGTTCACAATTTGCCAAAAAAACAGTCATAGTTCCTACATATGGATCCTGGAGACAACGGAACGGTACATGTTTATGTCACGATTGCTAATTAATTTATATATGACAGTTCCAAGTGTTTTCGAAAAAACCGTGGAGCGCTAGGATCAGTTCCATACATTGACCACTTTTACGGATTTTTCGGATCTTCCGAAGGACGGTCCGATGGCCATCTGGGTTCATGTTTATGTCACGATCCCAAATTCATTCTAATATCACAGTTCCTAACGTTTTCAAAAAAACCACGGAGCTCTAAGATCAGTTTCGTGAATTTTCCACTTTCACGGATGTTTCAGATCTTTCTGAGGACGGTCTCATGGCCATCAAGGTCCATGTTTATGTCACGATCCCAAATTAATTATATCATCTCAGTTCTTAGTGTTTTTCAAAAACTGCGGAGCTCTAGGATCAGTTTCATGGATTGACCACTTTTACGGATGTTCTGGATCTTCCGGAGGACGGTCACATAGACATCCAGGTTCATGTTTATGTCACAACCCCAAATTGCTTATATCATCACAGATCCTAATGTTAAAAAAAACGCGGAGCTCTAGGATCAGTTTCATGGATTGTCCACTTTTACGGATGTTCCGGATCTTCCAGAGGACGGTCTCATGGCCGTCCAGGGACATGTTTATGTCACGGCCCCAATTTTTTTTATATCGCAGTTCCTAATGTATTAAAAAAAAACCGCAGAGCTCTAGGATCAGTTTCGTGAATTTGTTGTGTTTATGTTGTATTTTTGACAATGGCTTTGTCAATGCATCTGCTGGTTGATCATTGCTTGGTTTGTAAATTATCTTTAAATGTCCTCTTTTAATAATATCCCTGATAAAAACAAACTTAATGTCTATGTGCTTCATCCGCTGGTGTTCTCGGGGTTCCTTTGAAAAGTTGATGCATGGGATGTTGTCTTCATATATGACAATTGGTAAGTTATCAACTTCCAATTCTGTCAACAAGTTGGATAGCCACATTCCTTCCTTAGTTGCAGTACATAAAGCAACTAATTCTGCTTCAGTTGATGAAAGGCTCACAGTAGGTTGACGTTTCGTTGCCCACGAAACCATGTTGCCAAATACCTGGAAAACATATCCAGAAATCGATTTCCTATCTTCTATGTCATTTCCATAATCAGCATCTGCATATCCTTGCACTATTGGTCCTTCTAGATGTTTTTTTTATAAACAATCTTTGTGTCCATGGTTCCTTTAAGGTATCTCAAAATGCGCTTCAATCCGCTCCAATGAATATCTGTTGCACGTGATTGAAATTTACTTAAAATATTAACTGCTGCATTGATATCCGGTCTAGATGACAAAGCCAGATATTGTAAGCATCCAAGAAGTTCTTTATATGGATGTTTAGTAAGTGGATCATCTGTAGTTTCCCATTTGTTATTGACATCCGTTGCTATAGGTTTACTGTTATCCATACCAAATCTAGTCAGAATATTCTTAGTGTATCCCACTTGAGAAATTTCTGTAATTTGGTTCCATGTTCGATTTTCCTCGAGGGACTTCATTTCCTGAATTATGGCTTCTTTCCAATGGTTCCAGTTGTTGCTATAGGTTTACTGTTATCCATACCAAATCTAGTCAGAATATTCTTAGTGTATCCCACTTGAGAAATTTCTGTAATTTGGTCCATGTTCGATTTTCCTCGAGTGACTTCATTTCCTGAATTATGGCATCACTTCGCTGCTTTAACTGTTCAATTGTTTGCGGAATATCTAGAAATTGTCCATCTGCTAGAAATGCAGATTCGTAATCCTCAAACCATTTTGGTGGGCGTCGTGTGCGTTCACTTCTTGGTAATTCCTGTTGTTCTTGAATTGGATCAGCTTCAGTAATACTATCATCATCGCTAGCTGTTACGAAACTTTCATCAATGGTTCCATCTCCATTTTCATCAGTAGTTGCTGTTGGGTTATTGTCAATAATTTCCTCCCTTGGATGACTTCCATGGGAAATAATGACAGTATCTCTGTCAGTTTTATTGCTGACCGCAGTATTGCTTTCATGGTTTTCATTGCAATTAACGGTGGATGGTACTTCTTCGTCGAAAACCACGTCCCTGGATATTATTATGGTACGCGTTAGTTCACTCCACAATCTATATCCATTTTTCGCATATCCTACGAATTTTAGCAATCTGCTCCTTTTGTCTAATTTTTGCCTCTTCTCCTTAGGGATTTGAGCATATGCATTACAACCAAAAATCCTTAGTTTATCAACATTCGGCTTCCTTCTAAACCACATTTCATATGGGGATGTTCCAATAAAGCATTTGTTGGGGACCTATTAGTCAAATAGGTAGCGGCATATATGGCTTCTACCCAAAGCACCTTGGACAAATTACTCTCGTGGAGCATAGTCCGTGCCTTATCCAAAAGAGTTCTGTTCATTCTTTCACTTACGCCATTCTGTTGTGGAGTATATGGTACAGTTGCTACCATTTGTATTCCTTTATCTCCACAAAATCGTATGAAATCGTTTCCATAGTATTCAGTGCCATTATCTGAACGAAAACACGCTATCTTCTGACCGAAGTTAGCTGATGCCATTGCTTCATATAATTGAAAACAATTCAGTACATCACTTTTGTGTTTCAAAAGATATGTCACCGTGAAATGCGTGAAATCGTCGATAAATGTTACAAAATATCGATATCCGTCAAAGGTGGATTCTTCGAAATAACCGCAAACATCAGAATGCACTAATTCAAGTGGTCTGCTCGAGCGAGGCATATCCGAGTTCTTGAAGTTTTCTCTTGTTTGTTTCCCAAACAAGCATGAATCACATTGCATTTTACAATTATTGAATTCACTTGATTGAATATTAAATCCTTCAATCATTGAATTTCGATGTAATTTCTCCAAGTTTGATAGTCCTAGATGTCCAAATAGCTTATGCCAGTGAATCAAATCGTCATTCTTGCACAACATTGCTTTGTTTTCGGCAGAGGATCCATAAACACTGAGATAATACAAGCCATTCAAAAGGTGACCTCTAGCAATAACCTCACCAGATTTCTCTTGAATGACAACAGATTTATTGGAAAAATGGACTTCCTTCCCTAGAGCAACAACTCTTTTCACGGAAATCAGATTTTCCTGTAGCCCAGGAATAAAGAGACAATTATACAGCTTCAAACTCTTTATTTTATTTCTTCCAATGACAGATTTCAGAGCTACCGATCCTCTTTTGGTAGCTTTCATCGATTCTCCCTCTTTTGCTGTAGTGATAATCATATCAACATCCAGATTTTCGACATCACTCATAATAGACACGTCACAATCAATCACAAATTGTTTTCGGTTTATCGGTCTGGTAGAAACCATCAAAGCATGTTCTCGATCTTTCTTTCCCATGTGTGGTTGATTGAAATTCTTTCTTATGAATTTCTTTTTCTTTGCTTCATTGGAACATCTATTTCGGTAGTGCCCCATCTGATTACATCCGAAACACTTGATGCTGTCTTTTGGGTTGACCACCATCGCCACGTTTGGCACCTGTCGCTGTGGTCGCTGAATTATCTCGGCATCTAAGAACATACGATGTAAGTCGTCGAGAGGTTTCTTTTTAAGAACTGCCTCAGGAAGCATGAGGACAGCCGCCACCACATGCTTGAAGCGATCTGGTATTGCTCCGAGTAGTGTTTGAACTTTTTCCATATGGGTAGCTTGAGGATCTGCATATTCAAGCTCCATACAGAGACGTGAATGCTCCTTAAATAATTCCTCCAACGTCCGAAATGATGGTCTCCCAATCTGAACAACTGGCGACGTAGTGAAATTGCCACCAGTGTTCCGCCCCTCTGGTATGCATTTGATAAAGCATCCATGCACTCTTTTGCATACTGGCAATGCATCAGTTTCTGTAGAGGCTTATTACCGATGGTGAAGATGATTTCGTCAATTGCCTCGCAATCATCCTCACAGCGTTTCTGATACAACGATTGCCGTTGCTCTTCCTCCTCTTTTGACGCACAAGGGTATGATATTCCATATGGTTCTTGGCGAGGAGTACGCAGCAAGGTGTAATCCAGCTTGAGTTTTGCAAGGTGATGCATAAGACGCCATTTCCAAGGAGTGAATTCTTTTTCATCTCCTTGAAATATACCAACAAGCTGACTACGGCGTTCGATAAGCATCACTGTGGATGCATTTGGTACCATAGGATTTTCCATCCTGTTTTTAGTTTCCGCAACCCGAATTCCATTTCCCGCGGTTACTTGTATTGTCGGAAATTCCAAGGCACTGCTCCGGTTTCTACCAGTCGATACATCAATCTGATCACTACTGATTATTCTGCTGAGTCGATCGCTACCGGATATTCCGCCAAGCCGGGTGCTACCGGATACTCCGCCGATCCGGTTGCTGCAGGATGGTTCACCAAGCCAGTTGTTCCCCGACTCACCACCGAGCCGGTCGTTACCGGACGCTCCGTTGAGCCGAACGTTACCAGACGCTCTACTGAGCCGGTCATAACCGGCCGCTCCGCTGAGCCGATTGTTACCGGACGCTCCGTCAAGCCGGTCGTTACCGGACACTCCGCCGAGCCGGTCGTTACCGGCCGCTCCACCGGGCCGGTCGTTACTGGCTGCTCCGCCACTCCAGTTAACACCAGATGGACTACCACTCCGGATACCACTGGAAGTTCTGCTTCAATCCACGCTCCTAGATCCGGAGGCTTGTCTGCGCCTTCTGAGCTCCATTCTCTCCTGACTACTATCCATAGCCTGACTGCTCTCCTGACTGCTATCCGCAGCCGACTGGTTCTTCTGATCCATTCTTCAGAATTTGTCGTTCTCGGATATGGGTTGCTGGGCCCATAACCTGTTGAATAGTATTCGAGAGGTTGACTATCTCAAACTATTTATTCCTCTTTTGGCTATCCACCAAAGAACTGTAATTTGGAAGTAAAACAATTGATCTGTACAAAGCATTCCCTCACTAGTGATTCGTCTGTACATAGTTGCGTTAGCGATGTCTTCAATATTACACATAGCAATGATAGAAACAGTTAAGCCGCGTTAACATTATACAGTTCGGTTCAAAAGTATTGGTGATAAAAATTGCCTTACTCAACAGAGTTCTTTGGCTATCTTTCGCCATATTTCACTTACAAGGATTCCGGCGAATTCGCTCTCTCACTCGTTTGATAACTTCCACTAGAGGTGGGCAAAGCAGCTCATCTGGCTGAGCAAATCAGACCCGTCCAGCTCACTTAGAGGAGCTGATTCTTGTGAACAGCTCTTCAGCTCACATTGAAATTATATAATTGTCCAATAGCACAAATCAGCAAGCCACTAAAAACGCGTTTTATGTTTGCTTAGGCTGTGTTCTATTTGATGAATTTTCATTTAAATGTGACAGCTGGGAACTTTTCAAATAAACCTGCTATTTGTAATTTTCGTCTAGCCCGTGGTTTATCCACTCAGGGTCGGCTGGCTTGCTCAAGGAGGACTCAGAAACAAAGCGGACAAAGACACAATAAAGCAGAACAAAGACAAGTCATTCTTAGGCTCGGAAAATAGAAACAAAGTTACAAATAGAAATTTCACTTAAACATTCTTAAATTTTATTCCAACAAGATGCTCCACTCCTCGTCCTTTCCTCTCTCTCCTCCTCCATCTCCTTTGACATATCTCCGGAACTACGAAGACGCATTGTTTGCCATGGTGAGATGTGAGATGTTTCAACATTTATTCCCATGAAGCAGCATTCAATAGTTTTTAGTACTTTTTTGTAGGGTAAATGGTTTAGTGCGGTCTTTGCCGTCTTTTTTATCATTTACAGTAATAGCAATCTAGTAAACCGTACACCACTTTTATTATGTGTGTTTACGAGATTGTTCTTTTTTTTATCTTTTGTTTTTGGTTCTTATTTTGTCTACATGCAAAGACTTACATGATTCAATTAAGGAGTGCTGGGTGACTAGTTATATGGTTTTTTTTTATTATTTTGGGTTAGGTATTTCATTATGTGTTGTGTAGCCGGTTCTTCAGGTTATGACCACGGGAGTCCAGCAATGTATATATATGTTTTCAAGTCTGCCTTATATGTGTTTCAAATTGTATAATATAATTTAACAGACTGTTTTTTTAAATACACATAGAAAACAAACCCCGTGAAGGAAACAGAACACATGAAATAGTAACTTAAAACTACTGTACATTTGAAAGAAATATATCGAGCCGAGCAAGAACAATAAATAAATTAAGTATTTTTAAATATTTGATTACTCCTAATGGAAATTTACTGTGATAAACAAAACTGTGTCCCTTATCTTTTAAGTATAACTTGTCCTTGGACATGAATATTGTGCCGAGCATTGAACCGGTAACATATTCTACAAAACATATTTTTGACAAATAAGGAATCTATTTTGACAAACATTTTTTTAAAAAATCGGACAACAACGGAGGGGTTTTCGAACATAATAATTTATTTTTAGAATGTCAAATTTAAATGAAAGTTCTCCAATTTCAATGTATTCGATTCTTATGAAATTCTCAAGTCTATTTGTCTCAGTGTAGTTCTAATACTGATTTAATGCGATTTTTTTAATAATTAAAATGGTTGCCTGCCCGCGCTGAACTGTCGGAGGAAACCATTTTGAGAGACTTTTATTTTTTAAACTATCTCAAATTTTTAGAGCCTGCTAAACGTCTTATGATTGATACTGTTTCGATTAATGTTTCCTTTTCCTCTCCGTTTTTGGTTAGGGCCCATGCATTAATTATGTCACCCTGATCGGGGAGAAATTTAACCCCCACCCTCCTATCGTGACGTTTTTCCTATACCTTATGCATTGCTTGTCACAAAATCTTAGAGAAAAATATAAAATTAATTAAGATAATAAATACCGATAAGCAGGAAAACTATCTGGCAACGCTTGTGGAGAGCTGCATTTTGTTTTTTTGTTATTTGCTTTTATACGAATCTTCCGCTCCTCCAGAGAATGATGGGAGGAGAGCTGATAGCACATATGCTGAAGGAATAACATCAGCAATAAGAGCGGGGTACCTAAATACATTGAATAATAGAAGTAGAAATTTAATATCGTGTAATACATGTACATATATCTCATCCCACTGCGACCTAGCAAGAAGTACAGTCGACTTGTTTCGCGCTCCGGTATTTCGGAAGTTTTCTCGGTATTCGGTTGGTTTAAATTATCAGTTTTTTCTCGCTTAGTGATTACTGGCATAGTACCCTGCTAAACAATTATCTGAAAGTGAGTTTTTTCTGAGAAGAAAGTGTGTTTTCGGCATCATCGGAAGGAAAATTGTTTTTGCGATTGCCAATTCGCCAACCATTTTGCCATCGGTGCGTGATCACGCATACCTGCACACAGATCATCGTCATCGAGTGTCAGCATCTGCCTCCGCATTTATACCGGTCATCCATCATCGTGTGTCCAGCTGAGTGCCGAGCCTAATACAAGCACACCACTACAAAGATCGCCCGCACACGCGCATCGAAGGTCACCCACGCTGCGCGTCGCTCCGCTGCTGCTGTGTAATCACTCGGTGGTAGTAGTATAGCAGATAAGTTTTTTTTCCTGTTTCTTTCTCTCGCCCATCAGTTAAATTTAATTTTGTGTTTCTGTGTTTGTAGTTTTTTTCTGTTTATTGTGTCTGTGTGGTTTTAAGCATCGTTTCAGTGGTAGAGCGTTTACAGCTCCCACTAGTACGGCAAAATGGACGTCTCGTCAGAAGACGATATGGACATTTTGTCGGAAGATGAAACCAGTTTGCCACTCGATGGCAAGAAAAGACGAAAACGTCCTGTCATTCATGGTTCGTCTCAGAAAAGCCCCCGATCGCGAGCCTATCCAGATGACTCGACTGGGCCATGGGTTGTCTACTTTCAGCCCAAAAACAAACCTTTGAACTTGATGCAAATTTCCACTGATCTGACGAAGCGATACTCGGCCGTGACCGAAATCACGAAGGTTAGGCATAATAAACTTCGTGTTGTCGTTTCTAACCTGAAGCAGGCTAACGAGATTGCTGCCTCCCAGCTCTTTACGATTGAGTACAGGGTTTACATACCAGCTCGTGATGTGGAGATCGAAGGTGTGGTCACCGAAGCGAGTCTGACCCCCGAGATCTTGGAGAAGCAGGCGGTTGGCCGTTTCAAGAACCCCTTGCTCCCCCCGGTGAAGATACTGGATGTCCAAAAACTGGGCTCAGTATCTGTCAGCGAGGGTAAAAAGAGTTTTACCCCCACAGACTCGTTTCGCGTGACCTTTTCTGGTTCAGCCCTTCCTCAGTACATCGAGTTGGGAAAACTTCGGCTACCTGTGCGCTTGTTTGTTCCTCGGGTCATGATCTGCCAAAACTGCAAACAGTTGGGACATACGGCCTCTCACTGTGGCAGCAAGGCACGCTGTTCCAAATGCGGGGAGAAGCACGAGGATGGCGCCTGCACAGTCACGGCACCAAAATGCGTGTACTGCAAAGGATCTCCTCCTCATGGTCTCTCGTCGTGTCCGGTGTACAAACAACGCGGGGAAAAACTAGAGCGCTCTCTTAAAGAACGTTCCAGGCGGTCTTTTGCAGAAATGCTTAAGACAGCCAAGCCATCGACCAACGAAACAAATCCCTTCGCTCTTTTGTCAGATGACGAGTCTGGCTCTGACTTGGCTGAGGAGGGAGTTTCTTTCAGTTTTCCGGAAGGTTCTGCCCGGAAACGAAAACGCATCCGTTCGCGGAAAGTTGCAGATCAAGAACCCCAAATCAGCTTGCCCAAATCAAGGAGTGGTGGAAAAAAGGAGACTTCTACTCCTCCTGGATTCCGCAGAACTGATTATACCCAGGATTTTCCACCTCTCCCGGGGACATCCAAAACCCCCGATGCCCCAATTTTCAGAACACAAGCCCCTTCTTCATCTGGGTTGTTCTCATTTGATAACATTGTGGACAGTATCCTCAATTACCTCGATATTTCTGATCCTCTGAAAAGCATTGTTCTGGCAATGCTTCCTACTGTGAAAACCCTCTTAAAGCAGTTGACATTGAAGTGGCCCCTCCTTGCAGCAATCATCTCCTTCGATGGATAATTTTCCAAACGAGGTCGGGGATTTGATCACTGTTCTACAGTGGAATTGTCGAAGTCTTATTCCTAAGATAGAATCGTTTAAGTTTTTGGTTCACAATAATGATTGTGATGCATTTGCTCTGTGTGAAACTTGGCTCTCTTCAGATATCGATCTTCCTTTTCATGATTTTAACATTATTCGACTGGATCGTGAGGATTCGCGTGGAGGAGGAGTACTTTTGGGGATCAAAAAGTGCCATTCCTTCTATAGAGTGAATCTTCCACAATTTCCAGGTATTGAAGTTGTCGCATGTCAGGCTTTTGTTAAAGGCAAGAGCCTTTGTATTGCTTCTGTGTATATTCCTCCCCGAGTTTCGATTAGTCAAAAACAACTTTCAGATATCTGTTCAGTTCTTCCTACTCCACGGTTGATTATGGGAGATTTTAATTCCCACGGTACAGGCTGGGGGGAACTGTATGATGACAACCGTTCTACTTTGATATATGACCTCTGTGATAACTTCAATATGACAATTCTTAACAATGGAGAAGTAACACGTCTGGCTGGTCCATCCTCAAATGGAAGTAGATTAGACCTCACACTTTGCTCTAATTCATTATCGTTGGATTGCACGTGGAATGTGATCCAGGATCCCCACGGTAGTGATCACTTGCCGATCAAAATTTCGATTGCCAGTGGGTTCAATCCGTCGGAATCCGTTAACGTCGCGTACGACCTCACCCGTAATATCGATTGGACAACGTTCAAGACCGCGATAGATGAAGCCGTGTCGTCGGTAGAAGAGCTTCCACCGTTGGAGGAATATAACTTCCTCTCCAATCTGATCTTGGACAGCGCGCTTCGAGCTCAAACTCGGCCGGTTCCAGGAACGTCTTTTCGTAGGAAACCTCCTACCCCTTGGTGGGACCAGCAATGCACTGAGGTTTATCGTAAAAAGTCCGACGCGTTTAAGCTTTTCCGGAAACGCGGAACACCCGAGTATTTCGAAGCGTACTCGACTCTTGAACACGAACTCAAGAGCCTCATCAAAGCCAAGAAACGCGGATACTGGCGGCAATTCGTGGACGGTTTATCGCGCGAAACGTCGATGAATACGCTTTGGAACACGGCGCGAAGGATGCGTAACCGGTCTTCAAACAACGAGAGCGAGGAGTACTCGGATCGGTGGATTCTCAAGTTCGCGCGAAAAGTATGTCCTGATTCCGTGCCGGCACAGATGATTCCTCGCGAAACGACGAATTCGGTAGACGAGATCAGCCAGCCTTTTTCAATGCTGGAGCTCTCACTCGCGCTCCTTTCGTGTCGCAATTCGGCTCCGGGGGCTGATAGGATCAAGTTCGACTTGTTGAAGAACCTCCCAGACGTCGCTAAGAGGCGCATGTTGAACTTGTTTTGTCAGTTCCTGGAGTTCAATATTGTTCCAGATGATTAGAGGCGAGTGAGAGTTATAGCCATTAAAAAGCCTGGAAAACCCGCGTCAGATCATAACTCGTATCGTCCCATCGCGATGTTATCGTGCATTCGAAAATTGTTGGAGAAAATGATCCTTTTTCGCTTGGACAAATGGGTTGAGACGAACCACCTACTCTCAGATACTCAATTTGGTTTCCGTAGGGGCAAGGGAACGAACGACTGTCTCGCGTTGCTTTCCACCGAAATTCAGTTGGCTTTTGCTAAAAAAGAGCAAATGGCTTCTGTGTTCTTGGATATTAAGGGGGCTTTTGATTCAGTGTCGGTTGAAGTCCTTTCAGACAAACTCCACGCTTGTGGCCTTTCCCCATTAATTAATAACTTTTTGTACAATTTGCTGTCAGAGAAACATATGAGCTTTTCTCATGGAAACTCTACAGCTTCTCGATTTAGTTACATGGGTCTCCCCCAGGGCTCATGTTTAAGCCCCCTTTTGCATAATTTCTACGTCAGAGAAATTGACAATTGTCTGAGTGACAACTGCACGTTGAGACAACTTGCAGATGACGGAGTAGTGTCAATGACAGGGCTCAAAGAGGTCGACCTGCAAGGACCCTTACAGGATACCTTAGATAATTTGTCTACTTGGGCTATCGAGCTAGGTATCGAATTCTCCTCGGAGAAAACTGAGTTGGTCGTTTTTTCTAGGAAGCATAGCCCAGCACAACCGAAGCTTCAACTTTTGGGTAAGCCGATCACTCAGTCCATGTCTTTCAAATATCTTGGGGTCTGGTTCGATTCCAAATGCACCTGGAGATCCCACATTGAGTATCTGAGACGAAAATGCCAACAAAGGATCAATTTTCTCCGAACAATTACCGGAACGTGGTGGGGAGCTCATCCGCAAGATCTTCTAACGTTGTACCGGACAACGATTTTATCGGTTTTAGAGTACGGTAGTTTTTGCTTCCAGTCGGCGGCTAAAACGCACATCATCAAACTGGAACGGATCCAGTATCGCTGTCTTCGTATCGCGTTAGGATGCATGCACTCGACTCATACGATGAGTCTCGAAGTGTTGGCGGGCATGTTGCCACTATCGGATCGGTTTTCGGAATTGTCCCTCAGGCTCCTCACCCGTTGTGAAGTTATGAACCCACTGGTAATCGAAAACTTTGAGAAGCTTCTTGAGCTAAACCCTCAAACTCGTTTTATGTCATTGTACTACGTGTACATAACTCAGGATGTCAGCCCTTCACAGCATAATCCCCATCGTGTATGCTTCTCCGACTTCGGCAATTCAGTTAGTTTTGATTTATCTATGACGCGGGAGATTCGTGGAATCCCAGAACATCATCGTTCCATGATTGTTCCGTCAATTTACGCTGCAAAGTTTGGCCAAGTTGATTCCGCAAGATCGTTCTTCACAGATGGATCACTAATAGAGTCGTCCGCTGGTTTTGGTATTTTTAACGAATTTCATAGCGCCTCTCGAATGCTTCAAGCTCCTTGTTCCGTATATGTTGCTGAACTGGCGGCAATATATTATACGCTAGAAACGATCGCCTCACTTGCACCAGATCATTATTTTATTTTTACGGATAGTCTCAGTTCTGTCGAGGCTATTCGCTCTATGAGGCCGGTAAAGCACTCCTCGTATTTTCTCATGAAAATACGAGAGCTTTTAAGTGCTTTATCTTTAAGATCTTTTGTCATCACCTTTGCATGGGTCCCATCTCATTGCTCGATTCCGGGCAATGAGATGGCTGACTCACTTGCTAAGGTGGGCGCTATGGAAGGCGATATTTACGATCGACAAATCGCCTACGATGAATTTTTTTTCATTTATCGTCAACAGTCACTCGTCAGCTGGCAGAATAAGTGGAGTGAAGGGAGTTTGGGACGATGGCTATATTCGATCATCCCTAAGGTGTCGAAGAGTCCTTGGTTCAAGGGGTTGGATGTGGGTCGAGACTTCATTCGTCTGATGTCTCGCCTCATGTCCAATCACTATTCGTTAAACGCTCACTTGTTTCGTGTTGGGCTGGGAGACAGCAATCTCTGTGAATGTGGACAAGGTTACCAAGACGCCGATCACATCCTTTGGTCTTGTACTGAGCATCGTGGAGTCAGATCTGAGCTGTGCGATTCCCTTCGGGCTCGAGGTAGACAACCTAATGTTCCAGTTCGGGATATTTTGGCTAGACGTGACCTGGAGTTTATGAAACTCATATATGTTTACTTTAAGAATACTAACCTTAGATTGTAAGTTTGATTAACCTTGTGTTTAGTTTGTGTATTGTGCGTGTAGTTTTTTTTTAATGTTTGTTTTCAAGATGAATAGAAATAAGTTCATGTTTTAGGATTAATTAAATATTTGTATAATAAATCATATTTCAAACCTCCTTCTCTCTTTCCCCACCCAAAAAATTGTAAATCTCCACTAACCTCGAGACGACCGCGAGTAATCGGTTCAATTCCTTTAACTCTAGATTTAAGACAATAATCATGTATAATGAAAATGATAACTCGGCTCTGTAAAGTTTATTCGATTGAGCCTGTACAAATAAATTAATATAAAAAAAAAAAAAAAATGTACATATATCTAACGGCGCCGGTGGTGTAGTGGTAAGCGTGATTACCTCTCACCCCAGCAGGCCTGATCACGCCTTCCTTCGGATGGGAAGTAAAGCCGTTGGTCCCCGGTTCATGAGTTGATGGGTCGATAGGTAGGGTCCAGGTGTGGGAGCTGCCTTCCTGGCACGTCGGTAGCATTGGTGCTCAGCACGGAAAAAAACAAACCAAAGGAAAAAAACAAAAAATGTACATATATCTCTCATATGTACACAACCGCTTGGAAGTTTGCTTTTATCGTTGAAGTTATCGGTCAGTATGGCTTCTTGTTTACGCGGTGGATTTTTCAATGGGTTAGCCCTTTTTTTTTAAATTTTCCGCTATAAGTGACGAATTGAATCAATTGTGATATCAAAGAGCTGATGAGTTGCGGTTCTTAAAATATAAACCACGGGTCATCAGCTCACTTCAGTGAATCGAGTCTTTAGAACAGCTCGGGAGCGGATTGCTCATCTCTAGTTCTGACACTGCGTTTTCGGCCTGGTCTGGGAGGGATTTTCCACGAACCGGTTTCCTTGTACCGTTTATTGATGCGAAAGATGAATCTTTCGTTTATTCCGAGTGGCTTCAGCGTCTTCAAAATAGAACACGGTCTATGATGCTTCAAAAACAGGCTTATCACGAGTTCCCTTTTCGCGTCCATGATTATCACGAGTATCAAACGAATGAAAATTCAAAACAAACTTGCATGCCGTGTTGACATTTGAACACACTCCAAAAGAAAAATATGCAGACATGTATGTGATTAACCCATTTGATACTACAATTGCTTAAAAAACACTGACCCTTACCTTTCACCCTGTACAGTTGATAGTTCCGTTAGAGTACGGCAGTGTGAAAATTGCACATAGAGAGTAGAAAGCGAGCAAGGACAACTTTAGGAAGGTACAAATCAGTTTGATCATCTCTCTTAACCAAACTCCCCCGTTGGAGAGGGATGGTGAGGGGTACACCACCACTCTATACTTGCATCTCCTAATCTATCGTATAAAAACTACCACTTCAGTCTTTTATTTGAAATTAAGCATCGTCAACTATATAAACTTACAGTTTTTTACAATCATAATCAATGTTTCACAATTTGTTTTTCTTCTTTTCCTTGTTTTTTTTTCTTTTATTTGTTTTCTAGCTTTCCTTAACCTAACTTTGGGAAACCGACTACCCGTGGCGTACTCGGGGTTATTATCACACTCATTCTTATACACGCAAACCAAACCCACACACTTCTTTTATCATCCATTCAATTGTACACGAACACAATTTTAGACAGGGTAGTGATACTTATCCTAACTTAACCTACTTAAGCCTAATATTAGCAACTTTTATTTTTTTAACATATATTCAGGAAAGTCTCAAAGTTTTTACTAACCATTTTTTTATGATTCCATATGAATTCCCGAATTCCTCTTTGAAAAACAAATAAACTAGTGATCGGGTGTTTCTGTAAACAGAAAGAAATACAGTAGATTACCAACCAAGATGCTGCTTTCTGGAGGAGGTTATCAAAGTCTACTTCCCAAGTTATCTCTGACTTCATTTGAAGATTCAAACCGATGTATCCTATGATCATTGCTATCAAGTGTTTGGTTGCCACATCGTTCACAAATATTGCTCTGCGCACCTTTTATATAATACAGTTTCAGTTTTTACCTGTTTGCAACCTGGTCATTGAATAAAATAAACAGTACTGATCAATCTTCTACCAACAAATAAGAATGATTCAAAATTTTCCAATGAGAAATCCAACTTACTTCAGAAAAATTGGTTTGCACATGTGGAACAAATCCTTGCTGATGGATGACTAGCAGAAACTACTCCACCATCCAATTGAACCGCTCTTTGAATCCACTCCTTTCCATTCCGTGTTAGTTTAGGTATCTAATCTAATCTAATCTAATACAAGCGCAGCCAGTATGAGAAAGCATCCTGGAAAATTATTAGGTTGCATGAGGTCTAATCATTTTTCTTGTCTACACAGTTCGAAAAAGTAGTGTAAATTTATGTTCAGTATGTTGCACATAAATGGAGCGTCACTTATATAAGTTTACATCATACATCATGTAAAGTTCTGAGAAATGTCATGCAATGTAACAATGCCATTGTTGTAAACAACATTGTTTACAAGTTGCTCGGTTGCGTGAAATGAAATACAAGTTTACGTGAATGAATGTTTACATCACTATTAAAAATCAGAATTTTTATCTGTGTGATTGATGTTTACAGCATATCTGAGATATGATATAAACACCAATACGGCCAGGCCTACTACGTTGTATTTGCCGCAAAGATGATTCTTGGAAATGAATGGGAACATTTATTGAAGCTACAGGGGTGGAATGAATGCTTGGACATACCGTACCAAACGCTCCGAGTTACTATGTGTAGTTGTGTGTAATGTGTAAATATTTGTACAATATTAAATAATCATAAAATAGAAAATATTTATTGCTCCAAATTTGTTAATTTGTGTGCTGAAATTTAGTTTCAAAAGTTCATAAAGTTATCATTTAGTGATATATCGTGTTTTGACTGTGTTTGCCTTGAGTGACTCGGTTGACCTTAAATCTAACCTCCAAAATCTACAACGCAGCTTCAGTTTCATTGTTCGGTGTCGAAAATTGCCTCCCGGGAGCAAGGTTCTCCGAGTTCGGATGTCACATTTTCGACGTGCAGTTCTGTTCTATTGAGAGATTTGTCACCGTGGGCGAGTTTGAACCTGACCCGGTTGGTGAATTAGCCCGGGAACGTACTGATAATGTGGTCGCCGTGAGTTTTGGTGGTGATTCGGTGGCCGATGTTGCCGTGAATCAGCAAGTTTTCCGCTACCAGTGTCGGAGATTGTGAGCAATATGAAAAATGCCTCGCTGGATACGCCCAAGACTGGACGGGTGGTAACTGGTGGCCGCGAAAGGTTCCTGAGGAAAGCACTAGACGCGAACCTCCTCCCAGATGACCATGGCAATGCAAGACAATTTGTGTTTGTCGAAGGAAGTATTACGACACAGGTGAATCACGAAATGAGATGCAAAGCGTAGAGAAAAACAAAATTTCAGAACCCATGGATTGGATGATCAAATTAACATGGTGAGACCAGTCCACGAGCTGACAGAAACGTTAGTGAGAGCATGTGACACGACCATGCCGAGGAAACTGGAGCGAAATAACAGACGGCGTCCAGTCTACTGGTGGAACGAGGCACTTAGCACTCTTCGCGCTAGTTGTCTCAGAGCCAGAAGACGTGTTCAGAGAGCAAGAACGGAAGCAGACAGAGAAGAACGAAGAGAAGTGTTTCGAGCGGCCAGGGCCGCACTCAAACGAGAGATTAAGCAGAGCAAGTCGAACTGTTTTAACGAGCTGTGTCGAGACGCTGATGCCAACCCCTGGGGCGACGCATACCGAGTCGTGATGGCGAAGATCAGAGGTCGAACGATGCCCGCTGAAATGTGCCCAAAGAAGCTGAAAGTCATCGTGGAAGGACTTTTCCCGAAGCACGACGCAACAACCTGGCCACCTACACCGTACGGAGAAGGAGAGGGAGATAACGTCGAAGTCACCAACGAGGAACTCGTAGCAGTGGCGAAAGGATTGAAGGTGAAGAAAGCTCCCGGTCCGGATGGAATCTCCAACGTAGCGTTGAAAGCAGCGATCCAGTCATCCCCGGACATGTTCAGGATGGTGCTGCAGAAATGCCTGGACGAGGGTCACTTCCCTGACAGGTGGAAGATACAGAAGCTAGTGTTGCTGCCAAAACTAGGAAAACCGCCGGGGGATCCAGCATCGTACAGTCCTTATGCCTGCTGGATACACTCGGAAAACTCTTGGAGAGGATCATCCTAAACAGGCTGACGAAATACACGGAGAGTGAGCACGGATTGTTGGAGAGGCAGTTCGGATTCCGGAAAGGGAGATCGACGGTGGATGCAATTCGGACAGTGGTCGAGAGAGCTGAGAAGGCGTCCAAACAGAAGCGGAGAGGAGATCGATATTGCGCCGTGATAACGATCGACGTCAAGAATGCATTCAACAGCGCCAGCTGGGAGGCCATCGCCGAAGCACTGCATAGAATGAGGGTCCCTGACTACCTGTGCAGGATCCTGAGGAGTTATTTCCAGAACCGGGTTCTGGTCTACGAGACAGACATGGGACAGAGATCGATTAGGATCACAGCGGGAGTTTCACAAGGCTCCATCCTTGGTCCAACGCTCTGGAACGGGATGTACAACGGCGTGCTAACGCTGAAACTGCCCAAAGGAGTTGAGATCGTTGGCTTTGCGGGCGACGTCGTCTTGACGGTAACAGGCGAGACGCTGGAAGAGGTGGAAGTGTTGTCAACCGAGGCAATCGATATGATTGGTAACTGGATGCAAGGAGCGAAGCTGCAGATAGCCCACCACAAAACGGAAGTGTTATTGGTCAGTAACTGTAAAGCGGTACAGCGGGCAGCAATCACCGTCGGGAAGCACACCATAGCCTCGAAGCGTGTGTTAAAATACCTGGGAGTGATGATCGATGACCGGCTAAACTTCAACAGCCACGTCGAATATGCCTGTGAGAAGGCTTCGAAGGCCATCAACGCGATAGCTAGTATTATGCCGAACAACGCTGGTCCCAGCAGTAGCAAGAGGCGTCTTCTGGCCAGCGTGTCATCATCGATACTGAGATATGGAGGTCCAGCCTGGGTTCCAGCGCTGGAAACGAAGCAGAACCAAAGGAAACTGAGCAGTACGTTCCGGCTCATGGCCATGCGAGTCGTGAGTGCGTACAGAACCATCTCGTTGGAAGCAGTATGCGTTATCGCAGGTATGATCCCTATCGGCATCACCCTGGCGGAGGACAGCGAGTGCTACAGGCGGAGAGAAGCCGGAAGAGTACGGAAAGTTGTGAGAGTGGAGTCATTGGCTAAGTGGCAACAGGAGTGGAACACGACGGAGAACGGTAGATGGACACATAGACTAATACCGATTCTTTCAACCTGGGTGAACAGAAAACACGGAGAATTTCCAGTCTGGCCACGGCTGCTTCAGGAAATACCTGCATCGGTTCGGACACGCAGCGTCACCCCTCTGTCCGGAGTGTGGCAACGTCGATGAAACGCCGGAGCATGTGGTCTTCGACTGTCCAAGGTTCGAGGCAGTGCGAACGGAGATGCCCGTCCTTAACGTGGAGAATGTCGTCGATGAAATGTGTCGAGAGGAGGACTCTTGGAATGCCGTCAGCAGGGCAGTCACGCAGATTATGTCAGAGCTGCAGCGTAAATGGAGAGAAGAGCAGCGATCTAGCAACGCCAGCTAGCGCTGAGAGTACGACAAGTGCATGAGCACAGCCACCCCCCGAAGTAGTCGCTTCACAGTGGTCCCGGGGAGATCCAGGCAGAGGAGAGAGTAAGGAATGGGTTTTAGTGGAGCTGCACTAGGCAACTAGTGGATACCACACCGTGCCAACTTCACTACAGGCCAGGCTTCTTGAAGCTTTCTTATACCTTATTCTAAAAAAGAAAAAAAAAACACACACACACACACACACACACACACACACACAATATTAAAGAATCATAAAATAATGCAATGGAAGTCCCACACTGGCACTAGGACGGTGATCTGCCGCACCTATCATGGTCTCCAAGTAGGAACTTGGATAAGGCTTTGCTATGAAAGTTGTTACAGCAGTTTTAGTTGTTTCAGTCTCGAGATACAAATATTATATGCCGTAAATTAACCTAAAAACACAAAATTAACACCACTAAACCAGCACCGATTTTGCTTAAAATTTGCACAGAAGTTAAAATTTACATGACAAACAGTAATCACAGTTGACCCGGTGCATGCCGAACATTTCTGTTAAAATGAACAAGTCTAGTGAATATACACTCGCAAATACAAAATGTTTGGCAACACTGTAGAAAGGTAATAGATTCGAATTGAGATTCCTTGTCAATTTTTTTCAAAAAAATATACTGTTAAATGTCGATTGAAAAGAAAGTAGTAGGGTAGAGAACTACGACGGCCTAATCACCCATTTTGGGCCTATCGAGCAGAAAACATCACATAAATCCATGATTTCAAAGTTAACAAGTCAATAATGCGTTTGGTACGATACTTTAGTTAATAAGCTAGTCAATGATAACGCGTGATATGAAAGTTTGCAACCATTATTCCCAAAAAGAAGAGCTCAGACCGAATCAATTTTTATCTTCATCCGAAGTGAATTCATTGGCGTTTCAATGGCATTTCAATGCATTAGGCCAAGTTCAGAATCCGTAAGCCGAGTTTGGCGTCAAGAGGCAGTGTTAGACTTTTGACAATATCTCAACGGTTGGTTTCTCTTTTTTTAAATTTTAAATCGGAAAGGTAAATAAATTTGGAAGCCATCAGTAATAATTACATTCCGTTTGGTGCTAAACTATGCAAAATTAAGAAAGACTAAGTGCGCGTTGTGCTTAAGAGGCCGGACATGGGGTAGTTATCCCTACTGTATGTATGTATGTAAGGTAGCCACCATCCCTTCGAAGATCTTGTCTTGTATGCAGCTCCACTTAATAGCAAGATCAATTTGAGCTACCGATCTGAATTCACAATATCGCTGTATGAAGGGCCAAAAACGGTGGGGTGGACCCGTAAGCAGAGACACTTACGCGAAATCCACGGGAATTTAAGAATCTCCTTCCAACGATACGATTCAACAAATCGAATAACGCAATTCGCAATACTTATTAAGCTTCCTACAGGATGGTTTGTTAAGAAGGGCGCGTCAATCTCACTGAAACTGTTGGAGTAGAATTCACACCATCACAATCGAATCGGTAGGATAAAGAAAATGATAGTGTTTATTCCCTCCTAGACTCCGGTTGTCATACCACTCCAATCGTCCAGTTTCAGGTCAATTGATACCCTGATGCTCCCTCCCAACCCAGTATTTATTTATATATATAGTAAACATATGTAATGGAGAAATGAAATATATCAGAACATTAAAATACGTAATAATGAAAATACATTTATATGGATAAAAAAAACTGGTATTCCGCAATGAAAATAATAATTATTTTACATACAATATGATGCAGCTCTATGTCTCCTCAGCTCCCAATAAGGAAGATGTAACCCTGAAATTTCCAACAAAAGACACAGAAAAGGAGATTTTGTTAGTAAGTTAGGTTCGTTGGATCAGGATTCACCTTGATAAGTGATGCGACCATGGTTTTAAATGAATCAATGTTATCATGCATTATACTTGGATTTGCCCGAAGCCAAAACCAAATGGTGTATCATTGGGCCTTATTACGGGTGTCACTACACGGTGATAAGAAAGTGATACTCAGAATAAGAGCCGTGATTACCGTACAAATCAAATGGGAATCACTTCACCGTGACGACAAGTGACAACTTTTCACCGTGATGTGACATCCGTAATAAGCCCCATTATAATATAAATCTGAAGACGTTCCATCATCGAAATGCTGAAAATGAACTTAGAGCATGAGCATGAGCAAAATTGATCGCCCACGACTGCCAACACCAAAGAGCTGAAAACCAATTCAAACAAATCAAATCAACAGACAAAACCAGGGTGAAAGCTGTAAGAGTGAATCATTACAGTATAAATCTAGTGATGTTCCGTCATCAAAGAGCTGGAAGAAAACTCAAATAATTAAAATCAATAGATCCAGTCTGAATGAAGGCTGCAAAAAGAGAATAATTATACAGCAATGACCCCATTTTGTCAGCTAGCAAAATATGTGTATCTTAAACATTCATCTTGAAGGAGGAAGGTATGAAATTACAATTATGTGGAATTATTGAAAAATAACAGTCTGATGCGCGGAGAGATTGACAGGATCGGGTCATAACTGTAATGTGAATATTAGGAAGATTTATCATCATCAAACTATTCTTGAATTGACCTGGAATTATGCTTGTGAATAATTGTTATACAGATAAATTAAATTGATAAACTAAATGGTTCAAACAACAACTCCAGCCTGTAAAAAAGCTGAAAATAGGGAATCTTTACAATGTGGATCCCCGACGGTCTTCTACTCAGTAAGCAAAAGCGGCAGCCACCAGGCTAGTTGATCTGCTCAATTTAAATATTGAAACCTTATTTTATGAAGTTCTTAAGAATACCAATTGAAACACAATGTAAACAAATAAAAGTTAAGAGTCTCATCCGAATCAAATGATTCCAAACGATACGCATTCATAGAAATTAAGTTTAAATAGACAAAAGTAGAAAAATGGAACAATCTCACCAAATCAGTCCAACTGAATCCCTTGCAAGCAGCTATGTCACGCTTGATGTAGTAGCTCCGATCATAGACCCGCCCTACGGGGATCAATCCTCGGGTCGAATGTAGTCGATTGCTCCATGACGCGAACACGAAGCGACCGCTCACAAAATCATACAACGCGTAAACAAACTGAAATCAAAAACTATCACACGCGACGCCACAAATTTCTGTACCGGGAGCACAAGCGAAGAAAAAAACAAACAACGCAGATAGCGACACTTCTTCTGATGCCTGCAAACATGATGCATCACGTTTTCTTTTTCGATTCCAAAACTTCTCGGAAAGCGAGAAAACCACCAATCACACACGTATAACCGTCCGGGAGGCAGAGTGCCAGCGCTAATCTGGCAAAATCAGCGAACGCACGCACAAAACAGAAATAAACTTATACACAACCGTATCCGAACAGGTTCGAAGCTGAACTGCATGGGGTAGTTATCCCTACTTGCCTGAAAATCACGAACAATCCAAATAAATGATACCCTGGACCGAGGGTAACTTCGATCGTCCCAAAAATATGGATTTTTTAAAGTTAGACTACAAAAAACATCTCCTCTAATTTTTTGTATTTGTTCTCGGTCACTTGGCTCGGAATGACCTATCAATGCAGCTAAAACACAAACCTTTCTGTTTCCTCATTCGAATTCTCCTCGGCTTGTTCCGCCTGCCAACGTAAAAATCCATCTTGATAACACTCCCATTGAATGGTCGAGTGAAGTAGTCTACCTTGGTCTCACCCTCGATAGCAAATCGCTATTCCGCTACCATGAGGACAAGATCCACCAAGTGTAATATCTTGATCAGGTCGCTCTATCCTCTGATAAACAGGAAGTCCACCCTGTCCCTCAAAAACAAGCTTGCTGTCCACAAGCAGATCATTCTGCCGGCTATTGAGTATGGTATGCCAATCTGGGAGAGTTGTGCTAAGTGCCACCACCTAAAGCTTCAGAGGATACAAAACAAGATCCTCAGAATGATCCTTAACAGTCCACCGCGAACTTGTAATTCTGAGGCTCGCCACCTGGCCCGTCTTCAAACACTCGAGGAACGAAAGACTTTCACACTGAAAAGGTTCAGAGTCGCCTGTCTGCGATCAAACCACCAGATCATTCGTGATTTGGCAACCTAGTTTAAGTAGTTAGGTAGGTAGGTTATCAAATTTATTAATTCAAACGAAAACAATCCCGTAAAAGGGTATCCTGTAAATTAGCGATAAACGCAATCATCACATTAGAATAACCAATTAACTAGAACAAAGGTGAAGAGCCAAAGGCTTACCAATTGAAATGATAAACCAAATGTTGAAACATAAAAAAACAGCAAATAACCACGACCCAACAAACACATTTCGAGCAATTTTCGCCACATAATGTGATAAAAGAAAGCATTATCTAGTGTTCAAAGCATCAACAGTGAATAGTTTTCCGGATAAACTAATGACGATAGATTGGAATGATCATCTAGGTTCGAAGCAAAAATCTGCATCGCTACCTTTCAAACATCACTAGCCATGATCGACCCACACCAAAAACCAAACCCATTTGCCCACTAATTACCACGGCCAGTCTCATCAATTAGCATAAATTTCGATTAATCAATTAAACTCTTTCCACCAGTGTCTGCTGCATTGGTCGGTACGTGTTTGTGATAACGCCCTCTCGCCTAGACATTTTGAGACGTAAGTCTTCGCTCCATTTCTTCTCGAAGCACCATTCATTAGTTTTGTTCTTCAACCGAAAAGCTATCCACTTGTCCTTCGTCATCGTCGTCGTCGTCGTCGTCGCGTCATTGCAGCGTCATTGCAGAACCACAACTATAATTTAAATTATTCTATTAAGATAAGCACTCGACGACATCACGGTTCATTTGCGTATTCCGTTATTAGCGCAGATGGGCGAACTGTTTCGGCCGGGGTCAAAGCATAGGAAGCACCACCAAACTTGATAATGATGTTGTTGTGGGCATTGTGAACCACCCTGCCTACGGCTGAAAATCTCTCTAATAAAGATAATAATAATAACCACCCCGTCCTGCCATATTGCATAAACACATGCTCTACAGTTGATGGAAGGTGGAATCTTTCAGCAGCCAGACGGCAGCATATTTGTCAACCTGGTTCATGTTCTTGCTAGTCCCCATAAATCAAGCAGTAGTGTATGGAACATCGAATTTGCTGATGCCTATGAGTATGCAAATCTGAACCATATGCTGCGAAGCACAGTTCTCATGCTGGTTAAATTGCAGATGCGTGCGTGACGAACGGTTGTGCATCAGTTTGCAGCTGGCGTGTGACACGTGCGCTTACATGCAATGCAAATCGGTTTGGTTTTATAATTTCCGGCTTTATTTGTCTAATTCAGTTCCTATGCAGCAGCGTTCGAGCCGACCGTCGTCGTTGCTCGTTTGAACGAGATGATGCGTAATTGCTGATGGCATAAGTGCTACTGCTGGTTGGATCATACCTGCCACCAGCGTTGTCACTATACATATGCAGTATGTTTGCCCAAAGCTTATTTGTTTATACGCAACAGTTCTATGATGGGTTTAGCTAGTCCAGAGAGATACAGAAAAAAAGTCCTAGACGAAAATTTGCATTTAAACAATCAATAATTTGCATGTAAATAAGTTTCCTACAGAAATTTCTGCATCTCATTGGAAAATGCCACCGAGGCAATCAACGCGTCAAGGATGCCAGTTTTCCAAATCTTCATAGTCTTTGTTTACGAAAACTATCTATGCAAAATGTTACATTTAGCCGATAAATGTTGAAGTTTAGCTCATGAATTCCAACCAAAACCCACCATTCCGGAAGCCCTTTTCTCGTTGTTCCAGAACAAACCCAGTGCACCACCCTCGCAACACCTTGCTCTGATAACCATCGTTCTCTAGGTAGCTTCACCGGCATCGCCTGGCTGCCGATTTTCCCATTCAGCCCGAACGACCATATCCTCTGCGTGACGTTCCTGCTTATGCATCTTTCGCGTTGAATAATTTATCACTATTGAATTCAATTTCTGGAAAACAACTTTAAATTGGCATTACTTGCACTCTCTTACTCGCGGCTTGGATCATCTAGTCTGTGTCCTACTACACGATAGATATGCATGAGGTACCGAGCAAAACAAAAGCCAACACGAGTAGCATACATGTGTACATCTATATTGTAAAATATCATCGGTATGTACTAGCATTAGCTTGCTCTCGTCATGCACCGAGGAAATTCTCCATTGGAGGTGCTGACTTTGAACCAGAATGGATCATTCTTGTCCTGATGACCTTAGAGGCTAAGCATAACTAAGCGCGTGCCCTATGCTGGTTCCAAGCCATCAAGCTACGGCATGTATCGTGCCAGACTTGTCAACGTTGATTATTGCTCTAATTGCTAGGTAAAACAAGATCAAGTACAGCCGGAAGTTTTTATTGGTACTTCTGACATAACCACTTAAGGTACGTTTGATGGTCGTTGAAGTATGTAAATATATGTATTGGGAGACTTATAGGTGTCCGAAGAGCCTTCATTGTGAATGCGTCTCTGAATTTACTGTAGAAAAATTTACGTTTATTTTCTGTTTTTTTTTAAGTTTCAACATTTAGTTTAACATTTCAATTGGTTAGCCTTTGGCTCTTCATCTTTGTTCTAGTTAATTTGTTATTCTAATGTGATGATTGCGTTTAGCGCTAATTTACAGAATACCTGTTATGGGATTGTTTTGGTCTCAATTTAAAAATTTGATAACCTACCTACTTGAGCACAGGAACCTACCTAACTACTTAAACTAGGTTGCCAAATCACGAATGATCTGGTGGTTTGATCGCAGACAGGCGACTCTGAACCTTTCCAGCATGAAAGTCTTTCGCTCCTCGAGTGATTGAAGACCGGCCTGTTAAGGCTCATTCTGAGGATCTTGTTTTGGATCCTCTGAAGCTTTAGGTGGTGGTACTTATCACAACTCTCCCAGATTGGTATACCATACTCAATAGCCGGCAGAATGATCTGCTTGTGGACAGCAAGCTTGTTTTTGAGGGACATGGTGGACTTCCTGTTTATCAGAGGGTAGAGCGACCTGAAGATGTTACACTTGGTGGATGTCTTGTCCACATGAAATCGGAATAGCGATTTGCTATCGAGGGTGAGGCCAAGGTAGACTACTTCACTCGACCATTCAGTGGGAGTGCTATTAAGATGGACCTTAACGTTAGCAGGTGGAACAAACCGAGGTGAATTCGAGTGTGGAAACAGAATGGTTTGTGTTTTAGCTGCATTGATACAAATCTTCCAGCTCTTAAAACAGTCGGACAGAAAATCCAGGCCTGATTGTAGTTTACTCGCCAGAGCACGGTCATCTGCGAACATTGACAGGATACCACCACCCGGCATGGGAGGAACGTCTGACGTGAAGATTTTGAATAGGATAAGCCCAAGCAGGTTACCCTGAGGGACCTCTGCATCAACGTTGAACGTATTAGAGGGGACATTGTTAAAGTAGACCTGGAATGATCTACCCGACAAGTAGTTTTTGATGATCTTCACGAGGTAGATCGGAAAGTTGTATCGATGCAGCTTGTACACTAGACCATCATGCCAGACATTGTCGAACGCCTTCTCGACGTCCAACAATGCCATGACAGATGTATTGGAAACGGACTTATTCCGCTTGATGATGTACGCGTTGGTGGGGGGGAGGGGTAGCTCATCGATTCTTCCGGTTCGCCTCCTAGCATCGTGCTATAAGGTACCAGGCGATAACCAGGGTAGTTGATCGATAGCTCGATAACGTCATTTCGTTGGCGTCTGCAATGGAAAATTCTCATGGCAGGCGTTGGCGATGGGACGTTGTCGAGTTGTTGAATAGCAACTATCGTGGTAACTCACCGATTACCTGTCGATCTGCCAAATTTGGAAAGACGTCTGCATTGAATTGTCTCATATATATTCCGTCCACTATATCACAAGAAATTGCGAGTAGCTGAGTGGAATGGAGATAAGTTAAGCATTGGGTACAGGACCAAGTCTCCCCTGGGTGGTGCCAAAAGATGAGCGCAATAGAATCATCAAGTTGCCATAAGGCACGGAATGAGACTATTGCATGGCTGGGTAGTCAAAGTCTTCAATTCGTTAGTCATTTCAGGTGGATTAGAACAGGTTTAGGTTTAGGGTGGGCGTTGGCCAGATTTGGATTTTTCAGATGTAATCCTGGATAGGACCCTGTCATTAAACGTCGCGTGAAAGTGGAACTTAATGAAGGCCTAAGTACTTTTTCGTAGTTTTTAGTTTTCGGATTTGAAAGATCGTCGGTTACAGTGGCCTGCCTACTGAGCAGAAAAACGCTGTCCCAGGTCCTTATATATCAAAGAGATTTATGGTAAAATCGCTTGTGTATCGTGTATTTTGCGAAACTCGTTGTTGTCGTTGGTTCCGGGTTTGAATGGATACACAAATTTGAGCAACGGTATTATGTGATATGAGGGGCTCGGTGGCCTTAGAGCAACCGTTTTTGCTTACTGAGCAGAACATCATGAGTCTAATCTCAGGCCCATCCACATTCAAGATTCGTCAATCGTTTTATTTGTTAATATGACTACATGGTAATAACAGCAACTCGGTGATTAAAAAGGTGCTCGTCTGCCTAGTGGCAAACGTTTTTGCTTACTGAGCAGAAGACCGTGGGTTTAGTCCCAAGCTCCTTCGCGTTATATGATCGTTAGGATATTAATTCAGCTTATCGTTTACCAAAACGAACCCTGCTGCAAACCCAACCCTCTTATCCCACATCCCAGTGATTCCTCGTGGAAGTGCAGAGGTGTTCTCGGCTTCCATCAAAGTGAGTGTCATGTCAACACAATCCTTCCCATTCCTTTCTTGACCTGTGTTCGGGCGCGGCCGGCGCTGTTATTGCCTAATTTAAGATCACCAGTTTTTACACATTGAGGATGATTGCTAGTCCCAAGCATCGTCTATTGGTTCTCTGTGTAATTACAGCTGATCTGGCAGTAACAGAGTAGCAACCGTGGGCGGTCAATCAAGCTCAAGCTCAAGCTCAGCTGATGTGCGCGTTGGTGGATGGTAGAGAGGGCTTTCCTAAACCCGACTTGCTCTTTGAGAAAGATGTTATTATCATTTGAAAACTCCCGCAGACGGCTGAGTATCAACTTTTCGAATAGCTTCGAGATGGAGGACAAGAGGCTGATGGGGCGATAGCTTTTGGCACTGGTAGGATCTTTGTCAGGCTTGTGTATTGGAATCACTTTGGCTAACTTCCAGCATGCAGGGAAGTAGCCAAGCTCCAAACATTTGTTGAAGATAACGGTAAGATGGTTGAAGAAGTCAATACTCAAGTTTTTCAACTCGAGGTTGACTACACCATCCGAACCCGCAGCCTTCATGTTTTTAGTGCTTCTAATAAAGGGCGAACACGAAATTATTGCGACACCGAAAATGTCATGCCAATTTTCTTATAATGTTTAGAATCAAACCAAAATTTTAGGGTAGTTTTATACATATATTTACTTCAAAAATCAAAAGAAAAATTAATCGATGGAGCCTTGAGTGTAAAATTGAACGCATTTTCGCTTCATCAAAGTCTTTACAGTGTCATCCGGTACCAGTTTCTCAGTTTTTTTTTCCATTTTCTTAACATGTCCTTCTCGTCTTTGACTGTCTTCTTGCTCTTCCGAAGTTCCCGCTTCATTATTGCCCAGTACTGCTCAACCGGGCGCAGCTCCGGACAGTTGGCGGATTCATGTCCTTTGGAACAAAATGGACAGAATTGGCCTCATACCACTCCAGGACACTTTTAGAATAGTGGCATGATGCAAAATTTGGCCAAAATAGCGGAGCTTCGTCGTGCTGCTGCAAGAACGGCAAAAGGTGCTTCTCGAGGCACTCAGATTTGTTGATCTCTGTGCCCTTTGTCACGAAAGGCTCACTCCTCAGTCCGCAAGAGCAGATGTCCTGCCAAATGAGATATTTGGAGGCGAACTTCGACATTTTCTTCTTCTTAAATTTGTCGTCCACATCGAACTTGCTCTTGCCGGTGAAAAACTCCAACCCCGGAATTTGCTTAAAATCGGCTTTTATATACGTTTCGTCGTCCATGACACAGCAGCCATATTTTGTCAGCATCTTCTCGTAGAGCTTCCGTGCCCGAGTTTTAGCCGTCGATTGTTGCCGCTCATCGCGGTTTGGGAAGTTCTGTACCTTGTATGTATGTAGTCCAGCTCTCTTCTTTGCATTCTGGACGTAGCTCTGCGACATGCCGATCTTTTTAGCCAAATCACGGCTTGAGACGTTGGGATTTGCTTTAATCATCCGCTTCACCTTTCCCTCCGTCTTTTTGTTCTCCGGTCCCGGTTTTATTCCAGCTCCTTTGCCGTGGTCCAACGTCAACCGCTCCTGGAACCGCTTCAACACTCTGAAGACGGTTGAATGGTGAATGTTCAACATTTTTCCCAACTGCCGGTGCGACAGGTCAGGAAATTCCAGGTGTTTGGAAAGAATTTGTTCTCTCAACTCGCGTTGGTTCACCTCCATTTTCGTTGAATCGAAAAACACGACTTCGAGTTTGACAGCATGTACACAATACACATCAATGAGAAAGTGTGCACAATTTGGTTGATTTTTACCCAATGGTAAAAAAGTTATACCCTGTTGAATGTGTCGCAATAATTTCGTGTTCGCCCTTTAGCTGTGTATTCTACTATCATCATGCACTACTACGGGGGTGTCAGTGACTCTAGGCTTTGCCTCCAGTACGGCAGGCTCATGGGGGCTCACCATGGTTTGGCCAAGATTATGTGAAATCACAAAATGTTGACCAAGAGCATTGGCCTTTTCAACTGGGATTATGAGTAGGGATGGGTCCAAGTTCTGGTCAACAGAGGAAAGCGGAGGGATCGGTCTCGACTAATTTTTCAAAATTTTGGTCAGCTTCCAAAATGGTTTTGCTCAATCTGGGAGAGAGCGAATCTTGTTGGCAAAATCGTTATTTCTGAGTTGCACCATCCTGGCCTGGATAATTTTGGTACGTGTTGCTCCCTGGCACGGGATATCGCCTCTTCGATGGTTTGCAGACACTGATCGACTTCTTTGAACGATTCCGGTAGGACGTCGTAATCGATTGCTGTGTCCACACCGCGCTGATACTGCTGCCAATTGACACGATGTTAATTTCGCCGAAATTGAAACCTATTGACCGAGGAACCTACTTCGGCCACCACTAGATAGTGGTCCGAGCTCAGTTCCTGATAGGCGATAGGTTGAGAGATGTTATCGCCAATGTTGCTGATGAAGATGTCGATGGTGACATGAGCTCCGGATCGATTCAACCGGGTGGAAGTGTCCGGACACAGGATGTTTTAGTGGGCTTCCTGCAGATCGTTGTATAATATTGTGCCGTTCTGGTTTCGCCGACTATTGCCCCAGACTTGATGCTTGGCGTTCAGGTCACCAGCGATGACGAAATTTTGCCGCCGTCGTGTTAGCTTGATGATGTCTCTTCGGAGGTATGCTGAGGTGCTCACCTCAACTCCGATGGCTTCGATAATTTTCAGCTAGAAGCTTGGTAGTAGCCGCCAGCTGATGTTCCGTCTCGCAGCGATGGCCACGCCCCCTCCTCCGAAGCTGGTGTGGTCAAGCCTTACGAGCCGAAAGTCGAGAAGGAAGACGTTCAGCTCGGGCTTCAGGTGAGTCTCGGTGTTGACGGCTATGTCGATTTGCCGTTCGTTGAGAAAATCAACAAATCGATGTTTTTCCTCTTCAAGGAGCAAGCATTCCGATTTACGATCTTGATGGCTTAACGTTCCATACTTAGTAACAAGGGACTGGGCAGCATGTAGCTGTTCAGATCGAGTCTTGCAGGTGCGGATGATGATGATGACCTCGGACACGAGCCTCACAAGTTTCTCCGAGGTGAACGGAGAATCGTCGTCAGCGTATGATAAACCAGGGGCGGTGGATGAACCTGAAATTGGTTGGGCCGTAGCAGCAGCGAGACGATGCTGAACTGTCCGACTGTTGGAAACTATTTGGATACTCGCAGGATTGGCTTGTTGGCAGTTGAGTGGAAGCGGAGGTAGGTTCGAAACATGTCGCCGGGGCTGGTGAGCTGGGTACTGGACTTCAGTGAGTACAGGAGGCGACCGAGCTGGTTGTTGATTGTAACCTTCCGATGGATATTAATGAACTCCACTCGCTTGGGACAACCGCGATTGGAGGCTTGGTGGTTTCCACCGCAGTTGACGCACGTTGGCTCGATGTCATCAACTTGCTCACAGGACGCAGTTGAGTGAGTTCCAGCACGCTTGCCGCAGTTTGTCTTCATATGGCAGTTTTTGATGCCATGGCCATAGGAGAGGCAGTTCATACACTGCGTAACATCACGATGTTGGGGTTTGTAATGCTTCCAACTGATGATGACCTGAAACAGGTCCCGGATTTTGGATCTCAGAGACACAAGACTGGTGGATCCCTTCGTGAAGTGCACCAGGAACAACTGGTCACGGAAGCTGGTATTGTTGTTGGAACGCCGCGCCAGCTCGGATTTCAACGCAGCCGCCTCGAACGACGGTAATCCACGCAAATCCACCTTCAGTGGCCTGCGCGATGGTAGATCATGCGTGAAGAAGTCCACGTTGTTGTCCTTCAGGAAACATCATATTTGTTTGATGATCAGTTCGGCACCCAGCTTGGCAACATCCTTCACCGGCGTGAAAAGCGGGGGAATCCGCTCTTTTCTTGCAATGGGAACGGCGTCACCATCGCCATTTTCTTCCGGGAGTACTGCATACTGATTGGCTTGCAGTACCCGTTTTCCGGTGTCATCATGCGACGCGCTGGGCTTGATTAGCACCTTCTTTGAAGGGCCCGCTGCTGTCTCATTGGCACGTTTACGCACCATTTGTTTCGTGTTTGCAAGTTCAAGTATTGCCAGAACGCGAGAAGGTGGCGACACTTCCACGACGCAACGCGACAGCACAAAACGAAACAAAATCGAAACAAGTTATCGAGCGAAAATACGGACTGAACAGCTCAACAGTCGAGCAAAGAAAAATGATGATCTCTGAATTTACTACAGAACTAGGTTCTTATATTGTGTTTACACGGCGTGTACTTCAAGTTGACCAGAAGATCGAATCGCTATGGATACAGGACTAATAATTATCGATAATTGACGGTACCGCTGGTTGAATGGTATGCGTAACTACATGGGAGTCCACGGGCATCAAAGGACAAGGGTGAGGGTTGGGCTTATGCCTACACTTGACCACGGTTGGGGAGAGAGGTTCAAAAAATCACGCTTGTTCTGACCACGTGGTAAACGAATGGCCTCTTATTCGGTTGTTAACAGTTAGCACCAAGTCAGTCGGGTATACTTCAAACTATAACTGTGAGAAAAACTACCTATCAACTGAAAATGTACTACTACGTTACGTAAATCAAAAAAAAAGCCATCTAACTATCCAACCACGCATTCCGTGGAGTCTAGGTTTGCAAAAGTAAATGCTTCCAAAGCGCACGCCTAAACGACAGAAACTATTTTAATAACAAAAGCCAAGCCATAAATTTTGCCCCACTTTGACACGTAAAACATGCTGGCAAATCTGCATACGCGCTTTTTCGTGGTTGGCTACTGTTTTAGTTTTTCGAAGCATCGGATGCACTATTGTTTGACCCACACATACACCAGGCAGCAACGATGCTCCTACCCAGGTTTGAACGGAAAAATTCTGCCGGAAAACCATTGTCAGTTCGTGGAGCCTATCACCACCGGCACCGGTCCGGAGAATAGAAAATGGAGATTAATTTCCCGCAAAAATGTTCGCCTGAATTGGGTTTCCTTCCCCCGTTTTCGAGTTGGATGGAGGCAGTTGCGAATGGCCCGGGTAATGGATGCAAGCTGAAATATGACCATTTTAATTTATAGTTTTTGCATTTTTTTTTTCTATTCCCAATTTTATACATGCTAAAGGAAGCGCAAAATGATTCGCAATTCCCGAGCTAAAAATTAACATAATTGGTCATGATGGAGCTTTACGAGAAGAATTTTTTGTTGAATCAGCACAAGCGAGAGTAAGTGCAGTTGACCTCTATATGAGGAGAATAAGCATAAATAGTAAACATGCCTGAGTAAATTAGTCACGTCTGTCGTTCTATAATGTCATCAGCAGCTTGCACTTTCTGCCAAAAACTAAGACATTTGAATAATTTGGCTGTGATGTGGGTACACGAAAATAGTTAGCATTTGCATCAGTGTAGCCAGTTAAAATATGTATATTTGGTTATTATTGTTGCTTCTATGATGTTTAATTTTGCTAAATCTTCAATTTATGGAAAACCATTTTACACCAGATTGTACTTTTACGCTTTTTTTTGAGGTCTGAGTTCAAGCTTCCTACGTATTGATTCAAAATTGCAACGATTAACCGTTAAATAACGACTTGTTGCCTCTCTCTTATTTGAGTCAAAACTAATCATACGACCTATCAAACCATATGAGACTTCAAAAGAAGATCATTTGTGATCACATTTAGTCTCCAGAGCAAAATGGTCCTACAAGCACATGTTCTGGTTATCCCCCGAGAAGTGACAAGAATCAGATTACAAAATCTTATTTAGTGTTCAGCATTACATTGACACCGATTCAAGCACAACCCACAGAGAAACCATCACCACCAAAACTGAACACGGTTATAAATCCGATGATCGTAATCCCAGCTCCGATCCAAAAATCCCCCATCGAGATCAGCAGCAACGAATCCCTCTCCACGGAGGAGGATTCGGATAAAACCATCACCCCAGATAACAGCCCGAACACTGTAATAAAGCCAGAGACGCCTCTGCCAATTATTAGCACGCCGAAATCTGCCAAATACACCATCAGCCAGCTTGACCCATCACACCGCCCCCCACGCGTAGCCCAAGCTCCCAAGGTTCAAAGCCGCCTGATACTGTCAAGCCCTTCAAGGATAAATGGAAGTAGTTGCATCGCAATCGCTTCCGACCAACTACCAGACCCCCGCCTTTCCCTTTGGACACTTTAATGGCTAACCCACCATCACCACGCACATCGGACGTACACACCACCGTTGGACCGGAAGCCACATCCCAACCGGAATCTTCGGACACCCCCCGACGCTCGAGCCAGCCAGGCGAGGCTAGCTGTGCCTTGGGCACGCAGGGCACCAGCAGTGCGGACGTCATATCCACACCGGAACTGCCGTATCACCTCTCCGGCCCCGGACGAAGAAAAAACAGAATAGCCCAGCGATAGCCCCCGATAGCCGGGGCTCCGTCGGTGCGGACAAAAACCGGAAATGACGGCAATTCCTCGGCGCTGGGGAAGTCTGGAAGAGGGACGCAAAAGGACGGCAACGTCTATCCCCCTACTGAGTTCGAGGGAGTTAAGATAGCCACGTATATCGGGACGGACAAGGGTACGCTTACCCATTCCCCGCAATGACCTCCAAGCAATTGACCTTTTTCCTCCCGTTGCGACATCCCTGCCCTGGGTGGGTGGAACGCCTCTACCTGCCTTTGATGGAGCTGTTTCATTCGGTTCACCGCTCGAGCCCACTGACGGCACCTTCCGTTGTGTCATCCCCACCCTGATTGAGTGGAACGCCCCGGCCTGACCCTGGTGGGGCTCTGACTGTATCGAACACCACTATTCGATATCTTCAGTATCTACGACCAGCTCCACCGAAGCTGCCCGTTGACCAGAGCTTCAGTCAAAACCGTGACAAAGCCGAGTCTACCATCTCGTACCCCACGCCTGCACTGCCCAAGCCGGTGAACCTGATCCTCCAGTGGAATATAAACGGTTTCCTTGGCCGCGTAGGAGAATTGGACTGCCAAAGCGATGCCCCCTGGATAATCGCTCTACAAGAGGTCTACAAAATCACAACCGACCAACTCAATCGTTCACTGGGAGGGAGATACGATTGAGTTACAAGCTCTGCGGCAATTTCAGGCACTCCGTAGCCATCGGGCCGCTTAGGAGCATTCCACACCAATTTTTGACCTCCAAACCGACCTGCCAATCGTCGGTGTTCACGGTGTTGGTTATCGGTTGCGCGTACCTGCCCTGTGGAAGGATAGCCAATTTGGATGGAGACTTAAGTGCAGTTATTTCCAAGCTTCAATGGACACCATCCGGACTGGGACAGCTCCCGCGCAGAGGTTATTTTCTGGCAAAGCTTTTTGAGAGAGAGGAACTGGTTGTGCTGAACGACGGCGCTCCCACTTTTTTTAACGGACGACACACCACCGCGATCGATATTCCCACTGCCAGCCAATCTATCGCGGACAGGGTACAGTGGAATATCAGTAACGACTTGCACGGTAGCGACCACTACCCGATCCGTATACAGCTTTTCGTAGGTGCAGTCCGCCCAATGACTCGAGGACCCAAAGGACTACGAGGAAGCCGACTGGGACGCTTTCAGGGAGAAATCCGACGCTCTCTTTCAGCAACGCGATCCGAATAATATCACCAGCTTTACGGAAGTACTCTACGAAGCTGCAACATTATCGATTCCAAAGACTGGTAGCGTACCCGGGTGAAAAGCCCTCCGTTGGTGCACACAGGTGATCCGTAATGCAAAGCGATCTAGCTGGATGGGTTTCCTGGATTCAATCGACGAGTCCCAATCATCAAGTGACCTGTGGAATCGCGTCAACGCTCTTAGTAGCAAGCAGCGGTCTACTCCACCTACTATCCAAGCTCATGGCACCACGATCTCAGAACCGAAGAATAGCGCCGACGAATTAGGGAACTATTTCTCCGGTTTGTCTGCTGGCAGTGGCTACTACGACAGCGAGTTCCGTGAATTGAGAACTACTCCCGATGTTTCTTCCCTGCAAATCAAAGAAGTTTTTACTTTCCGGGAACTTCAGTTTGACCTCGGCAGCAGTAGTGGTAAATCTGCCGGGCCGGACGAGATTGGATACCCGTTGTTAAAAAACCTCTCGACGGAAAAACGAGGCTGCTCGCCGTCTTCAACGATCTATGGCTCATCGATTCGTACCCGGACCTCTGGAAACAAAGTTTGGTAGTGCCCATCCCAAAAAATAACACGGCGGTTGGAGAAGTCTCCTCCTTTAGGCCGATTGCGCTCATTTGCTGCATGGCAAAAGTGATGGAGAGAATAGTAAATCGTCGCCTCAAGCAGTTCCTGGAGTCAAACGGTCTGCTTGACGAACGGCAGCATGCGTTTCGGCAAGGACACGTTTCCTCTACTTACTTTGCGGCTCTCGGGCAAGTACTTAAGGAAGCCCACACTGAAAATAAAATTTCGTTTATACAACGAAATCGCTCGTTTGTTCTAAGGCTTTATGCGTTGTTTTCTGCAAAGAAATTAATTTGTACATTAGTACATTTGTACATAGTTTTGTTAGAACTGTCACACTCGCTATCGCTACACCCAAACAGTGGACCACAAGTGTTGATTGTGGAAACCGAAAAATGTGGAGTGTGTTAGTGATGACGGGTAAACATAACTTTATCATTGGAAGGAATAAACATAACAAAAAAATAAAAATAGGGTTTAAACCAGACTCGAATCATGAACCTAGCGATCCTCAGACCTGTGCTTTATCCATCGCTCTATCTGAGCTACAAGAAATGGTAAAGCTAAAGGCAAATAAGAAGCGCTCATGGAACGGTAAATCGATTTCGTTTGCTTTTTCTGCTGCTTGCATGTGTTTTTTCCTCTGACATAAAACCACCGCGACCAGTAATTTAATTTATTGTGATAACTTGTATGTGTTGGTGAAACCGACATTATTTAAAGAAAAAAGTATCCCATCTCCAACACACAATGAGTACTTTAGGAGAAAAGAAGCGCAGCTGTTGGTTTGATTGTACGAAGTTGATTTTATATATTATACGAATAAGAAATAACGAAAATAGATTTTCAGTGCAGGTCAAAGGTCACCACGCGGAGTTAGTCTCCCTTGATATTACAAAGCCGTTCAAGAGGACGTGGACACCTGGCGTCATCAGGCAGCTCATTGGCTGGGGCCTGGAATGTCACATCACACATTTTGTACGCAAATTTCCTCCTTGATTGTACTTTCCAGGTGACTGTCGGGAACATTCGCTCGGATCCGTTTCCCGAGGAAACTGGAGTACCCCAGGGTTCCGTCACAGCGGTAACGCTATTCCTGGTGGCAATGAACGGGGTGTTCAACCGACTGCCCAAGAACGTGCACGTAATCGTTTATGCCGCAGAATATCCTAAAATAATTTTGAAACAACTAATGACAAAGCTTAGTGGTTCTGTTGAATCAGAAACAGAATTGGACCTGGAAATTTAATTTGATTCGTAGCAGGTTTTTTTTTTAAATTCATTGAACAATACAGGAAAATAAAGAGTAAAAACACACCGGAAACTTATCGGTTGTCATCAATTCCTTTGGTAGATTCATCTGCTGTGTCAACTTCCTCCTCAAAGAAATATTCACTACTCTCACTGTCGCTTATTTCACCACCATCCAAATTATGACCACAAGATGTGTGTCTCTGACGCAGGACTGGAAAGGACCTCAGAGCGTTAACTCTAATTAACAAAGCAACTTTGTGCATGCATCTCACAACACTCGACAAAGAGTGTGTGGTTCTCCCATTTACTTTGCACACTTTTTTCCAACTAATCTGTGAGAAAGCGATCCACACAATGAGCGGTACACTACGTACGGCGCAGGGAGCGAATATAATTCAACAAGCGCTATTGTCTCCTTTAAATTCTTTGTAGGCTTTGCTTATCACGACTGGATGCATAGGAGATGAAGAAGGGCATAACGAAGAAGAATTTTGTCTTTTTGCTGGGTCATTTTTAAGTCGTTATAAGAACTTGAAAGTTCCGGTACCATAATTGAAGAGCATTCTAAGCAGCTTCTGGCGGAACTTGTACGGAACTTTTAGAAAATAAATTAAAAAAGGTTTTTTTTTGTCCTCTACGCCAATTCTATATTTTGTTCGCAACTTCTATGAAAGTTATTTTATAAAGGCAGGTATTAATGTGTATTGATTTATCAGCATTAGTAGTAGAATTGGAGCTGTTTGAAGATTTAAACCCAGTCCTCCTGCGTGAGAGCCTCAGCACGAACCACTGCGTCATCTGAGATATAATAAAGTGAGCTGTTGTCCCGCCTACTGTTGGAGTTTTCAGTGCCAGCTGACTGACTTGAATACGAAACACAACACCTTGATGAATTTTAAATTGGTGTTTGCCCGTGTGGTAATTTGTGGCGCAGTGGTTAGCGTTCGTAGATCGCATGTCGAATACACGGGTTCGAATCCAGAAAAATACTTTTTAATTATTTTTTTATGTTTGGATAGAATGTTGATGCACTGCATAAATATAAGAATTATTATTTATACGGGCCACTGATCATTTAATATTTACGTATATTAAATTGTGTTCCTAATAAAGATTTGTGCGGATTGCTTCATGTGGCTTGAAAGTTCTGTCGGAACCTCGGTCGGAACTTTATTTGAACTTTATGTAACTTGAAAGTTCTATAGGAACATTTTTTATTTGAACTTTATGGAACTTATCTCTCTACAATCGAAAGTAGTTTTTGTCTGTGTGCTGTATCTGCCCCCGGACCGCCTCTGAGATTCCCAGTTGATTGTTCAACACTTAAACTCTCTCTTTTGGATCATATCCAAGATGAATGCAAATGACGACATCCTCGTAATTGGTGATTTCAATCTATCGTCTATCAAATGGTCCTGGAATGACGCCGGGTTCCTCCATCCTCAATCCAGTTGCTCAAACATTGCATCCTTGGCAGCAGCTCTTCTGGACAGCTACAGTACTGCTGTTCTCCTGCAACTAAATAAATAGTGTTTTCAATGAGAATGATAGATTGCTTAATTTATGTTTTCTTAGCCGTGAGGTTGCTTCTAGTTGCTCGATTTATGAGGCGCCTGAGTCACTAGTTAAGCGTTGTAGGCATCATCTTCCTCTGCAGATATCATTGAAATTGAACCAGGCATTTTCTTTTCGTAACACTATGGATAGCATTTCATATGACTACTGGAAGGCTGACTTCGATGGAATGACTGCCTTTTTCGAGAGCGTAAACTGGGATGAAGAACTGCGTGATCATGACGTAAATATTTCCTCGACTATTTTTACGAATATTGTTGTTTATGCAATCGATCAGTTCGTACCGAAGAAAACTCCAGTCATACCAACTCACCCTCCATGGTCAAACTCTCGTTTGAAACGTCTTAAATCATCTAAACGGGCTTCCTTGAAAAAGTTTTGCAAACTGCGAACTGACGTGTCGAGAATGAAATACATACGCATTAACAAGCAGTACAAGCAGCTTAACAAGCAACTCTACCTAGAACACCAGCGTCAACTACAAAATAAGCTCAAAACTAATCCTAAAAGCTTCTGGAATCACATTAAAGATCAACGAAAGGAATCGGGTCTGCCCTCTACGATGTTCAGCGGGGATCGAGAAATGTCTAATGTGGATGGTATCGGGGATTTATTCAGATCACATTTCTGCAGTGTTTCGTCAACGAGGAGCTATCTGACGAACACGTTTCAGATGCAGCAAGTGAGGCTCCCATACGTTCAGTCGTTGAATCTCATCCACCTTTATCGAGAGATGACGTTCAAACAGCAGGCCTTCGCTTAAAAAATTCTTCCAGTATTGGCCCGGATGGAATTCCATCTGTGGTGATTAAAAACTGTATAGGAGCCTTGAGCGCACCACTAGCATTTATATTCAACCTCTCGTTGAATTCTGGAATCTTCCCTGATGGCTGGAAGAATTCTTTTGTTTTTCCTGTAAATATTCAAGAAAGGCGATAAACTGTCAGTATTCAACTATCGAGGCAGTGCGGCTCTGTGCGCCGTTTCAAAACTTTTTGAGCTGATAGTTTTGGATTATTTTAAACACACTTGCTCCAGTTACGTTGCCTCCGAACAACATGGATTTATGCAGAAGAGATCCACTGCATCAAATCTCGTGCAATACACATCTTTTATAATTCGCGAGCTTGAAAAAGGCGAACAAGTTGATGCTATCTACACGGATCTCTCTGCTGCGTTTGATAAAATGAACCACAAGATTGCTGTCGCCAAATTAGAGCGATTAGGCTTCCATGGTCCCCTTCTTAATTAGCTTCGTTCTTACCTCACCGGTCGTCAAATGTCAGTGAAAATAGGTGACCGTATTTCTCAGTCGTTTCCGGTTTCTTCTGGTGTACCTCAAGGTAGTCATATTGGGCCGTTCGTATTTCTGCTGTATTTGAATGACATTCACTATTCAATCAGGTGTCCGAAGCTATCTTATTCGGATGATTTTAAACTGTATTTTGTCGTAAAGGATCGTAGTGATTCAGTTTTCCTTCAACAACAGCTGGACGTTTTTGCTACTTGGTGTCACAAGAATAGGATGGTATTGAATGCTTCCAAATGATCCATCATCACTTTCTGCAGAAAAAAATCACCTACCTGCTTTACGTACAGCCTTCATGGTCAGACACTGAATCGGGAGACTACAGTCAAAGACTTAGGAGTCATGTTAGATTGTCAACTAACCTTCAAGGAGCATGTGTCATATGTCACCAGTAAAGCATCTTCTCAGCTTGGCTTTATTTTTCGCTTTGCTAAAGATTTCAGAGACACTTCGTGCTTGAAAACGCTTTATTGTTCACTAGTCCGTTCAACACTGGAATACTGTTCAGTAGTTTGGGCGCCGTTTTACAACAATGCCATGAATCGACTTGAGTCTATTCAGAGGAGATTTGTTCGCTATGCTCTTCGTTGGCTACCCTGGAGAGACCCTGTAAACCTCCCTAATTATGAAAGTCGTTGTAACTTGCTGAGCCTACAACTTCTCAGTGCTCGCCGTGACGTCGCTAAGGCTGTCTTCATCGCCGATCTCCTGCGTTCGGACATTGACTGTTGTCCACTTTTGCAACAGCTTAACATTAATATATGACGAGTCAATTTGCGAACCCACTCTTTCTTTACGATCCCGACTTCTTGCACAAGCTATGGTGCAAACGAACCAATAACTAGCATGTGTAAAATTTTCAATAAATGTTATAACTTTTTTGACTTCAATGCTTCCCGTGCTAGCCTTAAGTATTTATTTTATAATGTTTTATCATCCTGATTAAGTAAAGATAAATGTTTTCTGATTAAGTTTAAGTATATATGTATCTGTAGGATTTTGTGTTATCTGTTGATACGAAAAGAAGAGGTTTTCCACACACTTGAGAAGGGGCAAGTTTGATCCTTCTGAAGTGGGTTTTTCCCTCTCAAATAAATAAATAAATAAATAAATAAATAAAAGTTCTGTCGGAACTTTATTTGAACTTTATGTAACTTAAAAATTCTGTCGGGACTTTATTCGAACTTTATGGTACTTGAAAGTTCTTTGGAAACTTTATTTGAACTTTATGGAACTTGAAAATTCTGTCGGGACTTTATTCGAACTTTATGGAATTTGAAAGTTCTGTGGGAACTCATCTGAAAACACTTCACGTTTTCTTACTACTAACCAGTCACACCGCGGAACAAACTATATAATCGCGCCCTTCTTCTATCACAGTCAGGATCAAAGTGAAAGAGGCGATTACTGATTTTCCTCAGAAAAGTCCCAAGGTATGATTACCGGAAATGGAAGTTCAACGGATTTTGTTAGTCACGATCGTGAGAGATCAAATAAAGTATCTCTTTCCCTCTTCAATCGAACTCGGTCTGTCTATCTTGTTCCCTTATACAGCTAACAACTTTCATAACCATCCCATTCGGTTTTCTTTATCCGAGGAACGAGAAACACGAATAGTGAAACTCTTCGGAGAAGCTACGTAAGCAATACGTTTTCGCTAACCTCTTTACGCATAGGCAACTGACTTGCATACAAGTTGCAAACTACAATTCGTTTCATTTAGCTTAACTTCAGTCCATTTCAGCTAATATTATAAATTGAACTATGATTAATTTAAGAATGGATATTTGAAAATAAACAAGAACAAGTAACACAAATATGATCTAGAGAAAATGTCTACCGTTACAACACAGACAAACAGACATAACACATTGAATATTTCCCATCTGTTGAGTACACTGTGGTGGGTAGTACGCGGATTAGATGGCGGTAGTGTGTAAACGTCAAATGCAAAGGAATTAACTATGCGCGCCGAAGGTGGCGTTACTACCAACTAAGATACTTTTAAATTGACCGTTAAATGCGTGTTCGATGAACAACTTGCGAGTGTTATGTCTGCTTATCTGTGGTTACAACATTAACTTTCGTTATTCATTTGTGTGTGTCTGTATTCTCTACTCCGCTCACGGGAAAAAATCCGATCTCCGAAATGAAAAAATTACTCATGATTTCATGAACACAGCGTATTTTCATGTTATGAAAATACACCATGAATAATATTAATGATATCATGAGCAACTTTTGCGTAACGCTGCAAACATTTCCAAAATCATGAATCATCCGAGTTGAAATCATGAGCTAAATTCATGGGTTTAACTTTCAAACCAAAAAACGCAAAAAGAATAAAATAAAGCATCAAACTGAATTCGAACCAAGAACCTTGAGATCATTGGACTCATACTTTGACCACTAGACTATCAGTACTTGTATAAGATGGAAGACAAAAGGCGTATAACAGATACCTATGTAGTGCGGTTTATGAACACGGTTTGTCAAGTACGTGTAACGCTTGTAGCGGTCCTGATTCCACTGCATTATGAAATCATGAATTTCCATGACGAAATCATGAACCATTGTTACGATTTCATGGGATGGCAAGTTTTTTTCATTTCATGATTTTTTATTCATGAAAATGGAATCGGATTTGTTTCCGTGCTGCTTTACACTTGCGCAGGCCTAACATCGTTGTACTCACACAAAGTTTACCTAAACTACGGGTGATTCCATTATTCGCATGACCATTACGAATAATTTTATGCCGAAGAATAATTTTATTATATTACTAAAATGAAAGTCTGATAGCGTCATTTTTGAAGTCTCAGGATGAAATGAATATAAAATCCGAAACTTCTATTTTTCCTGGGTCCCAGATCATAAAAATTTGTGTTAGTCTGAATTTACTTGGAACCCTTCACAGGATCTCTTCGCCCTTTTTTTCGAGTTCCATTGGAATGATCCTAGAATTTCATCGTACTTATTTTCTGGAGTCCTCTAAAATAATCTTGATAATATCCAAACTTTTCCAGCAACATTCTAAGAGTTCATAGCATTGTAATCTCTCATAAATTACTCACCAATTCCACAATTCCCTCACACTGGTAATAATTCCCAAGAATTGGCATAATTTTGTGTCTCATGAAAGTTTTAAATATTCTTAATAATATCCTTAGTGTACTCTTCAGAATGACACACTCTTCTCAGATAATTCCTTTTGAACTGCTTTGTAGGTAAGGTCAGATTTATTTTGAAATTATCTTCAGTATTTCCAAAGTACTCAAGTACTTTGCCAAAATGGCCTTGAAAGTCTCCCAGAAATTGCGCATTCCGTCAAAATGTCTTAAAATTTTATTGAAATGAATCTTCATAGAAACATTGGACAGAATTCCATTGAAATTATTCATTATCATTTTCTACGTTTTTTCTTCACAATTGTATTTCCTATATTCACAAAATCTCCATGCAATTATCATCAGAGTTGACAAGACAATTGACACCGTCTTCAACCAGAGGTTGCACAGACTGAATATTTAACACTAGAAAACGGACAACACACCACACCCAGTAGATCAGTAGATAAATTTACAGGATGCCAAAATTTGCACCGGCTACAGCGGGAATCGAACATTCACATCGTAGCACTCACAATACGCCTGAACGACGGGTGATTTCACAAGGAATTCACCTCACACCTGTGAACTATTTTCAGAATTACATTAAACTTCCAATAATGTCCAACGTAGATGGCCTTTCATAATTAAAGTAGCAAGTTTGGATTTGTATTTTTTTATTAGAGGATAAAACAATTGCAGTGATATTTATAAAGCAACATGTTTAAAAATCTGGGAAAATCTGGAACATATTTAAAAAATCTGGAAATATACGTGGTCTGTCTATGAATATGGCAAGACGACTAACAATCAGGAAAATCCAGATAAATTTGGAATACTGGCAACGCTGTGCGCAGAGTGAAAGACAAGCAAACTTTGTGTTTGCTTGATTCTCACTTTGTTTATTTTAGAAAATCAGTACATTGCTCGCATTGAGTGATCAGATGTGCATTGGTGGTGGTGTTTCTACCGGCTGTGATTCATGGCAAAATTAATGAGACGTTCGACCAACACCAGACACAAAACTTTGGAATAAAAATTTGAACAGTTTTCTCCTCGTGTTTTCTATAGTACTAAACGCGCCGAATTGACAATATTCCCATAGTTCTATGTTTACGTTCTCCAACTAACATTTTCAGCTTTATAAGCCAGGATTGTGCTGTAAATTAGCTGAAAAAAGCTGCAGATACAACTACAAGCAGAAGCTAGCAAAATAGTTTTGGAGAGCGTTTACTCAACTTTTTCACAACCATTATTCAATTTGTCAGTCGCACTGAATATCAGCAGCGAATACACGGTAATGTCACTTCTGTGCAAATATTAATCAATTTTCAATTTGTAGCTTCAAAACAAAGTTAATAAAGCAAATATATTACTTATTTGATGGCTTCTACACGGTAAGAAAAAAGTACCCAAAATTAAGTTCTTTTCACTCATCTCGGCACTATAGTACAGGAACCCAAAAGTAGGTAAAACGGGTCAAAGTAATTTTCATTTACTTGTGTGCAGTTCGTATGGAATTTTCCACTGGCTATTTAACCAAAAGTAAGTTAGTTGTGCCCAACAGTAGGTTAATATGATTATACTCAACGTTGGGTTCCCACACTTTAGTACCCTTGTTGGGTGGTTTTGCTTCTCCGTTTTTGACAACATAAGAAGGAGAAAAGGAGACAAACTAGTCAAAAGTAAGTAAAAGTGAACTGGCCGTTGGGTAGTTTTGTCTTACCCTGTACACAACCAACCATTCTTAATGAATACGGCCGAGTGTCATCACTCCAGTGGAAGGTGCCAGTATCTGACTTAAGTAAAACGATGATGTAACGCTTAAAATCTGAATTCAAAAATAATATGGTAGGGTTAAATACCCCATTTCAAGCCTATTAAGCACAACCCGCACTTAATCTTTCTTAATCTGGCGCAGTTTAACACCAAACGGAATGTTATTATTACTGATGGCTTCCAAATTTATTTATCTTTCTGTACGTACGGTAAGATTTGATAAAGAGAAACCAATCGTTGAGATATTGTCCAAAGTCTAACACTGCTTCTTGATGCCAAACTCGGCCTACGGATTCTAAACTCGGCCTAACACATTGAAACGCCATTGAAACGCCAATGAATTCACTTCGGCCTATCGGATGAAGATAAAAATTGATTCGGTCGGAGCGCTTCTTTTTTTTGTGAATTATGGGTGCAAACCTTCATATCACGCGTTTTTATTGACTTCGCTCGGTAGCTTATTAACTAAAGTATCGTACCAAACGCAAAATTGACTTGTTAACTCTGAAATCATGGATTTATTTGAAGTTTTCTGCTCGATAGGCGCAAAATGGGCGATTAGGCCGAAGTAGTTCTCTACCCTACAACAGAATTTGCTTAATCTCTGCAAATGATACATTGTCATGATACAGTGTACATGAAACCACAGGACTGTTGCAACATGTCATAACATTTTGTTACATTCAGCTTATTAGATTGCTCGTTGGGAATGCTAATATCAAATAAATAGCAATTCCGTTGCAGCCCTCCGTTTGCGCTTTAATGGAAAGCAAATACTAATTTGCGAATGGCAACATTTTCATTAGCACGCTCGTATAATAATATGCCGCATCTATTTTTTCCTACCACCTACAACATGAATACGTGAGCAGTGGTCGGCAGCGTCGCACTGTCACTCATTTGCATCACCACTAATCGAATTCATTAAATTAGAATATTTATTGACAGCATCAACAACAAAAACACAATGCTTCGGGTAACAATCGGGGTGGATAACCATAATAGATAAAACCTCAGCGGCTCTTCAGTGGACGCACTCATTTGGAAACGCATGTGTATAGCTATGTGTATATTAGAGTGGTTCAAAATGTCGATTTTCCATATTGTTATTTATTTGTCGTCAATCTTGTTTGTAGACCGTTTTTGTTACATTGAGTACCTTAAACCAATGGCCAATCCGACACTGTTGTTACCATTCTCTGGAAGGGGTCGGTCGATTCCAAGAATTGTTAAAGCATACAGAGGAATCCTCTGAGAGGATCACTATCCGGTGGTTTCATGTTCTGACAACATTTCAAATGTAACTATATATTTGATCAATACGTACCGTTTGGGGTTGCAGTCCTTCAACCTTTCATTTTCATTTTCTCCAACATTAGATCCTGCTAGGCCTTCCGTTGGATCGTGATGTAGGTACCGGATCTTTCTTCTTTTTGAATCCTTCAATTTTCAGCAGCTTCAGAATGACGGTAGTTACCTCAATGGTGATGAAAGCTGCCAATTCCTTATAATTGATTGCTTCCAACAGACAAAATAAACAATATTTCGGTTCCTCGTTCACAAGTAAAAGTCACTAGTTATCGATCCGAGTTTCAATCCTCTACTTGATCCACCATGACAAGTTTTTCGGTTTTGAGTTAGAAAACCATCTGGATACATGGGATTAATATACAAATTGCCGTGAAATTTTGTAAAGTAACGTGTTATGATTATTCGTTTTGGTGACATTAGGTCACACGCACTGTCACTGTTATGAGCAGTCTCACTAACACTTGTGAATCAAAGTTCCACCTTTGATTGACAGAGACGCTGTTATCAGTGACGTTTTACATTTGTATGGGAGAAGGGAACAGTTGCCAGTCTTCTTAATTTGTATAGTCTTCGCTTAAACGCTAATTCACTTGAACTCACTCAGTTTTGTCTTATTACAATATGTAGGAAGCATATAAATAGTTTAAATACATAGTTCTCCTAGCTATCGATAAGTGCAGAAATATTGCTTTAATTTGATCAACCCGACTCGCACCTTCCTCTAAGTTGTCCTTGCTCGCTTTCTACTCTCTATACCCAATTTTCACACTGCCGTACTCTAAAGCAAACCCCACACGCTTCATTATATTGACGTGAAGGGGAATTATTGACAATAATATTGATGATGTGAATTCAGAAATATTGTCAATCTCGATATATTGACATCAATATAGCATGTATTGACAATACGATTATTGTCAATAAAAGCAATCGTGTAGGGTTCACTTAACGGAACTATCAACTCTATACTTTCATGTGTGTTGTGAATGGGTGCGATATCCTACGCAGGTGTGGAAGCTGCCTTCCTGCACATTCGGTTGCCGTCAATGGATGGCAATCGATGTCCGTCGGCACTAGATTGCGGAACAGAGACCGACTCTTCATCTTTGTTCTAGTTAATTGGTTCTTCTAATGTGATGATTGCGTTTAGCGCTAATTTACAGGATACCCTTTGTGGGATTGTTTTGGTTTGAATTTAAAAATTTGATAACCTACCTACTTGAGCACCTAACTACTTAAACTAGGTTGCCAAATCACGAATGATCTGGTGGTTTGATCGCAGACAGGCGACTCTGAACCTTTCCAGCGTGGAAGTCTTTCGCTCCTCGAGTGTTTGAAGACCGGCCAGGTGGTGAATCTCAGAATTACGAGTTCGCGGTGGACTGTTAAGGATCATTCTAAGGATCTTGTTTTGGATCCTCTGAAGCTTTAAGTGGTGGCACTTTGCACAACTCTCCCAGATTGGCATACCATACTCAATAGCAGGCAGAATGATTTGCTTGTGGACAGCAAGCTTGTTTTTGAGGGATAGGGTGGACTTCCTGTTTATCAGAGGGTAGAGCGACCTGATCAAGATGTTACACTTGGTGGATGTCTTGTCCACATGGGATCGCAATAGCAATTTGCTATCGAGGGTGAGACCAAGGTAGACTACTTCACTCGACCATTCAATGGGAGTGCTATCAAGATGGATTTTGACGTTAGCAGGCGGAACAAGCCGAGGAAACAGAATGGTTTGTGTTTTAGCTGCATTGATACAAATCTTCCAGCTCTTAAAATAGTCGGACAAAACATCCAGGCCTGATTGTAGTTTACTCGCCAGAGCACGGATCACTCGACCCTTATAGATGATGGAGGTGTCATCTGCGAACATTGACAGGATACCACCACCCGGCAGGGGAGGAACGTCTGACGTGAAAATGTTGAATAGGATAGGCCCAAGCAGGTTACCTTGAGGGACCCCTGCATCAACGTTGAACGTATCAGAGGAGACATTGTTCAAGTAGACCTGGAATGATCTGCCCGACAAGTAGTTTTTGATGATCTTCACGAGGTAGTTCGGAAAGTTGTATCGATGCAGCTTGTACACTAGACCATCATGCCAGACATTGTCGAACGCCTTCTCGACGTCCAACAATGCCATGGCAGATGTATTGGAAACGGACTTGTTCCGCTTGATGATGTTAGTAACCCGTGCGAGTTGGTGGATGGTAGAGTGGCCTTTCCTAAACCCGAATTGCTCTTTGAGAAAGATGTTATTATCATTTGAAAACACCAGCAGACGGCTGAGTATCAATTTTTCGAATAGCTTCGAGATGGAGGACAAGAGGCTGATGGGGCGATAGCTTTTGGCACTGGTAGGGTCTTTGCCAGGTTTGTGAATTGGAATAACTTTGGCTAACTTCCAGCATGCAGGGAAGTAGCCAAGCATTAAACACTTGTTGAAGACCACTGCAAGGTGCTTGAAGAAGTCAACACTCAAGTTTTTCAGCTCGAGGTTGACCACTCCATCGACACCAGCGGCCTTCATGTTCTTTGTTGATTTAATCGCTGCTATCACCTCATCAGCCGATATTCTACTTTCGTCAGGGACAACTACGGGGGTGGCAGCGACACTAGCCATTGCCTGTGATACTGCAGGCTCGTGGGGACTCACCATGGCGTGGCCAAGGTTATGTGAATTTACAAAGTGTTGTCCAAGAGCATTGGCCTTTTCAAATGGGGTTATTAGTAAAGATGGGTCCGAATTTTGGTTAGGAGAGGAAAGGGGAGGAATGGGCCTCGGCTTATTTTTCAAAATCTTTGCCATTTTCCAGAATGGCTTAGCACAATCTGGGAGAGAGCGAATCTTGTTTGCAAAATCAATATTTCTGAGATCCACCATCCTGGCTTGGATGATTTTGTTCAAACGGTTGCAATTGGTCTTCAGGTTAGGCAGCCCAGTACGCTGGTACTGCCTACGAATCGTGTCTAATGAGGTCTTTAGTAGGCCTGTCAAGGTTCAGAGTATTACTCACCTGTCTGCATACTGGCACATGTAGCTCCCTGGCCCGGGAAATTGCTTGATCGATGGAGCGCAGACACCGGTCAACATCTTCGGACGATTCCGGTTGGACATCGTAGTCTACAGCGGTGTCGACGCAATGTTGGAACTGACCCCAGTCAACACGATGATAGTTGCGCCGGAAAGCTTCAAATCGATTTACGGAGGATCCCACCTCAGTCACCACCGGGTAGTGGTCCGAGCTGAGTTCCTGATAGGTGATAGGTTGAGCGATGTTGTTGCCCATGTTGCTGATGAAGATATCGATGGTAGCGTGAACACCGGACCGACTCAACCGGGTGGGAGTTTTCGGACTCAAGATGTTGTACTGCGCTTCCTGCAGGTCGTTGTTCAGGATGGTGCCGTTTTGATTGCGCCGATTGTTGCCCCAAGCTTGATGTTTGGCGTTCAGGTCGCCAGCGATGATAAAGTTTTCCCGTCGTCGTGTTAGCTTGATAATATCTCGTCGCAGATCTGCTGCCGATCCGTCCCTGATGTTGACTTGTTTGGGGCAGTAAGCCGCGACGATGGTGATGGGGCCGATAGGAGTAGAAACTTCCACCCCTACGGCTTCGATGATCTTCAGCTGAAAGCTGGGCATCAGTCGACAGCAGATGTTTCTCCTTATTGCAATAGCCACTCCTCCTCCTCCAGAGTTGGTTCGATCTAGCCTCACGAGCCGGAAATCGGGAAGGTAGACGTTTGTTTCAGGCTTCAGGTGGGTTTCAGTTATGATGGCAATGTCGATGTTTCGTTCATTGAGAAACTCAACAAACTCGATGTTTTTGCTCTTCAAGGAGCAAGCGTTCCAATTTACGATCTTGATGGCTTCACGGTCCATACTTAGTGACAAGGGACAGGGCAGCATGAAGCTGTTCAGATCGAGTCTTGCAGGTGCGCAAGATGATGATGACCTCGGCCACGAGCGTCACAAGTTCCTCCGAGGTGAACGGAGAATCGTCGACAGGCTCACCTGAGACAACACCAGCGTATGATAAACCAGGGGCGGTGGAGGGACCTGGCATTGGCTGGGCAGCAGCAGCAGCGAGACGATGCTGGACTGTTCGATTGTTAGGAATACTCACATGCTTGACTTGTTGGTTGTTGAGCGGAAGTGGTTCTAAGTTCGGAACATGTCGACGGGGCTGGAGAGCTGGGTACTGTACTTCCGTGCGTGCAGGAGGCGAACGATGATTACGGAGGCGACCGGGCTGATTATTGATCGTAGCCTTCCGACGGATATTGATGAACTCCACTCGCTTGGGACATCCGCGATTGGAGGCTTGGTGGTTACCACCGCAGTTGACACACGTTGGCTCGATGTCATCATCTTGCTCACAGGACGCAGTCGAGTGAGTTCCAGCACACTTGCCGCAGATAGTCTTCATATGGCAGTTTTTGGTGCCATGGCCGTAGGAGAGGCAGTTCATACACTGCGTAACATCACGATGTTGGGATTTGTAATGCTCCCAACTGATGATGACCTGAAACAGGTCCCGGATTTTGGATCTCAGAGCCGCTAGACTGGTGGATCCCTTCGTGAAGTGCACCAGGAACAACTGGTCACGGAAGCTGGTGTTGTGGTTGGAACGCCGGTTTATTGGGAACACCGCCTCAGGTTTGAGCCCAAGCCGCTCCAGCTCGGATTTAACCACAGCCGCCTCGAACGACGGTAATCCACGCAATACCAGCTTCAGTGGCTTGCTCGATGGCAGATCGTGCGTGAAGAAGTCAACGTTGTTTTCCTTTAGGAAACATCCTGTTTGATTGTACTCCTCCAGGCTGGAGCACATGATTTTGGTGCCGATGCTGCAAAGCTTGAAGCGAGGCAGCAGCTTGTGTTTTGCCAGTTCGGCACGCAGCTTGGCAACATCCTTCTCCGGCGTGAAAAGCGGGGGAATCCGCTCTCTTGCAGCGATGGGAACGACGTCACCATCGCCATTTTCTTCGGGGAGCACCGCAAACTGGTTGGCTTGCAGTACCCGTTTTCCGGCGTCATCCTGCGACGCGCTGTGCTGGATTACCACCTTCTTTGAAGGGCCCGCTGCTGAATCATTGGTACGTTTACGCACCATTTGTTTCGTGTTGGCAAGTTGCAGTAAACTTGCCAGAACGCGCGAAGGTGGCGACGCTTCCACGGCGCAACGCGACAGCACAAACCGAATCGAAGCGAGAACTCGAGCGAAAAAGAAAACGAACTGAACAGCTCAACAGTCGAGCAAAGAGTGGGTTAAATAAAGGAAAAAAAAGGAGCTACTTCAGCGAGTAACACACATCAAATTTCTAAAATAAAGCCTTATCTGACAACATTTATTTCTAGTGATTATCTGCTGTTTTGTTCACAGCAGAAAAGTTGAACACCGGCCCCACTTCATAGGTTTTCGTCGTGCAACGCTGATCCATCAGTCGTGTATCCCACGCATACTGGGCGGGCTTAGGTGCAGCCAAAATCAGTTCCGTCAAGAACTTTTCCTGTGCTCTGTCAATTCTGCAGCAATTGAGCGAGGAACCAACCAGTGCTTGGTGCTAATTAGATAAACTGGCCAACTAGATCGCGGTGCAGTTTTTCGTGGCCGGACAGCCTATGTATGTGTCATAAACGACGGAACAGATCAGCTGCTGGAGGTCTAGTGACTGAGGTGGCGCTGTGGCCCTAATCTCGCGCATTGTGGTTGCCCTGCCAGGTTGGTTGACGTTCCATTTCAATGGTCACAATACGCATTAGTACTGGTGGTGGACACAGCGCGGTTTCTGGTGGTGGACGAAGCAGACCGGATACTAAGCGGGAATTTTGCAATTTGCAATAGAGATAGGGGTAAGAGGGGCATAGTGAACAGGCGAGGCATAATGAGCATCCCGCACTTCAGTCCCAAACCTCTAATTGTTTGAAAAAAAATTGTAGTAGGTTCAATATCACCATTGTAATGATTAATGACCAATTAATTTGTTTCGAAACATAAGAAATCCAAGGTTAATGTACAGAAAGCTCATTATGCCCTACTTGGCTACTATGCTCCTCCTCCCCCTACACTGGTTTTTGACGAAGAAGGGCCTGAATTTGTTCTTTTTGGCTACGTTGAAGAATTTCATGCGGCAGAACAGTGCCTTTTCGATCCGGGAAGATGCGTTTGAGTGGAAGAAAGAAGACAACAGTAGAAAGGCTGGATTAAAAGTTTATTTTGTGTGCAGACTATGTACGGATCGAACAGGTATTGAATCCGGACAAGATGAAAGCCAAGTGGCAGCAATAGAAGGAAGCTGGAGCGATAGAGATGAAAAAACGTACAAGACAGGAGAACGAGCTACGGACGTGATAGGCTAAGGCTCTGAACCATGTGGTGGATTATTTTAACTTTTGGTTAAAATTTGACAGATGGAAAGTTATCGATTAACCCTGCAATCCGAGCGTGGCTATTTCTGACAGACAAGAAGTTAAATGTTGACAACCGTGGCTGAGTTCTTCTCGAAAACCGGTCGATTGACAGCACAGGGATTTTCGAACATCAAAAATAACTTTCGAAATGTCACTTTTAACCACGAGTTAAATTTAACTCGGCAAATGGTTCACAGCCTAAGAGTGGAAAGCTGACCCAGGATGAGCGCTTCAACAGAGCACCTTAAGCTGGGTTTAGACTAGGCAAGTCAAATGATCAAATCAGTTGAATTCAATTGGCTTGAAAAGTTGAGCCTGGTTCAACTTTGTACAATTCAAATGAGTTGATCAAGTCAGTTGAATGGCATGGTTTACACGTTCAATTCGCGTTCAAGTCAGTTGAATTCAACTGACTTGATCAATTGACTTGTCCTGTCTAAACCCAGCTTTAGAGTAAGAAATGTAAGAAACGGATATTCCAAAACCGGGCAGCTGCTTACTTCTAGTACGAATTTATATATGATGTTGATAATTTAATGATTAAACGAAAGAAATATGCAAATATTTATTTGATAATGTTGTTTTCAAATCAATCCGGATCAAATCAAGTATATCATCTCGACACAGCATTCCCTTTGTGGGTTAGCTATTGATTGTTGAGCATGGCATTTCTGTCCTTCTGAAACATGTGTGATAAAGCTAGTTGTACTAGAGCACTGTTCGTTTTGACTTTCAAAGTGTTTTGAAGATTTTCTGAGTAAATTGCATGACGTGTTTTAGTGAAAACAGCACCGAACGAGTTGAAGTCTCTTTCCATAGAACATTGTGTTGCTGGAACTCCAAGGACGATTTTCGCTAGCGCCCAAACCTGTGGTTCGTCATACATTTTTGTTGACCAATAAGCAATAACACTGAATTTTTGATCAGCACCAATCCGCTGTTGATACTGAATTGTGCGAATTTTCAACTTAAGGGTTGTTTGCTGTGTTTTTTGGGGAGTTCCTGCGCCTATAGTTTTAGTCAAATAATTATTCAAGCTAAACTGTTCCGGTGTGGAGGATGACGATACATTGTTGGAATTAGAAGGTCTTGTTGAAGTGCTGGGTGTGATACGACTGAATGTTTGCATAAGAAATTCCTGAAAATATAAATTGAAAAATTCAAACTCAATTTTGATTTACATTTTATATTTGACAGAAGATTGATTTATTCAACTGTTTTTTTAGATTGCGACTTAAAATCAACTATTCTATTAAGGGGTGATCCTTTTAGTACATCATGGGGGAGTGAAAAGCAATGTATAAGGTATAAGACAAAACAGGGATGGGGGGGGGGGGTTGAATTTTCCCTTATTTCGCGTGACAAAACAGATGGATCCTAAATACCATCAATAATTACAACGATTTCTTCTTTCTGTGAATTAGAAAGCAGGTTGGATCCGTTGAAATTAAATCTTGGATCAAAATAAATGGCAGCACGAAAAATGTTGTTGCAAAAAAGTTTTTGCTGTCGGCGATCCATGGCAGATATAATATGGGACTTGAATCGGTAAGTGATACGCGACCATACGCGCGAATCCATTCAATATAAAAATCGGAAAAAGTAAGCTGTAATTGCTGAACGGCTATGGTGCAGTTGAAAAGTGGCTCGAATGACACTGCATACTCTTCGATAAATGCCCACTCTTTAGAGAGATCTGAAATAAAATCATTAAAAAATTCACATTCAAAAGACCATTTTATAAAATACATGTGTATAAGAAACAAATACTTACCAAGTTCTGTGTATTGTTTTCCCAAGTTACGGAAAAACTTTTTTCCGTCGGTCGAAATTTTGTGATCGAAACACTTTTTGAGCATAAGGACACTTCGGTTCTAGAGTACAAACCACCATTTTTGCGTCGTTTCTGAGGATTTGCTTCGTATGCATCAATATGATTGACTTTTAGGTTGGTTTCGTTTCAGCTGACTCGGCATAGCTCCTCTTCCGGCTGCTGATACCACTTGACTCTTGAGTATCTACCCCAGACTTAATGCCATCTTCAGCCTGCATTTCCGAATCCATCGTGATGGAAGAATTGGATTGATCATCTCCAGAAAAATTTCCGACCATGCTATTTCACTATTTACGAAAAACTAAAACTGGTTACGTAAATATTTAGCTGTAGCGAACAAAACACGTTAAACTGAAATGATTCTTTGACAGTTCGCTTTAAGTATTCATTCACAAGAGGTTCACGACTATGTCACGCAATGTATTGAGGCTAATGAATCAAGTAATGAATAGTTAAGACTCAAGCAGCTCAGTTAAAAATGGTTTATGAACCAGATAAACAAAAATGTATTGAATGAACCGATTCAGATTATTTTGAACCAATCCTGCTCATATGGTTCATGAACCAATTGCGTTATTGTGAGCAGAGTTATTTTTCTTTGCTCATTGATTTCCATCACTGCTCGGGAGGATTTCTTCAATGGAACGCTTGCTTACTACCTCCGTCATCGCACTAGGCATGTTATCCTGGCCGGCGATTTCGAGTAGCCCCTGCCCTTAGATCAGCCGTGCAATAATCACGGAACGCACAATCACGTCTCGATCGCATCTACGTGAGCGGTGAACTGCAAGAACACTTTCGAGCAGCACACATCCCAAGTAACATTCCCAAAGCTAATTTGATTTATTTAGGTTTTATAGTTGATTTCGATAAGAATTGAAAATATAACATGCACTTAAGGCGGTTTCGATTAAGTAATATTGGTTTTTTGTATGTTGCGGTTTTATAATATCCTAGAGAATCCCTTGGAGAACACAAATAAATCTTCGTTTTACTTAAGAATAGTCTTGCTTATAACAACTCTTATGATGTACTTGAGGATGTTGTCTGACGATATGATTTATAATGGCAATAAATCTACCTCATAAGTACTGTATAAAACTCCTTGAAGTATACATTGATTTACGCAAGTTTAATGGATCTTATTCAAGAGCACGACAGAACAACACATTTTCTATAGAAATGGAGGCAAACAAATGGAAAAAAAATTAAATCAAGTGGATCTTTCAAAAGAAAAGTCTGTAAAATCATATGCTAGTATTTACGGTGAGGACTTCATTACAAGTAACGTACATAATCTTAATCATTTGGTAGATGATTTGAAACGATTCGATGTTCTTTCCAAATTCAGTGAATATCCCTTTGAAAGTAAGTTGTATCAAATAAAAAATATGATTCGAAGTGGGCATAAACCATTGGCACAAGTTGCCAAACGTATCTGTGAGTAACATCAAGTTTCCGATTATTTGATAATGCGACAAAACATAACGACACGCTGGCGTTTTCTGGTTTTCCGTTGAAGTAAATAACTGACTTTTTTGAAACACCTATTCAGTCTAGAAATTTGAGCATCTTCTATTCCAACTGTGAAACAACAAATAGAACTGAATATGATCCTTCATCAATTAAGTGGCAATACCGTTGAGAGACACAGGAACAGTATTCACTTCATACTTTATGTTAGTCAGACATTTGCAGGTATTAATGTAAAATAAAACACCACATCATTCACATTTTTGTGCCACATTTTATTTGTTGGATCTTTAATTACACATCATTAATTTTCTTCTTCCTCAACATGTTCACCTTCAATAGTAGAGTTATGATTCGCTTGGTTTTCATCGTTTTGTTTGCTTGATTTATACTTTAAGTTCTTTGGTCGGTTCTTATGCTTTGAGTTTTGACATTTAGAAATTGTTCTTTGTTTGCTGTTCTTCAAAACCGTTTTAAAAAAATTTCGCAGTCCACTTCCGAAACGTCTCTATCTGCACGCAGAATCAGATTTAAAAACAGCTTACGAACTTTCTTGAAAAATTTCAACGGTACTTTTCCTCCAGCATCATTGGACATCGATGGTTCTCCATCACGTCGCTCAGCATTGCTATCAGCTAGTCTAGCTGCTCCTGTCCATGAGCACTGCGTTAGAAACTGTCGCGTGAAAAAGTAATCGATCAATTTGTAGCAGCAGTCCATTCCATGAGCTTTTCCATTATTGCCACAAATAAAGGTCATTCCGGTTAAAAATTGCTGCATTCGTTTCTCATCACCCAACATTGTCTCCAATGCATTCAGTTCGTCCAAACAGGAAACAGGGGAAACGACGTTTTCAGTGGCATCCCAACAAACAATTTAAGCTGCAGATTAGCTTATACAGCCTTAATTTGCCTTATGCAGCTAATTTTTGCCTGTATAAGCTAAGCTGCAGCTAAAATTGTTTGTTGGGATGTTCCGTTAACCCAACTGCCTTATGTGGTTGATCGTCATTGGTCAGCAATTCCATCACATAATCCATAGTGGTCTGCAATCGAGCCATACTCTGCAATTGCTTGGCTTGGTTCTCCAAAATACGTTTTTGGTTATCAAGGACTGCCTTCAGAGGGGCAGCATCCGTGCTAGCTGTTTCGCTGTCCAGTGCCATGTAAATGATTTGTGACGAATCGTTAACTTGTCCCTCAGAAATAGTGCATTCAGACTCAACATACACTAATTGCGGGTCGCTTGCCTGTGTTGTAAAACAGAAAAATGTTCAAAACTTTGAAATATTGTGCAGCACCATACTAACCATTGTTTCCAAGACGATACTATCGTTTTGAACTGTAGCTGGTATATTCTCAGGTGCTGGTGATGAAGGATGAATCCAGGCATTGAAATTTGGTGGCACAAATGCATGGGAAGTTTTGGTCACATTCCTGACTTTCTTCGTACGTGGCGGCAACGCTCGCAGGTCTTCCACTTCGGTGTCTGATTTGCTTTCCATCCGATTAACTTCCAAATCGGCTTCATAACGTGTATTGAACTCACGTTTGTTCACACAATTCATGCGTTCCAAATTTTCTTCAGGCAAGGATGTTTCCACCTGCGACAGCTTTCCAACAAGGCGCTTTTTGGGCCAGCCTAAAATCCCTTTTGATTCCCATCTACTGGGAACAACACTCAGGCAGGTTTCTCCACCCTCAATAGTTTGCACAACCTTGAAAGGCATCCTATGAACAAAGAAACATAGTTAGTGTTCGTTTGAACTCATTAAAAAAAGAATTATTACCTGGTTGAATAAAAAAAAAACTGACGACGCGTAGAAAAAGTTTCGTACAGGTACAAACGTAAATAAACAGCTGTCAAACTGCTGCTCACGCAGCACGGTGGGTGTTCTTATTCAAGATTTCTATAAAACCTCGAATAAAACCAATTATTTTTAAAGTTTGTATAATGGAGAGTGAATAGTTTTGTATATAGCAAAATAATTTTATTTGAGAATAATTTATATTGTTTGATACTAAGTTCACTTATTGTTATTTTAACCAAGTCAATAAATAATTAATGGCGATTTGGTGATGCTTTTGCATGCAAATGATCGTTGCCATACTTACACGATTGAATATTCAATGGAAATATTGTATAAAATATCGATCAAAGCTTGATTTTTTAATAAAATACTGCAAAATTAATGATTAGGTAGCTAACTGCAACTCTGTCGGTCATTTTTTATCAAAATAATTTATGATTTATTTTTATTTAATCTTTTCTAAATCTTTCTATTTCGCATTATTTTAATGGCGATATGCTTTTATCTTCGATTTTATAGTTGATATTAACAGTAAATTTAACAGGGCAGTAAAATTAAATGCTCAATATGTACAAAAAATAATGATTTCCATTCACTTGAAGCTATAGTATATTCATCACTCAAAATTGTTCATACAATATCTGAAATGGCCATCAAAAATTACAACGATTCAAGATAATTTTAGCTGCATTCAGTTTTATTTGAGATTTGTTTCATGAATCACACAGCGGTCCATTTTTCACGAAGTAAATTTAAATTCTTCAAGTGTTCTTGAAGAAGCATCGAATAAATCTATATATTCTTCATGAACTCTTATGCCTGCTTTGAAGTTGTCTTTAGAACCATAAAAATACACGTTGAATAAAACCAACCAGTTTTAAGAAAGTTTAATATAAGTCTTGACAACATCTTGTAGGGTGGGCCAAATTGAATTTGTAAGTGTTGTAAGAAGGTTTTATTACGGTTTATGAGATAGTTTAGCTTTAAACCTGGTTTTAATGGATTGAACTATAAGCTTTCTTCAAGAAGATAGTTAATTTAATATTGTTACTTGGGATGTGTGCTCATTCACCGACCACAAAGCGTTGACACTCCGAATTTGCCTTCCTCATCTTGGACAGGAGCCTGACCGTTGGTTCTGGTCTCTTCGGCCTCACCTTCTGACGATCTCGCTTCTCCTATAAGCTCTTCTCCCACATCCTCAAAACCAGACTGGAGCGAGTGATGAGAACCCACAGTGTTTTGAGCAACGGACAGAAATGTTCGAACTCAGAGTGAAACATTTTCCAAGCCACTCTGGCCCTCAAAGATCTCATAGCCAGTCTCCGTCAGCATCGTCGTGCAAGGAAGCTCGTCAGTTTTGACCTAGATCATGCGTTCGATCGGGTCCGGCACTCGTTTCTAAAGGGCGAACACGAAATTATTGCGACACCGAAAATGTCATGCCAATTTTCTTATAATGTTTAGAATCAAAGCAAAATTTTAGGGTAGTTTTATACATGTATTTACTTCAAAAATCAAAAGAAAAGTTAATCGATGGAGCCTTGAGTGTAAAATTGAACGCATTTTCGCTTGATGCCCTCCATCAAAGTCTTTACAGTGTCATCCAGTACCAGTTTCACAGTTTTTTTTTCCATTTTCTTAACATGTCCTTCTCGTCTTTGACTGTCTTCTTGCTCTTCCGAAGTTCCCGCTTCATTATTGCCCAGTACTGCTCCACCGGGCGCACCTCCGGACAGTTTGGCGGATTCATGTCCTTTGGAACAAAATGGACAGAATTGGCCTCATACCACTCCAGGACACTTTTAGAATAGTGGCATGATGCCAAATCTGGCCAAAATAGCGGAGCTTCGTCGTGCTGCTGCAAGAACGACAAAAGGCGCTTCTCGATGCACTCAGATTTGTAGATCTCGTCATTTACTGTGCCCTTTGTCACGAAAGGCTCACTCCTCAGTCCGCAAGAGCAGATGGCCTGCCAAATGAGATATTTGGAGGTGAACTTCGACATTTTCTTCTTCTTAAATTTGTCGTCCACATCGAACTTGCTCTTGCCGGTGAAAAACTCCAACCCCGGAATTTGCTTAAAATCGGCTTTTATATACGTTTCGTCGTCCATCACACAGCAGCCATATTTTGTCAGCATCTTCTCGTAGAGCTTCCGTGCCCGAGTTTTAGCCGTCGATTGTTGCCGCTCATCGCGGTTTGGGAAGTTCTGTACCTTGTATGTATGTAGTCCAGCTCTCTTCTTTGCATTCTGGACGTAGCTCTGCGACATGCCGATCTTTTTAGCCAAATCACGGCTTGAGACGTTGGGATTTGCTTTAATCAGCCGCTTCACCTTTCCCTCCGTCTTTTTGTTCTCCGGTCCCGGTTTTCTTCCAGCTCCTTTGCCGTGGTCCAACGTCAACCGCTCCTGGAACCGCTTCAACACTCTGGAGACGGTTGAATGGTGAATGTTCAACATTTTTCCCAACTGCCGGTGCGACAGGTCAGGAAATTCCAGGTGTTTGGAAAGAATTTGTTCTCTCAACTCGCGTTGGTTCACCTCCATTTTCGTTGAATCGAAAAACACGACTTCGAGTTTGACAGCATGTACACAATACACATCAATGAGAAAGTGTGCAAAATTTGGTTGATTTTTACCCAATGGTAAAAAAGTTATGCCCTGTTGAATGTGTCGCAATAATTTCGTGTTCGCCCTTTATTCGATACGGCGATATAATCAGAAACACCATAAGCAATAATAAGACACCATTGAATTTGTGATAGCTATATCAGATATACATTTCATAAGCGATGGTTTGAGCGATGCAAAAAGCAAGAAATTTGTTTTTCAAGATACACAATATACAATATACACAAACTATATATAAAATTATATGCAATATAAAGGGAAATGCCCTACGCTGTGATACGGAACCAATGTTTCTAATTTGGAAAAAGACAGAGAATATATTTAATCATTATATTCTACTATCAAAATTACCTGCATTATCAAAGATACCCCGTTTTACGGTAGAAGCTTTTCGTAAATTATTTTAACGAAGTGCTAGGACGTTGCAAACTTTAAGGGAAATATACCGCCCGAAAATATTTTTTTTTAGGGCACGCATTTATTTTTCTAAAATTAATAAAGAAAAATATAAAAAGTCTAAGAAAATCAGTTTTTTCCATAGATTTTTGTGAAAATTTACATGTAAAAATGTTTTTTTTCTATCCCATTATGAAAAAAAATTGTACCCTCAGCATAACCGAAAGGTCGATTTTTTGTGGTTTTTTTAGGCCATGATAACTTACAAAACAAATTTTTGCACGAGATTTTTAAGATTTTTAATATCTTAATCCAAAATTTTTAGAAAAAATCAAACCGTAATTTTTTTCCGGAGCGGTAAACTTTACCTTAGGTTGACTTTTCCCATAGTAATTCCCATATAAACTTCAAAGGCCAGTGCAGTATGAGTTCGCATCGAAATAAACTCAAATTTCAGGAGAGTTATCAGGACCTAATTTAGAATCAATTAAGCCTGGTGGAGCTAAATCGATATTTTGAACCACCCTAGTGTATATGCATGCAGCAAACTGACCACACGTGCAAGTCACAATGGAAAACCACGTTATCGCATTATTGTATCACGCATGTGATAATTCATTTCCACCGTTCGTGCGGCTGCTTCTGCTGCTACTGGCCACAATTTAGTCCCCGGCAACATAAAGAGGACAAACATTTCAACAAAATTGTACAACCGATCAAAAGCCACACACAAACACGCCAAACCGATTCGCTCGGGGGGAAAAGCGGTGAAGACAACGCCCCACTATGTTGTGACCAGGCAAAGAGGTTTAAAGTGAAAATACTAGCCATAGGAGCAAAAAAAATAAACGCCGATGTCACGCATCGCACCGGAACCGGAATTTTGATTTATGAACCCAAGCGCCATAAGAGCCCCCTAGAAGCGCACCACTGTGTCGGTTAGTTTGTGTGCGTTTATTTATGTGGTTCGTTCACATTTTCGCATAATTTCCGCAACGATTTTCAGCGAATCGATGATTTAGCTCTGACTACCACCGGTGATATATTGTTATCACTGCAAGTGCGCGAGGCAGTTATTTTCTCGATTCTTTTTTATTTTTTGCTGATGTCAAATTGAGGCTATTTGCATCGGGACCGGTGATGCAGTTGAGTTAATCTGGCAATGTCAGTGCAAATTGCATGTTTTAGTGTGATTTGTATGTTTTAGGCCATATGTTATCTAGTAGGTTACAGCTAGTTTTGTAGGTTTTACTAGTTGTTTTCCACTTGTTTCTTCTATTGGATGAAACCAGATCATTTCACATTCGTACAGTGGTTTTATACGTATGCTTCACTAATTGATCATTTTGTCAAGCTTCTGCATTCATGTTCCATCAGATGTCACTGCTGTTGTTTGCGGTGACATCTATCGGAAACTAGACACAATCTGTTTTCCTATAATTGTTCACAGAGGACACTGCAGTGCAAAACATGTCTGGTACCTCTATATATGCATTTAGATTATTATTCGAAGTCCCTCCTTTTTTACACATTCTGCACACAAAATAGCTCATTCTCACAGAATTTCCCGCCGAATTTTATGTATGGAGCGGGGCATAAAGTATCTTTTGCGCAGAATATGTAAAAAAGGAGGGACTTCAAATGTTAAAGCAAATACATATGTAGAGGTACCAGACATGTTTTGTAGTGTCAGGTACTCTATTTTGCAATCTGTGAAAGGGAAATCACAAATCGAGTGTCAACAAAATACATGGCATGTTGAGAGATTGAGCTCGTGCGAGAGAATTTCTCTCTCAAATTTGAATTTTTTTTTGGCTCTCTGGGGACTGGTAGTAAAACAGGTTAAATTGTATGGGGAAAAATCATTTTTATTAAATTGTAGCTTGTTTAGCATTAATTTCCGGGAAAAACTGAACGACAAAGCCCCTGACTAATTTCTTTAGGTTGTCGTTCACTTTTTTTGACCTGAATGTGCACCGAAAGCGAATTATTCCCACTTCTTTCAATTTCTATATGGGGATTTTTATCACTTCCTACCAGCGGAACAGCGCCATCTCTGTGGAAAATGGTCGAACAAAATGATTAATTTGAAAATCTTAAATGGATACGATTGAGGAAAGTCTTTCACTTTGCCTTTTCAGAAAACGCATAAATTGGGGCACTAATTCCATCAGGGCAGTTGCATAAATTTGAAATTTTCGCTGGGTGATGCTACTCTGTGTGTATGTGGGAGGAGGGGGGTCAAATGCTTATTTAGCTGAAAACAATTATTATTCATATTGTAATTTGTAATTTGTTGCTTCATTGGTTACGATAGCTTGTGAGTATAAACCTAGGGGCATCCCACTCTAAACTTTGTATTTCTATCGATATACCTATAGATACCTGTGAATATTTATAAATACTTAAGAAATATCTAGCGATGGTTTGTTTGGATTCAAATCTTAACCGAACGGTAAAAGTTTTTTGTTGCGTATAATTTAAAGACGATAGGAAAAGAAACAGTGTACAGTTTGCTCAGAAAGTTAATGGTCAATTTGTAGTCGATAGCCACACACTTAGAAAAATTGAAGTAAAATTAAGTGCTCTGAGACTGACATAGTGTCGGTTTTGACATAAAATTGAGTCCAAATAGAGGCGAAATTCAGCTCAATCAAACGTACTTTCAAGCTTTTCAGTCTCGGGACACTTAATTTTGCATTACATGTTTGTTTACGTGGCATCCTTTATGTCAAAGATGGATTCCGTCGCGTGTAAGATTAGGTATTTCTAAGTGTGCAGTCATCTACAAATTTCGTGACGGGTGGCGATTGGACTCCCATAATGAAGAGGGCCACGATGGAACAGCGGATACAGCTAAACGCATAACGAAAGGGAGTTGCTGGGTGGTGGACGAGCTACGATGAAGAAGCGAGAACACCGACAAACCGACATGACACTTAATTCTGACTTATGCCCGAAAATCGGAAACGGCTGATTTAAATGTGCAGTAATTCGAACTGTCAAAACCATAGGATTTTTTGATCTAGATAAAAATAATTTGTCCAGAATAGATCAGACACGAACCAATTCATAACTTTTGCATGCGGGTTCATGGCATAGCTAAATATTTCCCACAAACACGGAGCCAGATGTCAGTAGGAAGCTTTGGTTGAAAATTTTATTGTTTTTGCTATGGTCATTGATGTCGGTTTGTCGGTGGCGAGAAGGTCAGTGAGTCAGAGAGCTTTGGAACAGAGTGAATCTGGTGAAATTTGGATAGGATTCAGGGACGTGAGGCACGTTGTTAGAGTGCACTTTTGGAAGGTAGTGTGTGAAGAGCGGTGATACTGTGCCTATCGGAGACCGAGATTTCAACTTCTGCGACAGCTAACGTCCGTGGTCTCCCAGGATTTGGGATCAGTCCACACTACAGCCGCCGATAGCCACGAGGCCGGTTTTTCTATTGCAGCAGCGTAAGTGTTTCACCTCCCGTCCGCCATTGGATCAATAAAACCATTAAATTAAAGCCTAAATTAACCCTTGAAGCTTGACATTCTCATAATTCCGAAAACTCTCCCTACCTCGCCAATGCCCGGAGACCCGGGAGCGAAAGAGGCCTTTGGTGCCCACCCCAACAACTGCCGACTGGCTTAGACCAGCAGTCAGGGATGTAGACACCTCCCCTTCAGGAACGGCGCAGAAGGTCCCGGTGTCAAACAGTTGTGAGTTTCATTATTAATAGAATTAACTACACGCCACTGACCGTATCGTAGGTGACTCGTTGATCCAGTCTCAAGAGGAAGCTAAATTGATGGCCATTGGAACATTTCGACTATTGCTCCTTTAAATGTATCGTTCAAAATACACATCTCGAAATGACTATCATGTTATAAGTATAGTTTTCACGGAGGTTTTTACCGAGGTTTTAATCCACTAGGATATTGATCCTGTGAAAATGACTACGGAAATTTAAGCTGATGGGAGCTGAATCGGAACTTGTAACATCCGAAGAGCCAATTCTCATAGCTTCCATAGCGTTATGGATTCCGTAGCATACGATACCCTTCTACTTGAAGCTCATAAAGGTCGCCAAGTTGGACAAGTTCAAATCGAAAAATCGGTTCAGAATAAAATTTAGAACGGTAATTAAAATTGACTATCATAACATTCAATTCACCTGTTATTTTTCTTACAGACGCTTACTTTGAATATTCCCATGTGGACATTATGGTCCTACAGGTTTAGTTTGAAGAAAATCTAGTATTCCAACCTAAAGAAACCAATAGAGTTGGAACCATTGAGTTGGAAAGCATGCATTAACTACTCCTCGCAAAAATTAGAGAAAATGTAAACCCCCCCCCTCCCAATTGTCACGTTGTTCCAATAACTAATGCATTGCTTGTCACATATTTGTAAATCCCCCTCCCCCCTAAGATCATGACGTATTTAATGGATGCTTCATTAGAGGCTTGAACTAGCTTCTAGTGGATAGTTATAATTATTTTACAACACAGATTATAAAAAAAATGTGGCGATATTCGGGGTATGCTCATTAAATGGGTTAATGACCTGAAGGATAACCTTAAAAAATGCTCCATTATCGTTCAAAAAACCATATTGTAATTTTAAAATTATTGTTATTTATATTTTCGGTGGTTCGGTAAAGTATGATTAGTCTGTTAAATTTTTAGTAGTGTTGAGAATAAACAGTTTCATTTTATTTCATAATACATACAGTCAACAACATACATTTTTTCACAAATATGGAACACATCCATATGATGAACACACTAGACTGACTGTAAGTAATTAAATTTTCTTTAATTGTTGGGGACTGTACACATTTCGAGCTCTTTGGTTCCACAACCGTCTTCTAGGATCCTGATGTTGGAGAAAACGGATCAACAAGGCTTGGTGTACTTCAATTTCACATTTTAGATCACTGAAAAACATACATTTTGTTATATCCTTTCGTGGGCGGATTTGAAATACGTACCCCTTGGAATGAATGCAGACTTCATTTGAAATAAACTCATTTTATACTCTAAAAAAATGATCAGATCACGCGACTAAAATTATCGAACTGATGGAGCAAAAAACAACAAACATAGTACTAGCAACCGGCCATGAAACAAAGTAACTACGATGAAAATAAAACCTAGAATTAAAATACTTAAAAATACTTAGCGATACTTACGAGATATTTGAAAATATTTAATAAATATTGGAACTAAAGTTTAGAGTGGGATGCCCCTAGGTATAAACTGTTTATCAGGTCAAGGAAAAATAATAAAAATAACAATAGTATCCAAATAAAGTTAATAAATTAAACAATAAATCTAAGCCGAGAATACTAAGCAACAAAATATAAAAAATACAAATGGAGAGAAAGTTAATTTAGATTGTGTACCTGTTAATTTAGCATTGATCTTCTAGAAGCACTTGTGGCCGGTTTCTGTTTGACTTCTAGTGGCAGTCTGTTCCAGCAGGAAGCTCCACCAATCAGGACACTCTTTCCACTAGATGTTGTGTGACTTAAAATGATGAGTGATCGTGTTCGTTGCTGCTTACCCTCGTTTCAAGAAACAGCAGGTGCGGAAAAGGTATTTAGCTGGCAGGTCGTGTCCGAGAATGTAGTTCCTGATGGCACTTGTTGTATCACGGCGCTCGAGGTTGTTCACCAATCGTATCACCGATTTGAAACACCGATGAAGCTGCTCTTTGAGTGCCGAAGAAAGCCCGTGGCAGTACACTAAAGGGATATACGGTCAAAATTTGGTCAATATCAACTTGACGTATTTCTTTCAATTTTGCATTTAAAAAACCTGAACACCCCTCATTTTGAAGGTGTGTGTGTGTAGAATGTTGCTCCTATTTTGATTTTGGAATTCACTCTTCAGTTGTCAAAATGCCGTCCAAGCAAGAAGAGCAGCGTATCAAAATTTTGCTCGCGCATCGCGAAAATCCGAGCTACTCGCACGCAAAGTTGGCAAAATCGCTAAAAGTTGCCAAATCAACCGTTACAAATGTAATTAAAGTGTTTGGGGAACGTTTGTCGACAGCCAGGAAGTCTGGATCGGGGGGAAATCGAAAACCGGAAGCCGCTGAGACGACAAAGAGAGTTGCCGGTAGTTTCAAGCGAAATCCTAACCTCTCTATCCGAGATGCCGCAAATAAGCTGGGTGTATCGTCTACAACCGTGCATCGAGCCAAAAAACGAGCCGGACTATCGACTTACAAGAAGATAGTGACTCCAAATCGCGATGATAAACAAAATACGACGGCCAAAGCGCGATCCCGGAGGCTGTACACGACGATGCTGACGAAGTTTGACTGCGTGGTAATGGACGACGAAACCTACGTCAAAGCCGACTACAAGCAGCTTCCGGGACAGGAGTTTTATACGGCAAAAGGAAGGGGAAAGGTAGCAGATGTTTTCAAGCACATGAAACTGTCAAAGTTCGCAAAGAAATATCTGGTTTGGCAAGCCATCTGTACCTGTGGCTTGAAAAGCAGCATTTTCATAGCTTCCGGGACTGTCAACCAAGAAATTTACGTGAAAGAGTGTTTGAATAAACGTCTGCTGCCTTTCCTGAAGAAACACGGTTGTTCTGTACTGTTTTGGCCGGATTTGGCATCTTGCCATTACGGTAAAAAGGCCATGGAGTGGTACGCCGCCAACAACGTGCAGGTGGTTCCCAAGGACAAGAACCCTCCCAACACGCCAGAGCTCCGCCCAATTGAGAAATACTGGGCTATTGTCAAGCGGAACCTAAAGAAGACCAAAAAACTGCTAAGGGCGAGCAGCAGTTCAAGGCAAACTGGCTTTCTGCGGCGAAGAAGGTGGACAAGGTGGCTGTACAAAATCTGATGGCAGGGGTCAAGCGTAAGGCCCGGCAATTCGGATTTGGAAAAGCGGAAGCCTAACTGAATATTTTTCCTGAATTTTATACTAATTGAACTTGAAAAAGAAATTTAATTTGATTTTTTAAATAAACGATTTCACCGATTTACACGCGTTTTCCCTTGACCAAATTTTGACCGTATATCACAATATGTTAATATACCACAACCACGGCTTGAACCAGTTTCCGACATGTAGCTGTAGAGAGGACCGATGCGAAATGGCGGAAAGTCCTTAGGGTGTTGTATACTTTTTGTGATACGCTATTGACTTGATGAGTCCTGGTTATATTATTGTCCATCTGAAGGTCGAGGATGATTACTTTGTCGGAGAGTGGGACCTCTGTCTGAGGGACGACGAGACCAATTCACAAGCAGCTTCAGAGAACCGGAACTCTTCGTTGAGCTTGACCGCGAGTAGGTGATGGCTGACACAGTTGAACGCCAGCGAGAAGTCAACCAATTAGGTTTTGCACCGTCGGGGTTAACCTCAATCTGATGACAGTTCAGTGGTACTGTTTACGTGGACTTAGTCGATTTTTTCTTGGGTAGATTTTCTGGATATTTTTTCAGATTGTAGTGAGATGTGAACCACACTTTTGCATTGTCCACGAGCAACATCCTTTCACCACGCATTTCCTCGATAATTTTCAAGTTAAAATTCGGAAATTTTAAAATATATTTTTTTCGAAAAAACGACTAAGTGTCTGTAAACAGTACCACTGAACTGTCAAAGGTTCAGCCGATTAACACTGAGTTCATTTGTGACGTCACGCTGCAGTACCTAATACCATTACGGTACAGCTTTACAGTGGTCATTTGCGATATTGTCTTAAGTAGACGACAAAAGTGGTTCACGACACCACTTTTGTCGTCGTTGCGAACCCTTTCCTGTGTCCAGATTGATGGCGTGCCAAGATGCGAGTGTTAGGGTTGTCTACCGTATGTGTGATAATGTTTGCACCATCGTACAAATAAGGTTCCCGTTTCACCTGTGCATACAATGCCTTGGTTTTCTTTGCATGCACGTAACCTATAGCTCATACCGTAGTAGGCTGTGTATGATTGAAAATGATTACCTTAGTTTGACTGTTGCACCATGACGAAGTGGCAGCGTATTCGTGATTTGTCCCACGCGCAAATGTTGCAAAAAGACATTTCAATCGCCGTGGGAGTGTCCCGGTGGACCGTCAAAAGGGTTTTAGACCGAGAAAAGAAAGGACAACTATCCGCTAAGGTGGCCACAGGTCGTCCGAGGTCTGCTCGGGTTCCGAGGGTTATCGCTGCTATCAAAAGGAAGATTCGGGTGAATCCAGTGCGTTCAATAAGGAAAATGGCAAAGGAACACGGGATCAGTGACTTTACGGCCCGGAAGATCGCAAAGGAAGATTGCGAGGCGAAGTCGAGGGCACGGAAAAAAAACTCACATGATTACCAACCGCATTCGGGAGTTACAAGTCGAACGATGCAAGAAAATCTTGAACTTCCTTAAGCGAAAAAATCCGGTAATCCTGTTCACCGGCGAGAGCATGTTTACCGTTGTAACGATGGGTAACAGCGTTATTGGTAATGTCACGAGTTGGGATAACGAGTTAAGCTGGTCACACTGTAATAGCGAATGACAGCTGTTGGGGAAACGCGATATGATCGTGGTGTTGTGTTCGGCAGCAATGCTGAGTTTAGAGAAGGGTATTCAAGTATAGACGATTGTTCGGTACGGACGCTTTCACGGAGCTCTCGGGATTATTAGAGCCAGCGAGAGAAGGCACAAGTTGGATTTTACAACCGTCGATCCCGTATCAAATTCCAGAACCGACCGGTATATTAGTTCTCTTCCGGTAAAAGATGTGGCCGACGAGCACAAGAACGTGACCTGACCAAGCATCCTGCTAGCGTTATGGTGTTTGGATTGGTGGCTTCCGATGGCAAAAAAAATGGACCCGGTGTTCATTCCAGAAGGCGACAAGGTCAACACGGAGGTCTACATCGAGATTTTAAGTATGTTCTTCCGTGGATCAAAGAACAGTACGGTCCGAAGAAAAAAATGTTGTATTTCAACAAGATGGGGCTCCATGCCACACCTCGAACCGCACTCAGAAGTGGTTGCAGGAACATCTTCAGTTCTGGGCGAAGGATATGTGGCCGCCATCCAGCCCCGATCTTAATCCGCTGGATTACTCAAAATGGCACGTCATGAAGGCCAAAGCCTGTTTTAAACGCCACCCGAGTACAGCAAGCCTCAGACAAACATTGACCCGTACCTGGAGAGAAATTCTATCATCTTCCTAATTAATTAATAACTAATTATCCTGATGAAAATTTCCTACAAGTGCAGACAGCAGGTTTATCCATCAATCATAATGGTGAAAGATTAAGACGAGGTGAACAAAAAGTTCACTTTTGTCCTATAGAAACTTCAAAGGGTCAGTGAGATCGTATCCAAATGAGCTGGAATTTTGGGGCATTGATCAGGACCTGATTTAAATTCGATTGAGCGGTCTGCAGCAACATCGATATTTTGAACCACCCTGTACGGCACACCGAGATGAAAACAGCAATCTCCTATTGACGACGACATCACAGATCCATTTACAAATAAATCCTTACATTGTGTGCATATGTGAATAGAACTACCATTTCGCATCAAAGACATCCTCCCGGCATCGATGGAGCAATTCCCTAATCCTTTCTATCATTCCATGGCATCACAATAACACACTTTGCACACCTTCATGTGAGCGGATCATTGTTGGGACTTTTCTTCGGACAGCTCTCTTCTTTTATAGCTCCAGCAAATAGCAAATAGAGTGACAGCATCACCGGTAAACATACATACCTACCTACACATTCTCCAAGAAAAGAAACGTCGAGTCGGGCGGATATTTGCTGAGCTTTTGCTTCATAGAATTCCATTTTTCTGCACTTTCTGATCCGATAAGCTTGAAGCTTGATCCCCCATCTCATGAGAAGATTTTTCTGTTTCAGTGCATCGACTATTGCTGATTATGGTATTTTCTTCGGAATTAGCACGAGAACCTAGGTGCGGGCTTGCTTGCGTTAGTCTCTTTGTTTTCAAATTGCTGAACGCAGGTAAGTTTGTTTCATATATCAAGAGAAATACAAAATTTAATCCAAATGAAAAAGTAATTCCTAGTAAGTGTAAATTTTCTTCTGCAGGTATAATGAAGGTATAATGAAGGTATAAGCCATTTCACCTCAGAGTGTACTTCTTCCACTCTAGTTTCCCATTAACTAAGCGATAAAACGAGTTGTACCGGATACTAAAATAACAGACTGAACTCACTTTCAAGTGCAATTATTTGCTTTCTCTAGTTGCAGCTAAGTGAGACTTCGGGCCAGTAGTGATGTCCAAGGATCCATGCAGTTTCCAGGTGCATTGCCATCAAATGTAACTACGTCGGATGCATGAACAACCCTATCAAAATGCACAGAAGCAGAACATCTGCTGCAGATAGAACCCAACTCCGCCACCGCACCGGTCGGTGGTGGTTCTCTTCGCTTTGAGACTTTCCGCGGTACCTACCCATTTATATTTATTCCCATCAACGACACGACTTGACCCACGGCACGGGTACCATCCCTTTTGGGACGAACCAGACCTTTCCGAGCTTTGTCTACCTTGCTGCAGTCTACAAATTTTCGCGACAAGGCGCACGGGGTGGCAACTAACGGCTTGCACTTTGTTCACGTTCCTCCCTTGGGTCACCGCCAAGTTGCCGCTTTATATCAAAAGTTAAACAATATACACTTCGTTTAGCATTTTGCCATTGAAGCGGGAAGGAGCTTCGCTAGGGCGGTCCACCATGTGCGAAAATAGATTCGTTTTGTTGTTCTATGGGGACGCAAACAGCTCGATCGACTGAACTTTTATGGAGACGCTTGGCTGGTGTTGATCAAAATCTGTGAATCGAGTGAAACACTCGCGAAAATGTTACAACCAATCTCAAACGGAGAGAGGAGGAAGTTCACGAAAGTTTACATCTATTCCCGGTAGTCATTATTTGCTCGTTGCCTTAGTTGTTTGTTTTGTATTTATTTTCAGTTTTCCTTCACTCGCGGGGTGTTGGCTGCTTTCCACCCAACTACGACAATGGCGACGATGTGGTACAGCAATGAGAGAAACAGGTTGCATCTACGCTTGAGTGTACATGAAGATATAGTTTTTTTTTGCTTATCACCCCTTCAGCTCCTTAGAGTAATAAATATTCATTATGAATTTAAATTAGAAGAAAAAGGGAAATTGCCGGAGAAGTGTTGGGACATTGTTCGTATTAATTTACTCCTTAGTTAAGGAACTCTGAATAGGGTTGATTATGAAAAAGGTGATACAACTACTAAACACATCTTAAAACCCGATTCAGGCCTTATTTAGGGAGAAAACCTTACATGAAACTGAAAATTAGTCTTCAAATTTATTCATAACCTTAGGCATATACGTTTTACTGGATTATTTATGTCGAGTATATGCAACGCAGCATGCCTTGACTTTACAGCACAAATCAATTTCTTCAGTTTCAATTATACTGCCTTCAAGCTCCTTGTTCCATATATGTTGCTGAGCTGGCGACAATACATTATACGATAGAAACCATCGCCTCACTTTCACCAGATCACTACTTTATTTTTTACGGATAGTCTCAGTTCTGTCGAGGCTATTCGCTCTATGAGGCCGGTAAAGCACTCCTCGTATTTTCTCATGAAAATACGAGAGCTTCTAAGTGCATTATCTTTAAGATCTTTTGTCATCACCTTTGCATGGGTTCCATCTCATTGCTCGATTCCGGGCAATGAGATGGCGGACTCACTTGCTAAGGTGGGCGCTATGTAAGGCGATATTTACGATCGACAAATCGCCTACGATGAATTTTTCTTCATTTATCGTCAACAGTCGCTCGCCAGATGGCAGAATAAATGGAGTGAAGGGAGTTTGGGACGATGGCTATATTCGATCATCCCTAAGGTGTCCAAGAGTCCTTGGTTCAAAGGGTTGGATGAGGGTCATTCGTGTGATGTCTCGCCTCATATTCAATCACTATTCGTTAAACTCTCACTTGTTCCGTGTTGGGCTGGGGGACAGCAATCTCTGTGAATGTGGACAAGGTTACCAAGACGCAGATCACATCATTTGGTCTTGTGCTGAGCATCGTGGAGTCAGATCTGAGCTGTACGATTCTCTTCGGGCTCGAGGTAGACAACCTACCCAAGTAACCAACAAGCCCGCTAATTCGCCTTTTTGTATGCTTAGCATGCCCTATGTTAGCCGTGTATCAGCCTTATATTGCAAAAAGGCGAATTAGCGGGCTTGTTGGTTACTTGGGTAATGCTCCAGTTCGGGATGTCTTGGCTGGACGCGATCTGGAGTTTATGGAACGCCATGGAACTATATGTTTAAATGAAGAATATTAACCTTAGATTGTAAGTTTGATTAACTTTGTATATTTGTTTTTTTTTTAGTTTTTGTTTTTGTTATAATTGTAAAATTATAGAGCTGATAATAAGTTGAATAGAAATAAGTTCATGTTTCAGAAATAGTGAAATCTTCTCCTCCCTCTCCCCATCCATAAAATTTAAAATCTCCGCTTACCTCGAGGCGACCGCGAGTATTCGGTTTAATCCCTGTAACTATAGATTTAAGATTATGATTAAGTATGTATAACGAAAATGATAACTTGGCTCTGTAAAGTTTATTCGATTGAGCCTGTACAAATAATTCAATTCATGAAAAAAAAATAATACTGCCAACTAATAAATACGTAACTTTTGATTGATCTATTTTGATGGTCAAGTTTTGAACCCACCCCAGCATGCTTTTGTAAAATACTGTGGTACACTGAACGAAAACCTCCGCCAAATTTTTTTTTTGTTCCTTTGGTTTGTTTTTTCCGTCGATCTTGTTTTCCGTGCTGAGCACCAATGCTACCGACGTGCCAGGAAGGCAGTTCCCACACCTGGACCCTACCTATCGACCCATCAACTCGTGAACCGGGGACCAACGGCTTTACTTCCCATCCGAAGGAAGGCGTGATCAGAGATGTTATGCCTCAGAACATCCCGGCGGCGCCGACTGGGATTGAACCCAGGCCTGCTGGGGTGAGAGGTAATCACGCTTACCACTACACCACCGGCGCCGTTACCACCAAATATTTACGGAGCAACCATTGCATGGGCATGCTGAAAGTAAACCTGTGTCGCTCTATCCGCAGCAGAAGTAGAATTCGTACCTCTTTCTGAAGCATCTCAAGAAGTGGTTTGGCTGCAGAGACTGTTGGAGGACCTAGGTAAGAATACAGATCTTATGCTATTCGAGGACAACCAAAGCTGTTTGGAGATGATGGACTCCGAAAAGTTCAGTAACCTCACGAAACACACTTCCACGAAGTTCCACTACTCCAATGACCTGAAGTCGAAAGGTGTTATCAAGTATGAGTACTGCCCCACGAAAAAAATGACTGTGGATCTTCTGATAAAACCTCTAGCACAAATACGGATTGAAGTACTTCAGAAGCAATAGACTTCGCTGACGTTTATGAAATGCACAAGTGTTAGTGCAGAACCCGGGGTAAATTATAAATGTTAGTGCAAGAAAACCTTTGAATTTTCCCAAAGTTCTGCTCTAATACTTGGGCAATTCACAAACGTCAGAGAAGTCTATGTGGTCTACAGTGACAGCGTTGATATGCAACGCAGCATGCCTTGACTTTACAGCACAGCAGCGATTTTGGAGCCCTGATGAATGTGGGCATCTATAGTATACTCGGCTATTAGCACAAGACACTGAAGGAGTCTGCACAGTATAGACGCGTATATGTTATGGATAAGTATTTAAGGTAGTAAAAAAAAAAAAAAAATAAAAATAAAAATAAAAAAAAACGAGGAAAAAGCCAGACTTAGGCGCAAAAAACGAGAAAAGAAACCAGGTAACAACCCCCACAACAAAACCAACAAAAACAGCGGCAGTAACAACTACACTATTGGCAATTGCAACAACAACAACAACAACAACAACAACAACAACAACAACAACAACAACAACAACAACAACAACAACAACAACAACAACAACAACAACAACAACAACAACAACAACAACAACAACAACAACAACAACAACAACAACAACAACAACAACAACAACAACAACAACAACAACAACAACAACAACAACAACAACAACAACAACAACAACAACAACAACAACAACAACAACAACAACAACAACAACAACAACAACAACAACAACAACAACAACAACAACAACAACAACAACAACAACAACAACAACAACAACAACAACAACAACAACAACAACAACAACAACAACAACAACAACAACAACAACAACAACAACAACAACAACAACAACAACAACAACAACAACAACAACAACAACAACAACAACAACAACAACAACAACAACAACAACAACAACAACAACAACAACAACAACAACAACAACAACAACAACAACAACAACAACAACAACAACAACAACAACAACAACAACAACAACAACAACAACAACAACAACAACAACAACAACAACAACAACAACAACAACAACAACAACAACAACAACAACAACAACAACAACAACAACAACAACAACAACAACAACAACAACAACAACAACAACAACAACAACAACAACAACAACAACAACAACAACAACAACAACAACAACAACAACAACAACAACAACAACAACAACAACAACAACAACAACAACAACAACAACAACAACAACAACAACAACAACAACAACAACAACAACAACAACAACAACAACAACAACAACAACAACAACAACAACAACAACAACAACAACAACAACAACAACAACAACAACAACAACAACAACAACAACAACAACAACAACAACAACAACAACAACAACAACAACAACAACAACAACAACAACAACAACAACAACAACAACAACAACAACAACAACAACAACAACAACAACAACAACAACAACAACAACAACAACAACAACAACAACAACAACAACAACAACAACAACAACAACAACAACAACAACAACAACAACAACAACAACAACAACAACAACAACAACAACAACAACAACAACAACAACAACAACAACAACAACAACAACAACAACAACAACAACAACAACAACAACAACAACAACAACAACAACAACAACAACAACAACAACAACAACAACAACAACAACAACAACAACAACAACAACAACAACAACAACAACAACAACAACAACAACAACAACAACAACAACAACAACAACAACAACAACAACAACAACAACAACAACAACAACAACAACAACAACAACAACAACAACAGGACCCGAAGCAGCCATCTCTACAACAGCACTGCATTACCTTTGGATAAAGAACTTTTGGCTGCTGCACGAATACAATTTTCTCATTGTTCGGACTTACCTCTCCTTCCTGCATGACCAGCCATCATCAACATGTATTCGCGGAATCACCAAAACCAGTGCTATTCTAATGCTAGCAGCTGAAGGACTACCAAAAGACAGAAATCTCCTGCACGAAATTTTCCTGGACGTCCATGAAGAACTTGGAATTACTCGAAACGACGCCTTGGCAGACCTGCAATCCTACCGTACATTCCTGTCCAGTGAACGCACGCAACGGCTACAATCTACTAGGGAGGCCGCCCTCAAATTTTACAATCCTGTAAATTTTCAACGCCGCTGACGCACCTTGAGGAAGACTCATTATTTCTAAATAACGATGCTCGGCATGAGACTGAGGTAACTAATAATAACAATGACCATACTTTATCAACCGACGTATTTCCAACAATTTCTTCACACAGACAGAATGCGACTGAAATTTTGATTTATTGTCAAAATTTCAATCGCATGAAAAGCCCAGCTAAAATGAAGGAAATTTATCAACATTTATTATGCTCATCCTTTTCGGTCATTCTGGCCACTGAAACGAGCTGGAACGAAAGCGTAAAAAGTGAAGAAATCTTTGGAAATGCCTTTAATGTATTCAGAGACGACAGAAATTTTCATGCAACACAGAAGAAGTCAGGTGGTGGAGTTCTTATAGCTCTTTCGGCCAATTTTAACTCAGAAATTATCTTTACACCAAAATTTACAGAATTTGAGCATATTTGGGTGAAATCACACATAGCCGGTGAAACGCACGTGTTCGCCTCAGTGTATTTTCCACCAGACCATGCTCATAAAAGCACTTATGAAGCCTTCTTCCAAAATGCTGAACAAATTCTATCTGAGCTTCCTCCTGAGGTTAAAGTTCACATCTATGGAGACTTTAATCAACGCCATGCTGACTTCATTCTGGACTCTGAAAATGAATGTATCTTACTCTCAGTCGTTGGGGATAATGAAACATTGCAGTTCATTTTTGACAAAACTGCTAATTTAGGACTAAACCAAATTAACCACATCAAAAACCAACAAAATTGCTGTTTGGACTTTTTACTAACGAATATTTATGAAGATTTCTGTGTGACCGAATCATTAAATCCACTGTGGAAAAATGAAGCGTTTCACACAGCAATTGAATATTCTTTATTTGTGCATGAAAACCAAAGACCCAACGACTGCGAATACGAAGAAGTCTTTGAATACAAATTAGCAGACTACGAAAAAATAAAATTTAAATTAAACAGTGTCAATTGGCAATTAATTTTAAGGAATGTAGGAATTGTTGAAACGTGTTCTACAAAATTTTAACAGAAATAATTTCGGAAGAAATACCTTTGAAGAAAAAAAGACGTAACAGAAACACACAAAATCCAGTCTGGTTTAACAGACAAATAAAAAACTTGAAAAATCGGAAGCAAAAAGCACATAAAATTTATAAAAAACACAATAGTAGTAATAATTTATTAATTTATTTGGATCTATGCGATCAACTGAATTTAGCTATCAGTACTGCATTTGAAGAATATAATGCAAAAACTGAACGTGAAATAAAGTCCTGTCCGAAGAACTTCTTTAATTACGTAAAAACGAAATTAAAATCTGACAATTTTCCTTCAATAATGCATCTAGACGAAAATGTCGGCGATAGTTCGGAAAAAAACTGTAATCTATTCGCAAAATTTTTTCAAGAAATTTATACGACATTTTCTGAAGAAGATCGTGACCGCGATTATTTTGCATTTTATCCAGAATTTTCAAGGGACATTGGCCTCAATCAACTTCAAGTGCAGGACATTTTGCAGGCTTTAAAAAATTTAGATGCCTCAAAAGGTCCTGGACCTGACGGAATTCCTCCAGTTTTTATTAAATGTCTAGCAATGGAACTCACTGCTCCATTGTTTTGGCTTTTTAATATGTCCCTGGAATCCGGAACCTTCCCTAAAATTTGGAAAAGCTCATTTCTAGTACCTATCTTTAAATCTGGTCGAAAATCTGACGTACGTAATTATCGTGGTATAGCCATTATCTCTTGCATTCCTAAGCTTTTCGAGTCAATTATCAACGAAAAATTATTTCTCCAAATCAAAAATAGAATTACTGACATGCAACACGGCTTTTTCAAAGGTCGTTCGACCTCGACCAACTTACTTGAATTTATAGACTATTCATTGAATGCAATGGATAATGGAAACCACGTAGAAGCTCTCTATACAGACTTTAGCAAGGCATTTGACCGCATTGACATACCAATGTTACTCTTTAAACTGCAAAAAAATGGAATCAAGTCAGGACTCCTGAAATGGCTTGAATCATATTTAACTAACCGCCAACAAATAATTAAATTCAACGGAAAGAAATCGAGCCCAATTCAAGTCACTTCAGGCGTCCCCCAAGGCTCTCATTTGGGACCTCTCCTTTTTATTCTATACGTAAACGACATATCTTACATTCTCAAAAAACTTAAATTGCTTATTTATGCCGACGACATGAAGCTCTTTTTGGAAATAAGAAATGAAGAAGACATCAATATATTCCGGAATGAAATACACATATTCTACATATGGTGCAAAAAAAGTCTACTAAAATTGAATGTAAAAAAATGTAACTTAATATCATTTAGTAGAAAAAGAACAACTTCAAACATTTCAATTGCATTAGGAAATCAAACTGTAGACAAATGTGAAAGAGTTAGGGATTTAGGAATTATCTTAGATTCTAAGCTAACTTTCATAGACCATTACGCTCTTCGTAAATTAGGTTGGACTTCATTTCCTCTTCCATCATATGAAGCACGCTGCATGCTTATAAACATACAAACATTAAAAGAGCGTCGTGAATATGCAATGGTTTCATTTGTAAATGATATCGTTTCGCAGCGAATTGACTCAACAGAACTTTTATCAAAATTAAATTTCCATGCACCCACTCGGCAACTCCGAAATCGAAATTTATTTGCCATAAAACATCATCGCACAAATTAGCGGCGCCGGTGGTGTAGTGGTAAGCGTGATTGCCTCTTTCGCCCCAATGGGCCTGGGTTCAATCCCAGTCGGCGCCGTCGGGATTTTCTGAGGCATAAAATCTCTGGTCACGCCTTCCTTCGGAAGGGAAGTAAAGCCGTTGGTCCTCGGTCCATGAGTTGATGGGTCGGTTAGCTAGGGTTCAGGGTAGGAGCTGCCTCCCTGACGTCGGTAGCATTGGTACTTCAGTACGGAAAACAAGATCGACGGAAAACACATCGAGAAATCATCGCACAAATTATGCAAAATATGGGCCATTAAACCGCATGATGGCCTCTTACAATAAACACTGCGAAACCATTGACTTTACAATGTCTCGGCATAAACTAAAGCAATATTTTTATTCCATAAGAAATAACAACTCATAAAAGAAAAGACAAGAAAGCTGACACTACTTTTTTTATATAAATATATATTTAAGAAAACAAAACTGTATTAGTTGTACTAGTCTACGTTGGTTGACGAAATAAATAAATAAATAAATATATTGGCTCTGGCTTTGACATTTCGTTTGGCTCAAAACCAGCCAGTCCGCTCCTCTCTTATACTACACACTTAGATTTTTTGCCTAGATGGGCACCACCGAGCAGCTCGGCATTTTATTTTGCTGTTCAGTGAAAAACTTGCCGAGATTCAGCTAACAAACGGGAATTTTGTCGATATCTCAGCTAAAAAACATAAATTTTGCTGAATCTCAGCAAGTGTTTTACTGAGATCCAGCAAAATAAAATGCCGAGCTGCTCGGTGGTGCCCACCTCGGCAAAAAATCTAAGTGTGTAGACCCTCTCTAGTTAGAACCAAATCGACTTCGGTTATACAACGTGATGTCGTTTGTGACAACTGTCAAACTTGCCGTTTCCGTTCCGTTTTCGCCCACATTGCGTTTGGGCCTTTATTCTCAAAGTACTCGTGCACGCACTGTTCTTTCGTCGCCATTTTGGAAACTTTTGCGCACCTTATAAAATCAACTCACAGAGTGTAAACAATACACATTCAACTATGCCTACGCAAAATTTCAATTATTTTTATCCAACGGATCAAAAGTGTTAATAGCTAGCCAGATGGGCTAGTTTAAATGGATTCCCCTAACTTCTGGTCTAGCCACGGAGATCGTCTAGGGTGGGCTACACTCGCCTCTTTTGTTGGCTAGCTCGAGCTTGAAACCCTACACGTTTAGAAAAAAGTACTCAGAATTAAGTTCTTTTTAATCATCTCGACACTATAGTGCAGGAACCCAAAAGTAGGTAAAGCGGGTTAAAATAATTTTCATTTACTTGTGTGCAGTTCGTTTGGAATTTTCCACTGGTTTTTTAACCAAAAGAAAGTTAGTTGTACCCAACAGTAGGTAAATATGATTATACTCAACGTTGGGTTCCCACACTTTACTACCCCTGTTGGGTGGTTTTGCTCCTCCGTTTTTGACAACATTAGAAGGAGAAAAGGAGACAAACTAGTCAAAAGTAGGTAAAAGTGAACTTTCCGTTGGGTACTTTTTTCTTACCGTTCTTCAAGGTCGGCTCCTGGCTTGTCGACACTGATCAGAAGCACAAAACACCTAGGGTTAACTATCCCATTTCCAGCCTTTTAAGCATAACCCGCACTTAGTCTTTCTTAATCTAAAGGGTGATACGGTCAACATTTGGTCAATATCAACTTGACGTATTTCTTTCAATTTTGCATTTAAAAAACCTGAACACCCCTCATTTTAAAGGTGTGTGTGTGTAGAATGTTGCTCCTATTTTGATTTTGGAATTCACTCTTCAGTTATCAAAATGCCGTCCAAGCAAGAAGAGCAGCGTATCAAAATTTTGCTCGCGCATCGCGAAAATCCGAGCTACTCGCACGCAAAGTTGGCAAAATCGCTAAAAGTTGCCAAATCAACCGTTACAAATGTAATTAAAGTGTTTGGGGAACGTTTGTCGACAGCCAGGAAGTCTGGATCGGGGGGAAATCGAAAACCGGAAACCGCTGAGACGACAAAGAGAGTTGCCGGTAGTTTCAAGCGAAACCCTAACCTCTCTCTCCGAGATGCCGCAAATAAGCTGGGTGTATCGTCTACAACCGTGCATCGAGCCAAAAAACGAGCCGGACTATCGACTTACAAGAAGGTAGTGACTCCAAATCGCGATGATAAACAAAATACGACGGCCAAAGCGCGATCCCGGAGGCTGTACACGACGATGCTGACGAAGTTTGACTGCGTGGTAATGGACGACGAAACCTACGTCAAAGCCGACTACAAGCAGCTTCCGGGACAGGAGTTTTATACGGCAAAAGGAAGGGGAAAGGTAGCAGATGTTTTCAAGCACATGAAACTGTCAAAGTTCGCAAAGAAATATCTGGTTTGGCAAGCCATCTGTACCTGTGGCTTGAAAAGCAGCATTTTCATAGCTTCCGGGACTGTCAACCAAGAAATTTACGTGAAAGAGTGTTTGAATAAACGTCTGCTGCCTTTCCTGAAGAAACACGGTTGTTCCGTACTGTTTTGGCCGGATTTGGCATCTTGCCATTACGGTAAAAAGGCCATGGAGTGGTACGCCGCCAACAACGTGCAGGTGGTTCCCAAGGACAAGAACCCTCCCAACACGCCAGAGCTCCGCCCAATTGAGAAATACTGGGCTATTGTCAAGCGGAACCTAAAGAAGACCAAAAAACTGCTAAGGGCGAGCAGCAGTTCAAGGCAAACTGGCTTTCTGCAGCGAAGAAGGTGGACAAGGTGGCTGTACAAAATCTGATGGCAGGGGTCAAGCGTAAGGCCCGGCAATTCGGATTTGGAAAAGCGGAAGCCTAACTGAATATTTTTCCTGAATTTTATACTAATTGAACTTGAAAAAGAAATTTAATTTGATTTTTTAAATAAACCAAATTTTGACCGTATCACCCTTTAGCGCAGCTTAGCATCAAACGGAATGTTATTGTTACTGAAGGCTTCCAAAATTTTTTTACCCTTCCGTACGTACGGTAAGATTTGATAAAGAGAAACCAATCGTTGAGATATTGTCAAAAGTCTAACACTGCTTCTTGACGCCAAACTCGGCCTACGGATTCTAAACTCGGCCTAACGCATTGAAACCATTGAAACGCCAACGAATTTACTTCGGCCTATCGGATTCGGTGTGAGCGCTTCTTTTGTTTTTGGGAATTATGGGTGCAAACCTTCATATTACGCGTTCTCATTGACTTCGTTCGGTAGCTTTTTAACTAAAGTATCCTACAAAACTTGTTAATTCTGAAATCATGGATTTATTTGAAGTTTTCTGCTCGATAGGCCCAAAATGAGCGATTAGGCCGAAGTAGTTATCTACCCTATTAATCACTTTTACTCTTTATTGTCTCACTCACTTGTTATGTCTGTAGTGTGGGTGTGTAGATTGCTGGCCACCGATGACGGGATTCTGCAGTGGGTGGGGTTTTTCGGCGGCGGACGAACGGACTGTTCACAGTGGATGCCGGTGCTCGACGGTTGTCACCGTGTGGCACGACGGATGTGGCACTGGGGCTCGATCGGGTGATCGACGGTGGTCTCTCAGTGGTCGTCGGTGTATTACCGATGGACGCTTGCTACACGGGTGTTGGCGTGTTAACGGACGCCCTCGTGGTTTAGCCTGTAATTAATGGGTCCTGAGGGGAATATGAGAGGTGGTCTTAGGGCTGGGAATTCCGCTACCGGGTTATTAATTGGGTCCTACCTAACTTCGTATTCGGTGGTATTAGCCGGTATTTGTTGGTGACTCTGTATATTTCACTTCTTTTTCAAAACTTACAACAAACTTGGCAGATCGATCTATCTCGCGCAATGGCTGAAGTGAAAGAGAACCTTCTCTTCAGTTTGACCCAGTAGTTTCCCCCTTGACCTATGCCCATTTGCACCTCCCTCCCACTTTCCCACCACGCCTTGTCCATATCCTTCTCCTGTTTCCAACGCCCACCTTCATCCTTACTCTTTCCCGTTATGTGTTCTGTGTTATGTGTTGTTGGTGTGACTGGGTTATAATATTTAATTGGACCGTTGGTTTGGGAGTGGTCTTTCATTTGACTTACATATTTAATTATATTTACATTCAAAAACACGACAATATTGCATACAAGAAACTGACATACCGTTCCGATTCAAATTTCGGACACTTTCATTTTTAATTAAATATTACATCCAGTTAGAAACAAAGTAATAATGTTAGATGATCGTGGAGGGCACTAGCCAAAAAAATTTAAAATTTACAAGACATGTGGATCATATTCGACCGAGATAATCAACTTTTAAAAGTGTCCGAAATTCGAGTTTAAGTGTCCGAAATTTTAATCGGCACGGTACTGATTTAATTCACAATGAGTACACATATACCCTATTCCTTGCTCTCGCTATCTCCTGATTTTTCTCGCTCGAAGTGAATCAATAGGGTTCAGGAACCAAAACGATAGCAAAAGTTAGAGCAATTTAAGTGAGGGGAGGATTTTAAACGGTACACGTAAGGGTTCCAACGCACGATTGGGTGGCATCCGAGGATGTGAAAGCTGGGGGTCAAGGGCCGCTTCTTCCACGCCTCCTCCGTGCCCCGTCTATTATTTTACTCCCAGTGCTACCAACATTTCGGTTTAAACTGGAATCTTCCAGTTTTTTTGGACGCATTCAGTCAAACAGTTAAAATTTTGAAATCTTTCATTTTTTTGAGAATACATCCAGTTTTATCCAGTGTTTCAGTTACTGTCAGCCTCAGAAGGTGCAATCAATGATGATGATCAAAAAGTGGGATTGAGTTGGTAAAAACAGAAAAAAACACAAGAAATACATCAAAAACTAATATTTCAAGCCTATTGCTTAGCGCCAATTAGCATATTGCGTGCTCTCAACTTAGTGTTCTGAATGCACGTCCACAGTTTTTAATTGAGAGCTTTCGATGCCAATACCAATGCATGAATTTGTATATTTTGTGGCAAGCACAATGATACCAACAATCAATATGAAACTAACGATTTTAAATTGGCTCACTACTTGACTAGCCTATTGGTCCCAAGCAAACGATTAACGTACCCCATTCTAGTCGAAATTCTAGTACTACTTGTTTTGATTCGCTATGAAAATTTGACAGATAAAATGAGGGGTTATTGGTTTTTCCTATGTTTCGAGGGGTGAATCGATTAGCTTGGGACCGATGAGAGTACCAGAGCTGTGCCAAAAAGTTGAGCACGTTATTTTGGGACCTTCTAGTCTTAGAGTTACCTCTATGATGATACTATATGCCCAGGGAAGTCAAGAAAATTTCCAACCCGAAAAATTCCCTCGACCGAACCGGGAATCAAACCCGCCGCCTCCGGCTTGGTAGCTTGTTCCGATTAATTATCTTTATAAACTCATCTTTCATTCAAGCAGTTTACCATTTCCTTCGGTAGAAAACTGCTTTTGAGCATTTTTTTTTTGCTTAGCGCTATATATTTTAAATGTTCTCACTACATCAACACAGAATTATTGTGAAAAAATACTGTATCGTTCGGTAAATTTATTTATTTATTTATTTGTCACAGTACATCTGTGACAAATTACCGGAAAACTGTGAAAAATCACAGAACTTTTCGTTAATTTTGACAGATAAGTTTTTTGCAACTTCACAGATTGTACGGTGATTTGAAAAATCACCGAACTGTTTACCGAACGTTTCGGTAAAATTTCACCGAAGTATGTGTATACCTGTGTATACATGCTTTTGTGGGCAGCTCGTTTGATGGTCGGTTTGGTGTGGCTGGTGGCTTGCACGCGAGTGCTGGCCCCCCCTATGTGATAAAAAGAAAGGAAAATTTCCTCTCCTTTCCGGTTGCGCGGGATTGGGGTCGGATGCATTGTGTTCGGGAGCGGATGCGTCCCTTCGAGGGAGTAATCGTGATTTATTTTCATCATTTCTCATTTGCCAGAAGGATAACCTCGATCGCGTGAGGCATGTTCCTCGGTTTTTACGGTTATGTGCCTACGAATAATGCATTATGATTTTTATTTTTCATGTTGAAGCATAATAAATAAATGTCATGATCGAACATGCAAGCTTGGCACTTGATCGATTAGTTTTTCATGTGTTGTTAGGTGTGTCCTTAACACGATCATGAGAGCCTTGTATAAAGACTGACGGTAGTCACGGGGAGTCGTGATTGATGATGTGGTTTGGTGGTTTTGATCCGGTAGTTTGACACATAAAGGGTGTCCCACATCAAATTGCACACGGAAAAAACACTGTAGAAAATTACCCATTGGGTATTTTCTCTTGAAAATTTGGATAGAAGTAGTTTAGAGTGCATTGTTTACACTATATCCTTATCACTGTCAGTTTTTCGAAAGTTAGAAAAAATGGCGTCACCCGAAAAGCAACGTCGTGAAATGATTTTGCGCAAGCACCTGGAAAATCCTCAACTCTCTCATCGGGACATCAGAAAACAACTCGAAATCGTGCAGTCAACGGTAAGTAGTGTGATTAAACGTTACTACAACACTCTGAGCATCGGTCAGAATGGATATTCCATTAGTGACACAAGCGTGTCGTGAAAGCGTTTAAGCGGAATCCCAATCCTTCGGTCAGGGATGTGGCCAAAAAGTTGAATCTGTCCAAGTCTTTCGTTCAGAGAGCCAAGGACCGGGAGAGACTGCATACGTACAAAGTGCAGAAGGCTCCAAATCGTGACAAACGGTAAAATACGGTGGCAAAGTCACGGGCCAGGAAACTGTACACCCAGATGCTGACGAAGCCTCATTGTCTCATCAAGGATGATGAGACTTACGTCAAGAAGGAATTCCGGCAGCTTCCGGGGCTACTGTTCTTCACCGCCTAGCCCAAATTTGATGTTCCGGAGGAAGTTAGGAAGCAGAAATTTTCAAAGTTTGCCAAGAAATACATGATTTGGCAAGCGATCTGCTCATGTGGCAAACGGAGTGCGCCGTTCGTGACTACCGGGACTGTAAATGGGGAGATCTGCCTCAAGGAGTGTCTACAGAAGCGTCTGCTTCCTCTGTTGAAGCAAAACGAGGGCCCTACGATATTCTGGCCGGATCTAGCTTCGTGCCACTATTCAAATGTTGTCCTGCACACTTAGAAAAAAATCATGTAAATTTAGGTGCTCTTAGACTGACATATACGAGCGTTAATTTTGACATAAAATTGAGTCATAACAGACACAAAATTCAACTCAATCAAACGTACTTTCCATCGAGTAACGAACTTTTCAGTCTCGGAGCACTTAATTTTACATGACGTATTTGATTACGTCTGATCATTTATGTCAAAGATGGATTCCGTCCGTGTAAAATTAGTTATTTCTAAGTGTGTGAAGTGGTACGAAGCCAACGGGATCACTTTCGTACCCAAAGACCTAACGCACCGGAACTAAGGCCCATCGAAAAATACTGGGCTATTATGAAGCAGGCACCATACGTCAAATCTGAGGAAGACATGAAGAAAAAGTGAGTTTCCGTAGAGAAGAAGCTGCAGCCAGATGTTGTACAGAACCTAATGAGTGGAGTTAAGCGTAAGGTGCGAGCGTACGGTTATGGTATTGAATTTGAATGAAATAAATATGCCAAAAGCTTACTAATGGGTTATATTTTATTGTCTGACAGTTTGAAAAGGATCGGTCAACTAGGTAATTTCCTACAGCGTTTTTTTCGTGATGCAATTTGATGTGGAACACCCTTTAATCGGGGCGGTCCGGTGAAATATGAAGGAGAAAACAGTCGTTTTAAAACGCAGATTTCGGTCGAGATATCTTTAAAGATGTGCAATATTTGTACGAAGGTAAAATCCTCGCGTCAGTCGTAGTTTACTTTGCGAAGTAAGGGGTACTGTAGCCAAAAAAAAACCAAATATGAAAATGTTATGGATTCTGTTCCCGTCTTACGTAAGGACCAAATCGAAACAAAAAACGTCGCATAAAAGTAGAATTTAATGAAGGCATAAACGCTTTTTCGTCTCCAGGATTAAAAGATCATCGGTCGTAGAGGCTAATTCTTGTGTGAAGGACCGCCGCCGCCGTCATATTAAGGAGACTTATAGTAACATCGCTTGATTATCGTGTGGTTTGTGCAACTTAACAATCAACGTCAGCTTATGGGCCAGGTTTGGATGGTTGCAATTACAACGCGATCGTAGCTTGTATGATGTGATATGAGGGGCTTGGTGGCCTTAGAGTGACCATTTTTGCTTACTGAGTAGAACATCATGAGTTTTTATCACGAGTCTCTCCACATTCAAGATTCGTTAATCGCTTTATTTGTTAATGTGGATGCATATGAATAACAACAAATCGATCATTGGTGTGTTGTAATAAAATGGAGCTCGTTTGCCTAGTGGAAAACGTTTTCGCTTACTGAGCAGAAGACCGTGGGTTCAATCCGAAGCTCCTTTGCGTTATACGACCGCTAGGAAATCAATTCAGCGAACGAAAACGAACCCTGCTGTAATCCCACCCCTATTATCCAATATCCCAGTGATTCCTCGTGCAGAGGTGTTCTCGGCTTCCATTAAAGCGAGTGTCACGTCAACACATTCCTACCCATTGACCTGCGTTCGGGCGCAGCCGGCGCTAATATTGCCTAGTTTGAGATCACCAGTTTTTACATATTGAGGATGATTGCTAGTCGCAAGCATCGTCTATTGGTTCTTTATGTAATTACACACTTAATCTAGCTCGGTAAAATCTCCAACAGCCGATTACTTCGGCATTTACTTTTGCTGATATCTCTGCAAAATATCTGTTTGTTAGCTGATATCTCACCAAAATGTTATTTGTTAGCTGAGTCTCGGCAATTATTTGACTAAATCTCAGCAAAATAAATTGCAGAATTACTCGGCTGTTGGAATCTCGGCGAAATTTTTTAAGTATATACAGCTGATCTGGCAATAGCAGAGTAGCAACCGTGGACGGTCAATCATGCTCATGCTCATGCATCACAGAATACGAATTGTTGCATAATTACATATGTTTTTAATGTGCGCAAATATTGCGCATTTTGCACCAAATTAGACTCCTGTGCAAAAAATAATTGCACAGTAATATTTTCGCAGTATCTTTAGAACATTACTAGCAAGCTACACTGTTGAATTAAGGCTCTAGAAAGCATTAAGAAGCTCCATATTTAACTTTTATGACCAGTGCGAAAATATTACTGTGTACTTATTTTTAGCGCAGAAGTCTAATCAGGTGTGAAATCCGCAATAAATTAGATGAATAAAAATGGTACAAGCACTTTTTTTAGCGTTACACGGCAAATGTTAAACTAATTTTAATCTGTAAATATTGTGAGTGTTTACACAACGGTTATTAGAGAGTTATTAAAAAGTGTAATAAGCGCTTTTCACCGTTTGTTCTATAATGCTTATTTGGGAGTCATGAAAGGTTTACTCTCTACTAAATTTCGAAATAGTTGTTAGGAAGTGTCTACAAACGTGATATAAGAGCTTTCACCAAAACAATAAAGGTTGTTTAAAGGGTGTCCACGATGTAAGTGCCACACTATGAAATTGCTCTAACTTTTTAACCGTTGGGTAGAATTTAATGAAAATTTGGGTGGATTTAGTTCATAGTGCATTATTTACATCCTGCAAGTTTTAAAGTCCTGTGATCAAAACTCGCGGAAATGGAGTCGAAAGAACAGCTCGTGCGTCATAAAATCTTGCGCATTCATCACGAGAACAAGGATCTCTCGCATCGTTCCATCGCTAAAACGTTGGGAATCGCGAATTCCACGGTGTCGCGAGTGATTAAGCGGTTCGAGGAACGGTTGACCACCGATCGGAAGCCCAGAAGTGAAGGAAAAAGTATTCCGTACAACACCAAAAATCACAACCGCGTAGTTGGGGCCTTCAACCGAAATCCGAACGCCTCCGTTAGGGATGTGGCTAAGAAGCTGCACCTAAGCCGAAGTTTTGTCCAGAAGGCCAAAACTAAGGCTGGGCTTCGAACGTTAAAGGTACAAAAGGCCCCTAATCGCGACGAGAAGCAGAACAAGTCCGCCAAAACCCGTGCCAGGAAGTTGTACCTCAACATGCTGACGAAAGTTGAATGCTGCATCATGGACGACGAAACATATGTGAAGGCCGACTTCAAACAGATCCCCGGCAACCTGTTTTTCACGGCCAAGGATAAGTTCAGCGTTCCGGAGCATGTCCGCACTCAGAAGATGTCCAAATTTGCGAAGAAATTCCTGGTTTGGCAAGCCATCTGCACGTGCGGGAAGCGGAGTGCACGTTTCGTGACCCACGACACGATGAACGGACAGGTGTACATGAAAGAGTGCCTCCAGAAGCGGCTTCTTCCTCTCCTGAAGGCCCACAACGTCCCAACAATCTTCTGGCCGGATTTGGCCTCATGCCACTACTCCAAGGACGTGCTGAAGTGGTATGCGGACAATAAGGTCAATTTCGTGCCGAAAATGTTCAACCCTCCCAACACTCCGGAGCTCCGCCCCATCGAGAAGTACTGGGCGATTATGAAGCAGCACCTTCTTAAACAACCTAAGGTAGTGAAGACAGTCGAGGAACTGAAGAAAGTATGGGTTTACATGCAAAAAACGGTTGATTCACAGGTTGTGCAGAATCTTATGGCCGGGGTTAAGGCCAAGGTGCGGGCATTTGCGTATGGACTGTAAATAAAATACGAGTAAAATGGTAAAATGAAGTTTAATAGTTATTTCTCAATCCCTGAAAATTTGATGGCAATCGGATGAAAACTCGAATTTTGCGAATCAATTTTGTGTGTGGCAATTTCATCGTGGACACCCTTTAAATGATGCTTCTACTCCTATACCGTATACATATAATGTTGTAATTGAACAGATTCTCCAAACCAGTGTAAACAAGAGTTTTACAGAAGTTGTGGTAAAAAATGTATGCAATTATTATTCAGCACACACCTGAACAAAATCAAAACTTAAGTGTTTATCCAACTACAAATTGTTACTTGGGTACTTAGCTCAAATTTTACGACAACTGCACTGGCCTCAAAACAGCATAGCGCATGATTCTTTTTAGCCGTGCATTTGGTGTTTTTTTTTTGCTAGCTAATAAAGGGAATCGCTTCTTGTGATGTGTTCCGTTTGTTGAATTTTCACTTAAATTTGTCAGATGGAAAATTTTCAAATTAACCTACTATTGCAGCAGACTTATTTCTGACAGACAAGGAACCCGTTTTGACAGACACCTTCTCGAAAATCGGTCGATCATCAGCAGAGGGATTTTCGAACATATTATTTGTTTTCGTAGTGTCAAATTTAAGTGAAAATTTACCAAATGGAACACAGCCTTAGTACCAGCCGGCGCCGGAGGTGTAGTGGTAAGCGTGACTGCTTTCTCACCCCAATGGGTCTGGGTTCAAACCCAGCCGAGGTCGGTGGGATTTTTCTTAGGCTTAAAATTTTTTGGTCACGCCTTCCTTAGAAAGGGAAGTAATGCTACACAGGTGTGGAAGCTGCCTTCCTGCACATTCTATTGCCGTCAATGGATGGCAATCGTTATCCATCGGTGATTGGCACTAGATTACGGAACAGAGACCGACGTTAAATAAAGGAATGAAGAAGAAGAAACCTTAGTACCAGAAAGATTATAGTGGATTTCCCACTTTGTTTTATTTTCGATCGAACCTTTGGAATGAATTTGTTCTTAATCCGCAAGATGCCTGCACTCTAATGAAAAGACAAACAAGGCCAAAAGAGGGGCAAGCATAAACAAGACAGAACCATGCATTGAGGATTATTGAAATTGGTCGAGCTTTTCCAATCCTCTGCCACCCACGTTACACAGCCTTTGAACTGGGCTGGACAGAACAGATGTTCTGCTTTCTCGTTCATTTTCCGTTTCTCCTCTACTTTTGCAGTTCGATTGCATTAGGATTAAATTCACCGTTCCAGTCTTGTGGAAAATCACTCTACCTTCTCTGATGGAGAACTGGTGTCGACAGGGCTTAGTATCGCAGGTGGGCCATTGTTCTGAAGGGCAATTTTTACTGCAGGTGCGTACATATAACTAGAGTGGTCTGTAAGAGATAGCTCGGTTCGAACTCCAATCAGGCTAAGGTAGGGCAACTATTGGCAGAAATTTCGGTTCTGGGGAAGTCGGAAATGAGTTTAAACTCACCCACACAGCAATAATGGTGGCAATAATGGGGCAATCCATCGGTCGTGGGATGAAAGGCTTTTATGAGACTCCAAATGCCTGGCAAAGGCGACGGAGCAGCTCAAGACAAAGCGATAACAATTTATCTCCGGTCAGGATCGATTTATGTGCTCGATAACTCATTCGAATTAAAGGCCCGTCAGTTACAGCCATCGGTAGCAGGAGCAGGTGCCTATAGAAAACCGACCCGAACACCGGGGGCAAGATGGATTGTTCCAACGACAGATTCTACCTCCTATCGGAAGAGGAATTAATTATCTCCTGAAAGGCATCCGTTGATCGGTGCTGGATCATATAATCCAAGAATCCGAGATGATTGGTCGGTTGAAATGTATATAGCATTTTATAATGTTTCCATTTGTGACATTTTATCCCATTGATGATTTTTCCCCAAAAACGCATCGAAGGGTTTACGTCAATTGAAATACTGGCATACAATCAATTAAATTGGTGGTATCATTTATTCATCGTTTAAGTGGTAACTGATGTTGATTTCCATAATTAATAATGCATGCAATCGATAATTGGTAAACATTTCAGCATCCCAGAACAGAAAGCCCAGGTTTCAATATTCACAAATAAAAAGTCAACATGAAAACGTTACACGTGCCTATAGGTATACTATAGTATATCGCATTACATCCGATTTTCTTTTTTTGTTGGAATTAATTTTTTTTTTCCGAAAAGCTTGCAGAAGTGGTGAACAATTATGAATTGTTAAATGCAGACAATGCATACATGGCATAACAAGTATTAATATCCATCAACGGAATATTTCACCCAGTGCATAATATTCCGACTTACTGCAGTCCAAATCTCATCAAAATTATACAACAATTCTGCGCTACGGTAGATATATTACACCACCGAGTTTTAAAATTAAGTTAATCAATACGAAACTAACGATTTTAAATTGGCTCACCACTTTAGTAGCCTATTGGTCCCAAGCAAACGATTAACGTACCCTATTCTAGTTGAAATTCTATTACTACACTATGTTTGTTTTGATTCGCTATGAAAGTTTGACAGATAACATCAAGGGTGTGTGGATTCATGCAGAACATGCAGGGGTGAGTGAAATAGCTTGGGACTGCTTGGGACCGTTGTTCTGGTACTGAGTGAGCCAAAAATAATAATGATTTTCTTCGGGACCCAGTAGTCTTAGAGTTACCTCTATGGTAGTATCGCATTACATCCGATTTTCTTTTTTTGTTGGAATTAATATTTTTTCCGAAAAGCTTGCAGAAGTGGTGAACAATTATGAATTGTTAAATGCAGACAATGCATACATGGCATAACAAGTATTAATATCCATCAACGGAATATTTCACCCAGTGCATAATATTCAGACTTACTGAGTCCAAATCTCATCAAAATTATACAACAATTCTGCGCTACGGTAGATATATTACACCACCGAGTTTTAAAATTAAGTTAATCAATACGAAACTAACGATTTTAAATTGGCTCACCACTTTAGTAGCCTATTGGTCCCAAGCAAACGATTAACGTACCCTATTCTAGTTGAAATTCTATTACTACACTATGTTTGTTTTGATTCGCTATGAAAGTTTGACAGATAACATCAGGGGTGTGTGGATTCATGCAGAACATGCAGGGGTGAGTGAAATAGCTTGGGACTGCTTGGGACCGTTGTTCTGGTACTGAGTGAGCCAAAAATAATAATGATTTTCTTCGGGACCCAGTGGTCTTAGAGTTACCTCTATGGTACCACTGAACTGTCATCAGATTGAGAACATCCTTTCAACGCGGTTCCTCGACAATTTTTAAGTTAAAATTCGAAAATTTTAGAATATTTTTTTCGAAAAAACGACTGATGCTTGTAAACTTGTAAACACTCACCCCTGCATGTTCTGCATGAATCCACCCACCCCTGATGTTATATGTCAAACTTTCATAGCGAATCAAAACAAACATAGTGTAGTAATAGAATTTCAACTAGAATAGGGTACGTTAATCGTTTGCTTGGGACCAATAGCCTACTAAAGTGGTGAGCCAATTTAAAATCGTTAGTTTCGTATTGATTGTTGGTGGTACTGTTTACGGGGACTTAGTCGATTTTTTCTTGGGGGGATTGTCTCGATAATTTTTCAGACTGCAGTGAGATGTAAACCACACTTCTGCAATGTCCACGAGCAACATCCTTTCAACGCGCTGTTCCTCGACAACACATATGTGTTCATTTTTAGTAAACAAGGCCCCGCTGTTGTGTCACTTTTTGTCGAGTGAGTGAACTCAAATCCATCCGTGCACTCGTCTATATTGGAGTACACTCAGTGAAAACCAAAAATGGAACATGTAACAAAATATGAAAGATTTTGAACGTTAATAACTGAGCTACCAACTTCCAACTTCAATAATTGTATCACCATTCGATCAGAAATATGTTTACGCATCTGTTAAATGAAAACCTTATTGTTTTTTTTTTTCTCAAAATGTCGCTAATAAAAATGGCCCGAATGTCCAATAGTTGGTATGATAGTTAAAATGATCACTGATTACCTGCGAAAAGCGATTTCCCTAACACAGATTTCAATGTTGAATTCCGTCCGGTCTCACAAAACGGTGTTTATTCAATCACCGCGTGGTGAGTGGTGGCGTTCTCCAGTACACAACGAAAGGCTCCCCGCAACCAGCTAGCTATCAAGGCTCCCCTCAACCACTGATCGGATTCAGTTCCAATCACCGCGTATGATGGTGTCCGGTCGTCGGCATCAGCAGCAGCAGCAGTGCTTTCAGTGCGTGGCATTGAACATTGTGCTCTAGTACACAACGAAAGGCTGCCTGCAAGCAGCGAGCTGCAGCCAACATAAGCATCCATAGAAGGAGGGAGAAGCCGCACCGCTATTGATCGGAATCAGTTGCTCTTCGTGAGTCGCTGTGGGACATCTATGTCAAGCGCGTAGCAAAACTTCATATTGCTACACAAAACACAAGCTCCTGCTGCAGTTAACAAATAAGACTTATTATATAAGACCATGTAGTCCTATGTCAGCATTACATACAAACCCCGCGTAAAAAAGCGACTCCAGTGTACACCGATCTTTGTAACAGAGCCTATGTAGATGAATTTCGTTGTGCTGGAGCACATATTTGGTGATAAAAGAACGAGAATTCAGCTGATGACTAACAATAATATCATAGAGGTAACTCTAAGACAAGAAGGTCCCGAAATAACGTGCTCAACTTTTTGGCTCAGCTCTGGTACTCTCTTCGGTCCCAAGCTAATCGATTCACCCCTTGAAACATAGGAAAAAGCAATAACCCCTCATTTTATCTGTCAAACTTTCATAGCAAATCAAAACAAACATTGCGTAGTACTAGAATTTCGACTAGAATGGGGTACTTTAATCGTTTGCTTGGGACCAATAGGCTAGTCAAATAGTGAGCCAATTTAAAAGCGTTAGTTTCGGATTGATTGTTGATAATATCATAGAGGTAACTCTAAGACCACTGGGTCCCGAAGAAAATCATTATTATTTTTGGCTCACTCAGTACCAGAACAACGGTCCCAAGCAGTCCCAAGCTATTTCACTCACCCCTGCATGTTCTGCATAAATCCACACACCCCTGATGTTATCTGTCAAACTTTCATAGCGAATCAAAACAAACATAGTGTAGTAATAGAATTTCAACTAGAATAGGGTACGTTAATCGTTTGCTTGGGACCAATAGGCTACTAAAGTGGTGAGCCAATTTAAAATCGTTAGTTTCGTATTGATTGTTGATAATATTCCCTGCTCGATTCCCTTCCAATTTCACTTTTCATACGCAAACTTAATTAAAATTATTCAAATCTCAACAGTTAACCAGCGTTTGGCTGAAAATCTCCTTAATAAAGTCAACCAACCTCAACAATTACATTCAACACTAATCTCAATACTTCCCACGCTTTTCTTCGTGAAGCGCTCGTGTTCATTTACACTGATCGACATGTACCGTTTATTGGATCCATCTTATAACATAGCAATGTCAGAAGATTTATTCTTTTTTTTTATCTAGTTCGTTTATTTGGAAGGCTCAATCGCGTTAGCTTTACGGAGCCGATAATTCATTGTTCACTGTGTGTAACAAAATTCACTTAATTCTATGTCTAGTAGGAGTTGGGCCGATTACTCGCGGCTTACTCGAGGTTAGAAGGGTACATTTTCGAAGGATAGGATCAGGGGAGGAGCTTGGGGTAGGGTTTCGTTGTCTCATCAGAGCGTTGTCGCCAGTATGAACGGTAGTGCTGTTCTAGCTTCGTCCGGAGTTCGACCGGCTATGGTGGGTGACCAGTGGGCGACGATGAGACTCATCGAGACGGGGGGACAAGACAAACAAAAACTAATAAAGAGAGACAAAAGACAAAAGGAATTAAATTCTTATACTAGACATTTGAAGGAAAACATAAACGGACTGCATATAGCAGAGATCACGGGTTGCCAACACGTCTCTGATAGGAACATAGGGTTGTCTTCCTTGGGCCTCGAGGGTATTCAAAAGTCGCTCTCTGGCGGCGTCATTATCCGTACATTGCCAAGCTGCGTGTTCGATGTCATCGTAACCGTTTCCACACCGACAGATGTTGCTGTCCACGAGGTTTATTCTATTGAGATGAGCATCTAGCGAGTAGTGGAAGATTTATTATTCTTCTTCTTCTTCTTTCCTTTATTTAACGTCGGTCTCTGTTCCGCAATCTAGTGCCAATCACCGACGGACATCGATTGCCATCCATTGACGGCAATCGAATGTGCAGGAAGGCAGCTTCCACACCTGCGTAGGATTTCGCACCCATTCAACACACATGGGCCGGGACCAACGGCTTTACTTCCCTTCCGAAGGAAGACGTGACCAGAGATTTTTATGCCTCAGAAAAATCCCACCGACCTCGGCTGGGATTGAACCCAGACCCATCGGGATGTTAGAAAGCAGTCACGCTTACCACTACACCACCGGCGCCGGCCCAGAAGATTTATTCATTCACAGATTCCATTGGATTATCACTTAAAAACTATGACTGCGCACAGTGGTGCCAAGGGTATCAAAACACGCGCTTTTTTATTTACGCTGAAATGGATGATTAAAGGTACTAGGTGTCTTCTGAGAAGTTTCTCGGGTTACAACACTCCTTCTTATGGTAAAAAGAAAATTAAAGATTAATCCACCTAAAAGTGAAATGCAAATTTAATATTTTTTAGTATGATGAGATACAAAATAATTGTGTTCGGCGAAGCTGTAGAAAACATTACTGTGAACAACTTTGCTGAAGACTGAAACTTTCTAGTTCATATAGATGCTGAGATATAAAGGTTACTTTGGGGAAACATCGTTAAAATCAATTTTGTATCTGTAACTTTTTCTACAATATTTCTACATGTTTGGCATGTTCTACAAAGATGTTAGAAATATCAAATAACATATCTTTTCAGAAGACTGAAAACTGCTATCATTAATATTTGAAAAGTTATTTACAACCAACTTCCAATACCAATAACTTCTAAACGGGCAAAAACGAGCAGGCCATTCTTTGAGCAATTGAAAGTACAAGAAAATGCAATAAAATGGGGAAGAAACCAGATCGCCCCCACGTGACCCTTAACCGAAATACTTGCATTGAAACTTGTCACTTTTCAGAATTTGGAATGGCGATTTTGTGAAACCACGGGACTGTTATCGAGTAGGTGTGAAAAGAGACATACAAATGGATAACCAAGCAACCTGGGTTATTTCTAGTGACTAACAAAATGACTCGGGATCAATACCAGACCACCCCCAAACGACCCTTGACGGAATCGCTTATGTACTTTAAATATTTTTCGATTTTGTCAATAAACAATACCAAAATCTTTCATGTTTAATGTTCATTACGTTCCGATTCAAATTGTACGAATCTCAAAGAGCGCTTGCAGTTTGCTCTTCGTCGATATCACTGTTCTCGCCGTTGTCATATGTGATGGCCAAAAGTTGCAGAGCAATCCCGGAGCACACCTCACTTTTGTTTTTCGGTAGTTCCCTCATGTTGGAAATTGCCTGCCTGTCTGATGTTTATTTTTAGAACCGATTAATATTAATATTATGTGTCAAAGCAATAAGTAAATTTCATGTGATTTTCATATAAATTTTAAATAGATTGATTTATGACATGTATAATAGAAATACTCAGAGGGAGAGATGGGCGGAGAGAATGTTTTGAGCCAAATGGACTGTCAAAATCTGAGCCAATCGAACATTCCAATTAGATTTTTCCGAGGATTTCTTATTCTTACTAGATTAAATTTGAGAGTATTGCAATCGAACAGAAATTCAATCACCTTTATGTTTCGTGTGCTTTTCAAATTCAACTAGTTTTTTGAAATCAAAAGCAATATTCTAACTCTATTGATTAATTGATCTTAGTTGTTTAGTGAATGGCACCAAGAAATGTGCAAAATCTTGCGATGCAATCAATTATTATTTTACACGTAAATCGAATCAAAAATAAAAGTCATGTGAAATGCTAAGGGTTGCAAGATAATTTAGGTACAAATCCCTGCTGCCGAATTATATTTTGCTTTCTCCGCCTATCTCTCCCTCTGAGTATTTCTAATGTATATGATATTGTAGTAAAAAGTAAAGCTTATTCTTATAGGATTCAAATCCATTTCCGTTAATTCTTATAATTTTACCAATTTTCATTTATCATATGATGATCACATAAAAGTTACCAACTTATCAGCATTGTAAATGTATCAGATATTCATATAGAATTTACCTGACACATTTTCAATCATATCGTGGGATTTTCTTATAGCGCAAATGTATTAGACTTCCACATAACAGGAATATGTCATATTGGTTCAGTGGCTCTGGACGTGAAAGGGTTAACTGCGTCACATATGATGCCTTCACGGATCCTCGTTTCCAATTATTTCCCCTTTAAGATTTAACCTCGATTTACACGCAGCTAATCTGGAGATAATCACTAAACGGTCGTTTTATTTTCATTGCCGTTTTAAATAGAAACAAAACTTTTTAATTAAATTTCCGAAAAAAAAACATTGCAATACAACAAACCAACCGCATCGCATCCCTTGCTGGCTGGAAGATGTGGTAGTTCCGGGAAGGGTGGAAAAGTACATTTCAATTTAACTTTACTTACGTTCTTATTGCCGTCGCAAACCAACCAAAGTCGCCGTCGGTGCTGGAAACGGGAAAGGATTCTCCGTGTTGGTAACTAAAACGAGCTTTCAAAAATTGTTCCTTGTTCGTTTGAGTGGAGTTGTTTCCCGCGCAACAACGTGATAGAAAGGAATCCACAAAAGGAAGGGAAATGGGACAGCTAAAAACCATTTAAATGTGTAATTAAATTTATGCGAAACTTTCGATCCGGAGATGACCGCAAAAACCGGATGAACCGATTGCGAGTCTCGCCCCAGGCGAAAGGTGGAGATTTCTTTTCTGGGGAGTTTGTCCTCATTTAATCGCTTGTTGAGGATTGGGTTTCAGGGAAAAAAAATCCACGCAACTGACAACCGCAGCTCGGTATTAAAGCTGATAATCTGATGCCAAATGTTATTCTTCATCTGAGTTGCCAATATTAAGCTAGCACTCTCTGGTTTGCTGGACTTTGGATGGTGATTTTATGATTATACTAGCTGAGTGTGTACGGTCTTGCTCGTGATTCAATATTAGCTTGAGTTTATGCGCCGATTTAAAAAAAAAGCATGCTATATTGTACGTAGCCCCCCCTCCCCCTATTATCTAAGGGGCTACCCCCTATGATTATCTCCTTATACCCTCACACTCGCCCCCACATGCCTAATTTGGTTCCATTTGCTTGATTAGTTCTCGAGTTCTGCAGAAATTTCTGTTTCATTTGTATGGGAGCCCCCCCTTACAGAAGGGGGAGGGGTCTCGAACCATCATAAGAACCACGGCCCCAAAAACCCCTGTATATACATTTTCAGACAGACAGACAGACAGACAGACAGACAGACAGACAGACAGACAGACAGACAGACAGACAGACAGACAGACAGACAGACAGACAGACAGACAGACAGACAGACAGACAGACAGACAGACAGACAGACAGACAGACAGACAGACAGACAGACAGACAGACAGACAGACAGACAGACAGACAGACAGACAGACAGACAGACAGACAGACAGACAGACAGACAGACAGACAGACAGACAGACAGACAGACAGACAGACAGACAGACAGACAGACAGACAGACAGACAGACAGACAGACAGACAGACAGACAGACAGACAGACAGACAGACAGACAGACAGACAGACAGACAGACAGACAGACAGACAGACAGACAGACAGACAGACAGACAGACAGACAGACAGACAGACAGACAGACAGACAGACAGACAGACAGACAGACAGACAGACAGACAGACAGACAGACAGACAGACAGACAGACAGACAGACAGACAGACAGACAGACAGACAGACAGACAGACAGACAGACAGACAGACAGACAGACAGACAGACAGACAGACAGACAGACAGACAGACAGACAGACAGACAGACAGACAGACAGACAGACAGACAGACAGACAGACAGACAGACAGACAGACAGACAGACAGACAGACAGACAGACAGACAGACAGACAGACAGACAGACAGACAGACAGACAGACAGACAGACAGACAGACAGACAGACAGACAGACAGACAGACAGACAGACAGACAGACAGACAGACAGACAGACAGACAGACAGACAGACAGACAGACAGACAGACAGACAGACAGACAGACAGACAGACAGACAGACAGACAGACAGACAGACAGACAGACAGACAGACAGACAGACAGACAGACAGACAGACAGACAGACAGACAGACAGACAGACAGACAGACAGACAGACAGACAGACAGACAGACAGACAGACAGACAGACAGACAGACAGACAGACAGACAGACAGACAGACAGACAGACAGACAGACAGACAGACAGACAGACAGACAGACAGACAGACAGACAGACAGACAGACAGACAGACAGACAGACAGACAGACAGACAGACAGACAGACAGACAGACAGACAGACAGACAGACAGACAGACAGACAGACAGACAGACAGACAGACAGACAGACAGACAGACAGACAGACAGACAGACAGACAGACAGACAGACAGACAGACAGACAGACAGACAGACAGACAGACAGACAGACAGACAGACAGACAGACAGACAGACAGACAGACAGACAGACAGACAGACAGACAGACAGACAGACAGACAGACAGACAGACAGACAGACAGACAGACAGACAGACAGACAGACAGACAGACAGACAGACAGACAGACAGACAGACAGACAGACAGACAGACAGACAGACAGACAGACAGACAGACAGACAGACAGACAGACAGACAGACAGACAGACAGACAGACAGACAGACAGACAGACAGACAGACAGACAGACAGACAGACAGACAGACAGACAGACAGACAGACAGACAGACAGACAGACAGACAGACAGACAGACAGACAGACAGACAGACAGACAGACAGACAGACAGACAGACAGACAGACAGACAGACAGACAGACAGACAGACAGACAGACAGACAGACAGACAGACAGACAGACAGACAGACAGACAGACAGACAGACAGACAGACAGACAGACAGACAGACAGACAGACAGACAGACAGACAGACAGACAGACAGACAGACAGACAGACAGACAGACAGACAGACAGACAGACAGACAGACAGACAGACAGACAGACAGACAGACAGACAGACAGACAGACAGACAGACAGACAGACAGACAGACAGACAGACAGACAGACAGACAGACAGACAGACAGACAGACAGACAGACAGACAGACAGACAGACAGACAGACAGATTTTATACTTCTTGGGTAATCTAAATAAAGTGAAGGCACAGCATTTTTGTCTGCTCGATTATTTTACAGGAGTCAGTATTTTAACTGGGTTTTTGAATTGCTGAAAAAGTCTTTGACCGACTTTGACCGAATCCGTAAGGAATCAAAGAAATCGACAAATTTTATTTTCAATCATCAAATGGAGTTGACAGAACTAATGTCGTTTTCGTTTTTACTACACTACACCGGTGTAGTGTAAGCAGCAATAAGCACGAGTCATTGACAGTTCATCATCATTTCCAGAACAACATGTGAAAAGGGCATACAAGCTTTTTGTAAACAAACCTTTGTAGGCCCTTTTTTCACCAACCGAGGGTCGCCCACGCAAACCAGCAATATCATCGGGAAGGGGAAAGTGTCCCCTACCCGGTGATGTTAAAGGTTTGCGTTGGTGTCATATGGGTGGCAAGAAAAGGGCATAAGAAGGTTTGTTTACAAAAAGCTTGTATGCCCTTTTCACATGTTGTTCTGGATTTGTTTGTAAACAAAGGTGCAACCGATAGCTACACCCTAAAAATTTTCGGTGTTCGGCGGTGTAGCACCGGTGTAGCTACACCGCAAAAACGAAAACGACATAAGTCTGTACAAGTTCGAAATAGATTTTATTTTTGAATTTCCCGCAGATTTTTAAACTTTCACCGAACAGTTCCGCAATTCAAAAACCCAGTAAAACCTTACTGACTGGATTTAAGTGTGTAGATACCTACTTGTTATGTTTGTTCATGTGGATTTAATGTCCACACTGGTGCTTTTCGTGTTACTATCTATAGTCAATACAAGGACAAATTTCTCAATTAATCAACAAACATCGGTCGAACCCTCTCAAATATTAAGTTTGATTTTTCTTCATAATTTATTTTTTAGCCATCTTGGAAAGCGGCTTGCGACGACGTGCGCTTATAGTTGATGCCAATTTAGGATTAATATAATACACATTTACCAACTAATACCCTACGACCACCAGTGCAGGAGGACACAGACGTTTACTTCCACTTGTTGTTGTCGTAGTCCCACTTGGACGAGAGACCGGTAACGGAACCGACCTGGAGGTCCAGCATACGCTTGAGCTGAGCCTTCTGGTGCTCGTCGTCGAAAGTGATTGGCACCTCATCGTACACGAAGGCCTTCATCAACAGCATGGCGATGACGCTCATCGACATGGCGATCAGACCGAAACCGAGGTGCATCTTCCACTCGCCGGTTGGGTACTTGATTTCGGCGAATGTCTGGCAGAACGACGCACGGTACAGGGCTTTCTTCTCCTGGACGGACAGCTTCTTCCAGTCACCCTTCTCCTTCTCGCGGAGGGCCTGCAAGGATAAGGTTGAATATTATTCATAAACTGACAGGTGTAATGACATCGCTGGCATGGTAGGCGGGGCAAGATGGATCATTCTACTTGATTTATTTATGTTTTGATTGATTTGAAGCTCAATGTAGCAACAATGGATATTGGCCCAGAATGAGAATTTAGCAGGAAAGATGCATTTAGAGCATGAAATTAAAACTTTAGAAAAAAACAAAGTGTTTTTTACAAAATTGTTCCTTACAATTGAGTTATTCGTTTGGTGTCAAATTGTACTAGGGTGGTTCTTATTACTATTGAAATAAAAAAAAAAAACATTTTTTTGGGCAAAATATAGGTTTACATATACTTCGGCAAAGTTGTAGCTAATTTTGAGCAACTTTAAAAAAAAAACTTTCGTATCGATTGAATTGACCAATTTAGAACAATTTTCCTCAATTAGGGTGTCTATAAAATTTTGTTTGCTCGCTTATTTTTATTTCGCATTTTTCAGCAAAGTTGTCGTCACAAAACTTTTAGTACCGTAAAACGGGGTAACATTGACAGTTTTTTAAAGTATATTTTATATAATTTTTCAGTGGCATCGCCTTAACCTCAATCTACCTGTGCACCAACTCTCAAAACATAAACAATTATCAAAATATTGCTTGCAATGGATAGATCTCGAGTTAACTAAAAGATTAAGTGTATTTTTCAACCGATTCGAGTATGAATATGGTATTAAATCTGTTTTTGAAAGTTGGTGCACAGGTAAAAAGTGAGGCTACGCGACGCCACATTTTTACAGCAATGAATGTTTTTCAAATTTTATATTTTTAAAACAAGTGCTGAGGATCTAAGAGTCAATTCGTTTGTAATATATTTAACGGAAATTAAAGTATGTGCACTATTTTTTTAGTTTTGTGACCGACCTTCAGTTTTTCGATTTGGGGTGACTTTGATAATGCTCGATGAATGTAGAAAAAATGGGTGAAACTCAAACAATTTAGTTCTTTATATATGAAATTTTGAATGAGTTTATAGTCAGAAAACATCATAAGCAATAAGAATACAACATTGAATTTGTGATGGCTATATCGGGAATTTCATTTCAAAAGTGATGTGCTTTTACAAACAGGCGAAAAACACGAAAATTGTTTTTAATATGTTTGTAAAATATGTCACACATACTTTATAAAAACTATAAACGATATCAACGGAAATACCCTAAGCTACAATATGGAACCAATGTTTCTAATTTGGAAAAAGTGCAGCGAATAAATTTAATCTTTACATTATACTATCAAAGTTACCCGCATTATCAAAGATACCCCGTTTTACGGTACTTTAAATGACGCAATTTTGGCTGAGCTGGACTTGTCGATCAAGAGCTATTCTCGATTACTTTTTCCAAGGGACGTATTAGCTTTTGTAAAAATGCATTTGATCGTCGATTTGGCGTAACTGGTAGCAGACCCGCACCTTCTAAAACTACCCTCAGATAGGAGTGTTAGTATGCGTGAGTGAACTACCAGTAACGTTAAACCGACGATCAAATGCATTGTTAACAAAAGCTAATACGTCCGTTCGAAAAAGTAATCGAGTACTCCTCGTCCTACATGAATAAAAAAGCAAGCAAAGAAAAAAGCGGCTCCATTAGCATGACCGAATCTCGCTGGTTGGGCCACCACCTCCGCCCAACTAACGAATTCGATTCGTTAATTGGGTCAACTGACAGAAGACTAAAATTTGTTGGGGCGTAGCGTATCCTTTGTTGCGGTTAAGAAGATTTAACAAAAAATAACTCGGATTGAAGCAAATTGCTTGAAACTTAGTAGAAAAAGTAAAATACTGATGTGCTTTTTTTCCTCTCTGTTCGGGACATAAGACCACTGCGACCAGTAATTTGATCTATTATAGTATATCCCGTGTCCTTAGTTTAGTGCATGTCGTATTACTCCATCACTATTGAGAAATGATGAAGTATTCGGTTTTGATACAGTTGTCATTCTTGCCTTCATCGCAAGGAATCGATTCTAACTGAAAGGTTCCGCTATTTATACCCTTCGGAGTTGGAACACCCTCCAAAGGCGCGCCCCTTTGTCAGTCAAAATTGGATTCCTTAACAAGAAAAACAAGCAATGACACCGATAATGACCATGCATCAGAACCCTAGTCTTAACCACTTCAAACTAGGGAACAACGATTAGAAGATTAGGAATCACATAGGTGAAGACTAACTAACTCATTTTTTCCTTGTTTCAAGATCATCCTCGGTCCAGGCAACCCGAGGACTTATCACTATCAACAAGGCATAAAAAGTAACAAGGACTAAGATGTGTTCCTTTGATTACTGAAAAATCCTGTTCCCCTAGTTTGAAGAAGTCAGGACTAGGAATCGGTGGTAGATCTTACATCCCGTAACGTACCACGAAAAGGTGATCTACCCACGTTACGGGACTGATGTGCTTAATATGCTTCTGGAATTTCAAATTAAATTCAAATGTTTCGATCAAGTATCATATGTTTGCACACATTACATTGAATGCGCAGTTCAAAACGCATATGCTTACCACTAGGAAGAGTTTATGGTTGATTGTCAAATCTATTTTGATATGAGATTTTGACATCCAGATGCATTTTAATTGGGTCATGGCCCAACTAGCGAACACCCAACTAACGAGACCCCAGCGAACGAATCTCCGCTGTATTGACGATTTTCTTATGAAAATACGCTTTTTCCAGGTTGGGGCAAACATAAAAAAATAAAGTGTGACAAAATTTGAAAGGACGAATGTTATTCTATATAAAATACATGTTTAACTTCTATAAAATCAATTTGACTTTGTTCATTTTTAAACATATACCTAGTTGGGTATAAATTCTTTAAAAAAAAGAGATACTAACCGAAATCTTCTGAAAGATTCTGGAGCTTCGAGATTTTTAAGGAGCTTTACTATCGGTGGAAGCATAGTTGTCCCATGTGTAAATGAAACTCCATATCACATGGAACAATTATGCGTTCACGAGCAGTTTGACTGTGATTTTTATTTATTATGTTAGGGGAAATGGCTCTAATATTGGCCTAGGGATCTAAGATTGAGCCCATCGCTTAAAATCGGCTATTTATCAATTTTATCTAGATGAACGCGTGATTGGGACGGTACTAATGGATATTTTTGGTCGCTATTGAAAATTTAGTCGATTGCTGAATTTATGGATGGGTCCAAATTAGAGGCATTTAGGCATCCATTCCTTCTTTTTCCTTTATTTAACGTCGGTCTCTGTTCCACAATCTAGTGCCAATCACCGACGGAACATCCATTCCATCCATAAACAAAATTAAGGCTCTGCGTTATGCGTTTATGGGAAGTAATGCCCAAAGGAACTCTGAGAAGAATCCCCAGGATTTTCTGGGAAGAAGCAAGAAAATTATAAATTGCCGGTGGTTGGCTCAGTGGGTTCTTATATGCTCATATCCGCTGCGTTCTGGTTGTAGAGAATGGATGGAACTGGTCTAGTGAAGTGAAATAACTTTCGTTCGCTTTAAAAGTTCATTTAAATAGTTTTCATTTAGTGTGTGAACACAAATCAATATCAATCAATAAGTGGAAGTTTTGTTGAACGCGTGATCTAATAGTTTAAAATGCCTTTGTTTTGGCAAAATGTATCTCTGAGTGCAATTCTCAGTAGACTTTAAGAGAAAAAAACTCCAGGGTCCAATGCTGACCTTTTTGGCATGACACATATCTGAATTCTCGGAAGATATCATAAAAGTAAATCCTTTACAATTCGGAGCGATTCCGAAGCGAATGAATCCATCTTTGGCCAAGGAAGAAAGGCTATCAAACGTGCTATATCTAGGGCTGAAGCATGGGCGTTGAGGCTTCAACCTGAAGCGAATTCGGACCATTTAAATGTGGCGGATGCTTTATCTAGGCTGATCGACAAGGCACAACTAGATGCGCCCTTCGATGAGAGTGACGAGAAACCAAAGAGTAGGTCACTCCGCACACCAATCTAGGGCCATCTTTTTTTTTCAGTTTGCCGACTGAGGCAAATATACTTAAGAATTTCATAAGACTCGACTTATGAACGACAAATATGGATCAGGGTGTCTACTCAATCCAAGGAATCAAATTCCCTGAGTTTTACAGGTTTTTCCAGGTCGGATGAAAAAAAATTCCAGGTGCATACAAATTATACACATTATTATTTTATCTATTAATCCATCTGGAATCCCTTTTATGTACTTATTGATTTATGTTATTTTCGATTGTTCAAACTTGGTCGTTGGTATTTATAAGTCGGCACAGCAAAAAGTTATTGAATATTACTGCAGAACAGATGCACATAGGTTGTTTAATATTAATTTGTACAATTTATGTTTAGTAAATGCACCAATAGTGGAGATACTTTAGTGCAATGTGTTCCTATGGTGGCTTATAGAGTCTCCCTAAGCCGCTATAGAAGTACATTGTACTAACGTAATGTACTTCTATAGCGGCTTAGGGAGACTCTATAAGCCACCATAGCAACACATTGCACTTAAGTACCTCCACTATTGGTGCATTTATTCTACACATAATTTGCGAAAAGAAATTATATCCAAGGGTGTAATATTGTATTTGGTTTTTGCAATCACATTAGTTATTCATACAGTAGCATGCATTACGTCAATCAATATTACATTCTTTTTTGGTATTTGTGTAGTATTTTTTTAATTCAAGAATATAAATATAAGTAAGAAGCCTTTCTATACTATTTCGATAAAACGATATATCAAAATTTGATAACAATATGCTTTCAAAAACAACATATCATTTTGATAATATGTTTGAGTTCAACTCTGTTTGGAAGATCAAGACAGAATAAATCATGGTTTCACATGTCAAAAATCTCTTAAGGTCCGTTTAGACTATCTGATTTCTTGGTCTAACTTTGACCGCCGCCATATTGAAAAATCTGCTCGAATTTACTTTCGACACACTTTGTCGAACCCCCCTGTTTGCACATGTCGAAAGAACTGCCAATTTAGATTTCAAAACAAAACTGTATCAGGAATCAAAAGTAAATACTTCCATCATGAATTACCGGAAAATTGCTCTAGTTTCGGCAGACGTATTTGCTTTTATTATTTTAAATAAAATGAGAAAAAGAAGGTGAACTTTGTGGAGTAGGAAATGGTTGCTCAGGAGGAACACCGGCTGGGATCTGGCTCATCTTGTCCATCAAGAGCTGCGATATGAAGATGAAAATGGATTTCAAAACTTCGCCAGGATGTCGATACCAACTTTAGACAAGCTAGTGGGAAAAGTTCTCACTAGATATACATGATTCTTTGATTTCTGAAAATTTCAGTTAACAACTCAATTCTGCAAGGTCTTCAAACCTTCTGACGTCCCTGAAGTTTTGTTTCTGTTCTCCGGTAAAATTTCTTTAAAGATCAGCAATCTTTCCTGACAATCTGTAAATTTCTCGGTAGTTCTACAGATTTATTTGAAACTCTGTGTGTTCTTCAGAAGTTCTGCAAATTTTCCTAAAAATCTACAAAGTTCCTGAATCTCTGGAGATTTAAGATCCTTGAAGATCAACAATTATCTCTGATGTTCACAAAATTTCTAATAATCTACAAACTTCTTGACAGTTCTGTAATTTTCTCTGCAGATTTTCATTATTCAATGAATATCTGCAAATATCTCTGACCATCTATACAATTTTCTAAAGAATTAAAAGATTATCTAGAAATTTTTGAGCTTTCCGGAAGTTTTAGGAAGTATTCTGAAGTTTTTCTAATTTTTCTGAAGCTGTGCAAATATCTCTAAAGATCAGCGAACTTACCTGAAGTTCTGTAAATGTCTTTCAAAATCCAAGAACCGCAGTAAAATTCTGAAAATTTATTTAAACATCTGCTAATTTTTCAGCAGATTTACGATCTATCCTCTGAACTTATCTGAAGATCCTTAAAATTATTTCAAATTCTGTAAAGTTTTCTGAAGTACTGTATTTCTGCTCTAAAGATTTACGAACTGCCCTGAAGTTCAATAAATTTCACAGTACATCTCCGAACTTTTCTAAAGTTCTTTAAATTTCTTTGTGGATTCTTGAACTAAAAATCGGCGAACTTTCCCGAAGATCTGTGAGTTTTTCTGAAGTTTTGCAAATTTTTCTAAAAACGTACGAACTTTCTGACGTTCTAAAGACTTCTCTTAAGGTCTACGGACTTCTTTTAAGGTCTACGGACTTCTCTGAAGTTCTTTAGATCTACACAGCTAAAAAAAGTAGTGTAAATTTCCGTTACTATCATATATCATATATATTAGATTATAGATCGTGTAAATTTATGAGACATGTCATGTAATATCCCATATATTGTATGCAACTATCCACTTTTGTTTGCAACATTTCTTGCAAGTTGCTAGTTTACGTGAAAAGGAAGTTTACATGTATGAATGTTTGCATGCATGGATGTTTACATCGCCAGTAAAATTCAGAATTTTTTGGCGTGTATCTATTTCCGAGTTCCATGGAGTTCTGCAAAATATTGTACTTTTGTACTTCGCTTGGGATTTGTTTTTGGAATTGAGGTGCTTTTCTGACACTTAACGAATTTTTCTGAAGATCTCACATTTGTGTGAAACTGTGAAGCTTTCTGTCAAATTCCTGCAAATATCTTTAAAGTTCTGTAAAGTTGTCTTAAGCTCCGTAGCTCAAGATCTACAAATAAAAACTTAAGGCTCAATAAATTTCTCAGTAAATCTGCAAACTTCTCTGATGTGTTGTAAATTCCTCTCGGGTTACCCTGAAGATTTGAAAATTTCGTTGAAGATTACCTCAAGTTGTCAAAATTTATCTGAAAATATTTGAGCTTCTTTGAAGTTTTAAATGTCTCTCTCAAGATCTAAAAATTTTCCTGAAATCGTGTAAATATTTTTTTTTAAACCGCCGAACTTCCCTGAAGTTCTACAATTTTTACTGAAGAGCCATTAACATTTCTGAGATTCTTGTGATTTTTTTCAGAAATCCTGTAATTTTTTTCAAAGTTCTGTAACTTTGTTCTGAAGATATACGAACTTTTCTGATGTTGAATAATGTTTCGAGGATCTCCAAACTTCTGTGAAATACTTTATATTTCACTGTAGATTCTTGGACTTGTCTGAAGTTATGCAAATTTCCCTGAAGATTTGCAAAATTTCGCTTATAGTTTTACAAATTGATTTGAAATTATTTTTGCTTGCTTGAAGTTTTGAAAATTTCTTTGAACATTTATCTGAAGATCTACGACCTCTCTTGTGATGTTGTTTTTTATGAATTTCTGTTAATTACTTTTAATTTGTTTGTAGTTCTGTTCTCAAGATCTACGAACTACCCTGTTTCCTTTTTACGACGATTTTGATCCTCCACATACAAATCAGCGAAGAGCGAGCGTGACAAGACTCTCTGAATGAACTTGTCTTGTTCGCACACGTTGTCTTAGATGTCAGATGCTTGTCAAATCCAGTGTCCTTAAGAAACGTTTCGAGAAACTGAACGAAAAACTTCTTTTGAATTACGAATGGAGTGATAATTGGAAAATTCCCTGAGTGGAACCAAAATTCCCTGAATATTCCAGGTTTTTCCAGAAAAAAAAAATTCCCTGTAAATTCCCGGTTTTCCAGGTTTTTTCAGGTAGTAGACACCCTGTGGATTTCATAAGCGCGACTTATGAAAGATTTTTGGCTAACATAACGTAGCTCTTATACGCCTTTAGCCATTCCATTTTCTTAAACGGTGAAAGATGAGTGGTTAACACACGAGCTCCGTAATCTCAACGTCCATGGTTCGGTTGCAGTCTGGAAATCAATGAAATTCATACTAATTTCTTGTGGCATAATTGCATAAGTGTTTCTTATGGAATTCTTACGTTCTTTTGTTTGTTTGTAAAAATACCCATCATGGCAACCCGGTATTTCTTAAATGTTTTGGTTTGAAATCGCAAGGGTAAATCGGTCTAGCGGCATTTCGGATTTAAATCTATAAGTGACCGAGAAGTGAATTGCTGGTCTGAGTTCCTCTGGTATATTTAATTTGAGGATGGTCCTGAATATACAGCGAAGCGTTCCAAGTGAATTTCTGAAATAATTCCATGATAGTTCCGGGAGAATACGAGCGAATTATGAGGAGAACTGCAATCGAATTTTCATGTGAAATCTCCGTTGATTATGTAATGGTCTATTCTGAGGTCTTCAGAACAACCTAAAAGTTCCCAAAATATTCCTGAAGTTAATGAAACTGCCTTGAAGTTCTATTTCAGTTTGAGATACTAACCTGATGCTCGCAATTCTTCTCACATAAATCTCAATAACTTCAGGAAATTCGCTGCGACTTACAAGGAGTTCCTTAGAATTTTGGGATATTCAGAGAATTTTCCCAAAATTCTAAGGAACTCCTTGTAAGTCGCAGCGAATTTCCTGAAGTTAATGAGATTTTTCTGATGTTATCTGATCGTCCTCGAAGTACTCGGAATTTCACTGAATATAATAAAACAATCTAAAACTATCTGAATTTCTAAGAAGTTCTCTGAAATTTCTTGAAAATATCGGTGCATGCAATACTTGCTGGAACTTCGTTGATGTTCTCTAATCAACTTAGCTAAATTTTCAAAATTGTATAGATCTTGAAATTTCCATGATATAAAACCCTTGAAATACTCTCACATTTTCCGGATATTCATATAATTTGTATTGCGGTCCAGAAATTTTCTCTGAGCAAAACTGAAGTTTCCGGAAATTCCCAGAAATTTTCATTTAAGGTTTCTAAAATTTCCTTGAATTTTTTTTTAATTAACCACTTCATTCGAGCAGATAAAATGACGTTTACTACCACTCGAACTTTGAAACATAACATTATTTTGATATTTTTTCTTCTAGAACCTCGAGAAAAGTAGCCAAATTAGAGCGTTTCATAAAAAAGAGAAATTAGTTGGTCCAGTTTTGTGAAATCACTGGTAGAAAGTCACACCAAAACTGCTTGACAAAGTGGTCAATTGGGTTCTTTAATTCTTAAAAAATATATCGGTTTTTATATATCATCTGAAAGAGCTTCGTTTTCTGAGCACAGTGATATTTTTTTCGAACCCACACACTTTCATCTTGATTTTTAAATCAAGATTTAAAGCAAAATAATAACTTCACTGTTTGACACTAAACAGACAAACTGACAGCTCGCTCCCATACAAAGTGACACGTAGGAGCGCTAATAAGGTGATTTTTGCAAATGTAATCGTTCTTATTTAAAATAGTTCCAGTGTACCAAAATTGATGAAATTTTGGGTTTGGGTTCCATTTACGAATATGCATTTACCTAATACCCTTAAAGAACCCAATTGCCCTTTAATTCTATCTATATCTGTTTGATGTTCTTGGAGCTTCCTTAAAGCTCTCAATTCTAATGAAGATCTCGGTTCTGCTTTAAAATAAATGGAATTCTCGTAAACACCTGGATTTTCGTTAAGTTCCTGAAATATTTATGAAGTTTTCATAAATTTTCTGAAGGTTCTCTGTACTTATTTATTTCAGCACATCATGGAATTACCCTGAATTTGTCTAAACTCCCGCTTATAGATTTTCAAACCAATCTAAACTACGCAAGATTAAGAAAGACTAAGTGTGGGTTGTACTTAATAGGCCGGAGGTCTTAAGTTAACTTAAACTATGCATAGAGATAAGTTAGTGAACCAGAACCTGGACTAACACTTGCGTCTACCCGGAGGAGGCCCCGGATACGACCACCCATGTGACTCTAGAGTATCGCACGAGCTGACGAGTGCAACAGGAAGGGCATTATGTATATAGCAAATATATTATATTAACAATATGATCCATTCATGCCTTTTCCAAACATTGCAATGACGACCCGAAACATATTGCTTCACACACCATCTAGCGTTGAAAAAGGTCAGCAAGAATCATACAATTACATCGAGGGCGTGAATATAGCACTTATTACAAAAATAAAATTTAAATTAATTTAATTAATTACGTTTCGTATATTATATGAAAATTTGTCGGACGTGTCACTGTTGTCGTCAAATAAAATAATATGCGGAAATACATACATTTGAAATATTATGCAAATTTTCAATTGGTTTACCCCTTGGGAAGATAAATAAATACAGTGGTAGCCTTTTTGGCCACATAGGCGCTTTCATCGCTAAAAATTCGGTTCGCCAGCTAAGCGAAAGAGTGGATCACATTGTTAATATAATATATTTGTATATAGTCTAGGGGGTTTGTCCCTAGATACGCCGACTTAGCGGAACGCACGGTTTATGCACTGAACAATTATTATTACAACTACAAGAAGCAAGACAGTTATGAATTGAATTCCCATATAGTTCTTAGAATAATTTCATGGGAGTTATGGAAAGGACATCAAGGAGAATTCCTAGGTGATTCTGAGTAAAATTTTATGGGCATCGTGAGGAGAATAGCAAGTGATTTAAAAAAAATAACTGCAACAGAAATGTGGGGAAAATTCATTAACAGAATTTAAAGGGTGCTCTGAGGATAATTTCTAGGAGAATTCCTGAGAAGAGTTTTCTAGTCTAGTCTACAATTACTAGGAGTCCCGAGAAGTTTTGAAAAATATTTACAGGGTAGACCTAAATAAGTGACGCATGAATTAAGGATCGAATCTCCCATGGAAATATAAATTATTTTAATGGTTCTCTTCTACTCTCTTTATTACATTTTATAGGTTAAATGTACATATTTACATTTCGATTCTATCGCCTTTTGCTTTAATTAGTCGCTTCGGAAAGGCATTACAAGCGGCACGCAGTTGATTTTCGGGAATTTCATCCCATATCTTTTGTATAGTAGCCTTGAATTGTTCTATACCCATTGATTTGAGATCCCGAAAATGTGCTTCCATGATTCCCCAAATAGATAAGGTTTGCATCTGGCGAAGAAGCTGACCAGAATTCATTAGGAATAAAATCTCGCAAATTTGGTTACAGGACTGAAAACTTCGAACAACTCGAGTGAAACCAAATTATGCTGATGCCTATTGACAGCTCTTCCTGCTCGTCTATGATTAAGCTTGGTACATGCCGGAAGAGCAAAAATCGAAGATAATAAATTTAGCTGACAACCAGGATGACGTCGTCGACCCAGCAGCAGGCCTCGCACCCATTGGCCTTTAGCATTTGAAAGTCGCTCTACACGGCGACAGAAAACCGCCGACCAAGTCGAATGGAAGAGGATTCCCGTTCATCGAAGTTACAACTAGGTAACACGGTCTGTAATCCAGTAAGTATCAATTAGTACCACAGTTAACTGCACGAACATGACTTCAAGAGTAATTTGACTATAATAGATAATAATTATTTGCCTGAGATTTAAATAACCTGTTTTAGTCCAAATAGTTCTACAGAAGAAACCTTTTCAGAATTCCATAAAAAAAATCTGATCTTGATTTCTTAACATTAACATCATACAACACTCCTTATTGTTACTATTATTAAAGATAACTGCTAGCTAACCAGTTCTTAAGAGGCATTTTTTTTTCAATAAAAATTATCTTTTTACAAAGGAGTGAACAATTAGCGGAAAAAAAACTCATCCAAAAAGTACACCAAAGAACGTCAATTCTTCATAACGGTGCATTCTTATGCCCGCACTATCAGCTGTGCTGTAACACCGCACCCATCCCATCCGTAGAAAGAAAAAAAAATAAGTTCACTCACCTGAACGTCGGGTGTCACTTCCTTGAAGCGGATTGGCGGCATCGGGTAGTCGATGCGGTCAGCGTACACCGGCATACCGTTCCAGCCGTGGCCGACGACCTCGCGCTTGCCAATCTTCTGGAGAATCATATCGTGCGAGAAGCGAACGCCCATCTTCTGACGAAGGGCATTGCGGAGCACCACCGAAGCCAGGTTTACGTTGGCCATCTCGATCCGTGTTGGTTCTGTTGGAAAAAGAAAAGAAAATACCAAGATTAGATAACTTCCAGAGCCGGGTAGAATCATATGATCACACTTCTTATTTGCTTTGAAAGTCAGTGATTGGATGTAATGTCAAATACCAAGACGACTGCAAGCACAGCAGAAGTGGCTACTTTGCGCAGATAGGAAAATTTGTTATGTAATCGATAGGGAATTATTACACCAATTTTTCCGGTGATAATTACACCGAAGTTTCTGTTTTAACTGGTTCAAAACTATAGCAAACGATTCTTAGGCGATAGCATTTACAAAGAGAACTGAGAATTATAAAACTAAGGTGAATAAATTTTGCAAATTCTAACCCTAAACTTGCGACAGATTCTGTATACAACACTTCTTACACAACTCATTTGATAAACTCCAAAGAACATAATGTAAGTAAATAACATAATAGAGACACCTTCGATATCAGCTGCAAAATGTTAACAATAAACAAATTTATAATTTCCAAAACCACCGAAAGAAAACTTTTTAGAAGCACTCACCTTCGCAGAATTTGTGACCGAATTGAAAATGTTGAAAGAAAAATCACCACTACTTGCGAGCTACAGTCCCAGCCAAACGCACAGAACACGGCTTGCGTCAAATATTTTCACACGCGCTCGATCTGTCATCGAAATGTCACACGTGCTCAGAGTTGCCAGAATTAATTTTCGAAAATCGAAATTATCCGTTCACAGAAAACTGAGTTTATCGGTATTTAGATTTATTTACCAAAATTAACTGGCGGAGATCGAAGATCCTGAATAACATATTTGCGGCAGTGCATAGATGTTAGGGCCGGTTTAATACAAGCTATGCAAAACGGGTTGATCAGGACTGTATCTATGTTTATGAAATTGATTGATTGCATGTTGCTATTTTTATACCCCGTTCACATTAACGTGAATATGATACTACCATAGAGGTAACTCTAAGACTAGAAGGTCCCGAAGAAACGTGCTCAACTTTTTGGCTCAGCTCTGGTACTCTCTTCGGTCCCAAGCTAATCGATTTCACCCCTCGAAACATAGGAAAAACCAATAACCCCTCATTTTATCTGTCAAACTTTCATAGCGAATCAAAACAAACATTGTATAGTACTAGAATTTTGACTAGAATGGGGTGCGTTAATCGTTGCTTGGGACCAATAGGCTAGTCAAGTAGTGAGCCAATTTAAAATCGTTAGTTTCGTATTGAGCTCGTTTCTTTGGGACCTTCTGGTCTTAGAGTTACCTCTATGGTAGTGCTAACGGTGATTAAAATTATCGATCCGTAATTAATGAAATTAAAAGAATTGAAAATGTAATTAATGTACTTTAATTACGAAATTTCAACTGCTATTAATGAAGTTCAAAAGAAGTTAATGTGTAATGTGATTAAAGCAGTAGTAAATGGAATAGCCTGCGTTGGAGTTAAAGGTTATTGCGTGCCCCTAGCGTGTAGTAAAAACCCTAATAAAATGTTTATGGTTATTTTGCTTAATGACGTGTTCAGAATATCCAAACCATTTGTGAAATAGTTCCAACATATGGGTTATCGTTCGTTTATGGTATTTTTTATTAGGTTAGCCAACAAATGGACAACCAAAGTATTTACACTGATTTTAAGCATTTAACGCTTTATTCCAAAGCCTTAAGTCAGCCTTGAGATAATGTGAAAAACCATAGTGAAGAAAAGTGATCTGAACATAATATCGGTATTATCGGCATGAAAAACAAAAAAATCGGTATTGTTGTTGTCCTCAATTATGTTTCGGTGTGTAGCAGTAGTTCTGGCAACGCTGCGCGTGCTTAGAAAATTATCGATCACATTAGTGACATCTATTAGAGAGCATTAACATCATATAATGTATTGCTAGCGAAGACAAACACTTTTCGAAGCCAATTTATTAATCGATTAGCGAGGGTGGTATGCACTAGCGTACACTCAAAAGATTTTCAAATCTAAATAGATTAAAAGTTACGCTAAATCGCAACTCTCTAGACCGACGCGTAGCTTGTTATAAAGTGAGAGAATACACACACAGTATTAAATTGGCATTAAGTGCATGTTGTATTCTAATTATGCATACCTTCCATTTATTTACGTTTGGATTTTGTTGTTGCTATTGGCAAATCAAAGTTGGCACTCGTGGAAAATAGAAGAACAATGGGGTGATGATGGTATCAAAATTTTACATGGTAAGGTATACGAGTGCAATCTAAAAATGCTTTTATTTTGCAAATGGAGCAATTTATTTAAATCTGGTTGATGTTACGTTAGTAGAAAACTTAAGGACTACTCAATAGACATATGATATGGAAAAAATAATTTATTTCAGCTGTTTAGGTGTATACATAGATTTCATCTTTTCTACCACTGTAGCAGCAACCAGATTTAAATAAAATGCTCCATTTGCAAAATAAAAGCATTTTAAGATTGCACTCGTATACCTTACCGTGTAAAATTTTGAAACCATCATCACTTTCAAAGTTCTTCTATTCTCCACGAGTGCCAACTTTGATTTGCCAATCATTTTCATTTGTTTTATTTTTCTTTAACTTTTAAGTGAAAGCCAGGCGTTCTGGTCCAGGTGGCTAAAATAAATCTGCAACCCGTGAAAACTTTAACTTCAGTTTTAGTTGACTTGACAATCGGGTAACGGTTTCGAGCCAATTTGCTGTCAAATCAGAGCCAGTTTCTGATTGGTTGATTTGACAGTAGCAATCGTGGAATAAAAAGGACAGACCCAACAAACAATTGCCTATTGGCAAATCAAAGTTGGCACTCGTGGAGAATAGAAGAACTATGAGAGTGATGATGGTTTCAAAATTTTACACGGTGAGGTATACGAGTGCAATCTTTAAATGCTTTTATTTTGCAAATGGAATATTTTATTTAAATCTGGTTGATGCTATGCTTGTAGAAAACTTAAGGACTACTTAATAGACATATAATATAGAAAAAATAATTTCTTTTCAGATTTGTATGTGTAGACATAGATTTCAGCTTTTCTACAACTGTAGCAGCAACCAGATTTAAATAAAATGCTCCATTTGCAAAATAAAAGCATTTTAAGATTGCACTCGCATACCTCCCCGTGGAATATTTTGAAACCATCATCACTCTCATAGTTCTTCTATTCTCCACGAGTACCAACTTTGATTTGCCAATTGAAGAAACGACTTTTTGACGATTTTATTCAACTGCATGCTTAATAATACTTGTACTATTTTTAATAATAACTTCTGTTCAGTCTTTGTTCACACAAATCTTGTGAATTTATTCTACCACACAACATTGAAATAAGGAGTTGAATAAGGTATGTCGAGAATCTTTTTTCGACTTGCAAGAGTTGTGTAACAGAGCTTATCGATCAAATTTATTCAGCGTCTATTAGACATAATTACAGCGATGGTAGACGCTTGATTCTCATGTGAAATAATGTTTAATTACAATGCACTTCGGTTATCAGTAATTTTTACCGATATCTAGGTATTCTTAACCGACTTTAAGGTATCGGTATTTTTTTACCGATAAAAATCGTTACTTTTTACTTTAAATAGGCTATTTTTTACTATAAATTAGCTAATTTTCAACGTTAATTATTGGTAATCCATGATTACCGATAATTTAGGTATGTGCGCTTTGTTAGATTATCGGAAATTTTAACCCATATTTAGGTATTCTTTACCGACTTTGTCTTAGCGTCAAGTCCCGTCCCGGACCAGGAGCGCAGACTCGTTTGGGGCTGATTTGCCGTTAAAGTGACGTCACACATATGAACACAGAAGAACACAATGTCATGAGCACTTTAGCTAGGGAGAGAGAAATCGCACACACATAGGAGAGAGGAACGAACATACACAAGTAAATAGAAAGCGATAAAGATTAACATGTAAATAAATCTACGTAGATTAAGAAATGTTGAAACACACGTTATTCCCTAAATAAACCTTCTGAATAGTTCGTAACAATAAATGTTTTCTTAATACAACCAACTTCCTAGCTTTAATTAATTGAATGTATTCGACATCGCTGCGCGTTCTCCGTTGTAGTTTCGTGTCCCGCCCTAATAAACAAATACCATAAACGAACTGTACCCCGGATGGGTAAACTATCTCACAAATGGTTTGGATGATACCCTGAACACGTCGTTAAGCTCTCTTTTATGGTTGTTTTTATTTGGGCGGCCTCATGTTGAGAGCACAGAGAACAGACGTTGAGGCTCGAACAAAATTTCTCTAAAAACTTGTGTAAAGATTCCCATTTGACTTAAGCACCACTAACGGCGACTTCCTCACTTAAAACCACTCTTTAACAACATGATGGCGCTGGTTTTGCAAAAATTACACTAGACACTAAGTGCTGGTAGCGCCATGTGGCAATTTTCAACAAATAATTTATCGATACTAGCGCCACTTGGTCGAAAGTGATAAATTTATAGAGGAAATCAGGAGATGCTAGCGCTACGTAATGGCGACGTTTCCACTTAACTTTACACAAGTTTCTGACCGAACTTGGACGTCTGTTCTCTGTGTTGAGAGTTTGAATGATGGGTAGAGTAGTCCACTTCCAGATCGGGGCGACATCTAGTGGCAAGTGACGAGACTGGCGATGATGATAAAATTTGTTTTTCTCAAAAGCAGGCTTCCGGAAATCTCACGCGTTCACAAATGTGACAGCGAGCTGTGAGACGGAGCGTCGCATGACTCTCAAATCCATGGTGTGCTACATTAATTGTACAAAAGAGAGACCAGAACGATGCGCGCGACAAGCTACACGCTCTCAACATTTTTTTTTTTTTTTATTAACTTTATTTGTACAGGCTCAATCGAATAAACTTTACAGAGCCGAGTTATCCTTTGCGTTATACATTATTGCTGTCTTAAATTTAAAGTTAAAGGAACTGGACCGAGTACTCGCGGTTTTCTCAAGTTTAGTGGAGATTTACAATTTTTTGGATGGGAAAAGGGAAAAAGGAGGTTTGAAATGTGGTTTACGATACAACTATTTAATTAATCCTAAAGCATGAAATTATTTCTATTCATCTTGAAAACAAACATTGAAAAAAAAACCCCACACGTACAAAATACAAACTAAGCACACGGTTAATCAAACTTACAATCTAAGGTTAATGTCCTTAAAGTAAACATATATGAGTTTCATAAACTCCAGATCGCGTCTAGCCAAAATATCCCGAACTGGAACATTAGGTTGTCTACCTCCAGCCCGAAGGGAATCATAAAAATGTGATCTGACTCCACGATACTCCGCACAAGACCAAAGGATGTGATCAGCGTCCTGGTAACCTTGTCCACATTCACAGAGATTGCTGTCTCCCAACCCCACACGGAACAAGTGAGCGTTTAGACAATAGTGATTGGACATGAGACGAGACATCACGCGTATGAAGTCTCGACTAAAGTCCAACCCTTTGAACCATGCAAACTTCGACACCTTAGGGATAATTGAATGTAGCCATCGTCCAAAGAAAGGAAGCTAATCTCTGCTTCAAAAAGTGAAAAATAATCGATGTACTTCAGAAAGCCACCTAGCGGTGGAAAGTACGCTTTTTACACGGAAAATATTGGTAGCATTATACCAGTTTTAAAGACAGGTATAAGTACAGCTGGACTTCTTTAAACCGGTTGTATAACAAATGAAATATTTTCCTACCAAGACAATTCATTCGTAAAGTAATAGCACAGACAAACAGACATAACACATTGGAGATTTTACTCTACAAAACATCGTCATTAATTTGAATTCAAATACGTTAAAACACTAGCGCTACCTGTTGAGCACACTACCCATCACAGTATACGCCATGTTGAATTCAGCTGTCATCCTCACTGTCATCGCTGTCATTACTTCCCCCTCACGCACACTAATGCAGTGACGTCAATTCCATCTGTCATTCATTTTTCGATCACCCGCTGGTCAAAGAAAATAAAGCAAATAAACATTATATGATTCAAGAAAATAGTTGTTTGAATGAGTGGGAAATGTACGTATTTTATTATGTTTCATGGATACACTACATTACTTATTTTCACAAATTCCATTACAGCAGGCTGCAAACAGAATAACCATCCAGGCTATAAACGTTCGTCAATCGTTATTAACAGTAATTCCTTCTTCAGATGGAAACAAGTAATATTTTGGTGGAGCCGGATCATTGGATGATTGTCTGTTTTTTTTCAGGCAACTCAAGCGAATGGAGAGAAATACACTTTCTAGTAACCAGCAATAAATAGCAATGCTACTAGGCGAGATGGACCGAACCCGGTCTTAGCCAAGTCTTTGACACAAGCAAAGGAAAAAAAAAATAGCAATGCTAATGATAGTGCTTCCCGGTGACAGGTTGAACCTCAGTCAGAGGAGGAGGTGGGCGTGTAAAAAACCTAATCGGGGAAACGTTCTCTAGGAGACAGCAGAAAACCGGAAGAAGACTAATAACGTAAACAGTACCACGCAATCGCATGTTCTCTTTTCTTTCGCTTTTGAATAAGTATTCGAAATCCGCACTGATAACAGTTGTGTCCGCAGTTGTGGAGATGCACTCAACATCGAGGATGTCATCATTTAACCGAACTTCTTGCATGCATCCATCCAGATCAACCACTGATTCTCCAAGCGATCCGGTTGAGCAATGCTGGTCAAGCTCGTTTTTCCAGACTGGTGTCATAGACGTCTCGTTTGTGTATTCTACGTCCTCGTATTCAGTTTCCATTTTCTCCTCCAGATATTGCACTTCCTCTTCAACAATGCTCTCCTCAAGATATTCCACTTCCTCATAATCTGTTTCCATTGTCTCCTCCAGGTATTCCTCTTCCTCATATTCTATCACATCTTTAGACAACATCAGCAGATCTTCTCTTCTTTCATTTTCCGGAAAGAGCTCACACCTACCCGTACTATCCGGTTGATTTATCCTTGATGGGATTGCATCGTACAGTAAACTGGAATAACATATTAGTAAATGAGCCATGTTATTTATTTATTCAGTACATTGTTATAAATACTAACCCTTTCTCTGGCTGCAGAGAACTTCTAAATGAAGAGGAGTGGAAGTGATCTGAACAAATTTTCAGCTTCCAGACGGATGCAGTACCTTCAGTGTGATATTTAGTATTCAATTCATTCGAGCAGCACGACTGAACCCATAGAGCGCACCTGGAAATGCAATCTGTTATTTTTGATTTATTATTTTATAAACAAATTGCTTACCTTTTAGCATTGCGAGGAAAACAGTAAAATGATTTTCCAATATTTTACCTTGACGATTTGAACAATAATTCATTTCACATTTTCGACCCATGCTGCTTTTTGCTCTGCGTTTCAAACACACGCACACAAGTGTACGATAGAAAACAATTTGCAAAACGTCAAAAATTGCAATCATGCGCGCCACGGGTGGCTGTAGTGCCAACTATTCGTATTTAAAATAGCCGTTAAATGGGTATACGATAATATACATGATGAGTGTTATGTCTGTTTGTCTGTGGTAATAGTACGTTCAGACTACAGAGTTATAACATGTTATAGCGCTATCTTGATGGTGGTTTCTGTGTTGCAATTATTTGACAACCGTTATAACATGTTATAACTCTCCAGTCTGGACAGCGTTTAACGTATACGGTAAAGTAGAAAATCGAAAATTCCGACACAGGCCAATTGATTTTACTCTCGATATGTACACTGATAAATTGAACTATTCCCATTTTGCTTGCAATTTAATCAATTTGACATTAAACTCAGTTTAATCATATCGAATGATTAAAAATTAATCCTTTCTAAAAAATAAGCATCTGATATTAATCCCAGTTTAATCATGATTCATTACATTGTAGATTATCTTTTTTGAATAAATTTTAATCATTTTTGATTCTATTTTAATAATTTTTGATTGAATTTTAATCATTTTTGACTATATATCAGTATTGAAAAAGATAAATTTTAATACTGGAGATATTATTTCGATTTTAATCATGCATGACTACTGCCGAACTCGGACTCAATAAGGTGAAGCGGGAATCTGCATACTTTTTAAGCTTTTTGATTTAATTTATCTTTGAGTGTCAGTAAAACATAACTTCGGACAAAATGCGCTGTCTGTCTGTCTATCGGATTGAAATATGCGTATGGCGGTAACCCTCAACCGGTATTGTCATTCCACTTGGAAGTTTTTTTTTTTTTCCTTTGGTTTTTGTTTTTTTCCGTCCATTTTGTTTTCCGTACTGAACATCAATGCTACCGACGTGCCAGGAAGGCAGCTCCCACACCTGGACCCTACCTATCGACCCATCAACTCATGAACCGGGGACCAACGGCTTTACTTCCCATCCGAAGGAAGGCGTGATCAGAGATGTTATGCCTCAGAGCATCCCGACGGCGCCGACTGGCACTTGGAAGTTGGAAAATAAGGCTCGAAAAATACAAAAATGCAATCAATGTTTTGAAGCATAACATCTCTGGTCCCCATCAACTTATGAGGGTCGATAGGTAGGGTCCAGTTGTGGGAGTTGTCTCCCTGACGTCAGTAGCATTGGTGCTCAGCACGGAAAACAAGATCGACGGAAAACAGATCAAGGGAAAAAAAAGCAATAAAACTACCAATCACAGAAAAATTCCAGAGACGTTGAATAGAGACATGCATAGATTGCAGCAAAAAGAACCAAACGGACCGTCAAACGCTGAACCAAACGAGCAAAGTAAATAAACATCACTGTTCGCTCAATTCACCAGAAAGGTATGGTTCTCAATGATAATAAATTTTTTTCACGAAATAATTCAGATATCAAATTATTTATTTATTAATTATTGATTCAATTAAATACAACATTTATTAGTGATGAAAATCAATTTCGCAGCGCAATCATTTTTATTAACATAAAACTAAATAAAACAAATCAGTAAAATATGACAAAAGATATACCACAAACGAAGTGACAGACGACTAACTGGCGAAGAAATCAATTAAAATAATGTGGTTCGCTGTAATAGATTTTTTTAGAAGCTAGTGCCATCAGCACCCAGATGGGCTAGTATATTTGTTTTGATTTGAACAAAGTTGATTTTGTGTGCAATGAGTGTACCATTTTGATTTTTCTATGCATTTCAGTTTTGAGTAGAGTGAAAAAGATCCCAAGTAACCATTTCGGTTTTATGAGGGTTCTGTAGACCATGATTAAGACTTGTAGAATGCTATAAATCCGTCATAAAACCTGCAATGTCACTTGGGATAGAATCAAAACATTGTAGTACATTTGGTGAAAATGCTACAGTAAAATCCAGCAGAAGTGTTGCCATGTGGTACACTGAAAAATTGCAACAGCAGGTTCATCACCAAAGTTTTCGAGACGCTCCGTCTGTCACTTCGTTTGTGGTTATACTGTCATGGAGCGACTGTCATCTCTCGTCTTAACATTATTTTTGCAAAATGTTCCGGGCACTTCATTTCTATTCAGTTCCGGTCGAACGTTCAAATTTTCTCAACAGCATTGCGGCACTGTATGAAAGTCATTTGAAGCAACTCGAGGAAACATGTTTACCAGTGACATTGCCAAAAGATGCCTCAAAAACCGTGTTGCTGTTTTGACAGAAATTTTCTTTGCGCGTCTCTATCAACGTCTCTGACAAATGCGAGCTCAAATCCCAAAAAAAAATGTATTAAAATTCAATATTGACGTTTATTCACTGCACGGTAGCTTTTATGAGTAGACTTTCTCCCATTTTGTGAAAATCACAATTATGGCGGTAAGCTCCAAATCGGATTGAATTTTAATACCGTCCCTGTTTGGATGACCTGTTAAATTTTTTCTTAGAGTCGTGTTGATCAACTCTGATGTCGACATCAAAGTAGCCAGACATTCTTGATCGGGATTTAATCCGAGGATAATACCAACAATCAATACGAAACTAACGATTCTAAATTGGCTCACTACTTGACTAGCCTATTGGTCCCAAGCAAATCGGTTGGGGTACATTAGGGGGTACGTTCTAGTATAAATTCCAGTACTACACTATGTTTGTTTCGATTCGCTACGAAAGTTTGACAGATAAAATGAGGGGTTAGTGGATTTTCCTATGTTTCGAGGGGTGAATCGATTAGCTTGGGACCGAAGATAGTACCAGAGCTGAGCCAAAAAGTTGAGCTCGTTTCTTCGGGACCTTCTGGTCTTAGAGTTATGATAATACCATAGAGGTAACTCTAAGACCAGAAGGTCCCAAAGAAACGAGCTCAACTTTTTGGCTCAGCTCTGGTACTATCTTCGGTCCCAAGCTAATCAATGCACCCCTTGAAACATAGGAAAATCCACGAACCCCTCATTTTATCTGTCAAACTTTCATAGTGAATCAAAACAAACATAGTGTAGTACTACAATTTTGAAAAGAATGGGGTAGGTTAATTGATTTGCTTGGGACCAATAGGCTAGTCAAGTAGTAAGCCAATTTAAAATCGTTAGTTTCGTATTGATTGTTGATAATACCGGCTCGAGCTTACCACCATAAATAATTAATCAATTGCCCATTAATGAGTAACTGTAATCCACAAATGAGTAAAAATTATTCATTGGTAGATAATCGAGAGCATAACACATACTCATTCACGAGCTTGTTTACGAGCTTATTAATGGATAATGTGTGATATAATAAATTATCAAACTGCATGTAATTTTACTCATCACTGAGTATTTTATAGTTAGCGTGTGATTGACGCATTTGTCAAACAAAACGCAAGACAAAACGTCAAATAACATCAAAACATCAACATTTGTGAGTTGTTGTCCTCGGCTCCAGGAAAATTTTCATTGATCTATTTTCTTCACATTTCTTTATATCGTTGCAAAAACATTCACTGCTGTGATTGTTATTATATTTGGTAGATATGCAATACATTACATCTTTTAAAGCCTCCCTAAGATGTATTCATACTATTTCTGCTACATAGTTTGCTACTTAAAGGAGGTTATCATCTGTCATGCAGCATAGGAACCGCATCAAGGAATATGTTTGCCACTGAATTATTAACGAAAGACAAAGTCGATGAAGAGGATCAATCAAAATCACTTGCACCCTGTTGTCTCTAATCCCTTCAGTTGAGCGCAAGCGTAAACTTCTAGTTGGGGCTCAATAGCTAAAGAAGAAAAAAAAAGAAGATTACATTTTTTCTCTAAACTTTTTCGCACAAATAGCATGAAGCATGTTTGCAAAACTGTCGTTACTCAATTAGAATATCGAACGAATCTTGAAATGAATAGATAAATGCAGACAGGACCTCTTTAAATGTTAATCTAGATATGGCCAGCACATGCATAAATACAAAACACTTTTTTGTACACATTTTTGTGAGTTTTAAAACAACAGTTCGTATTAAGCAGGATGAACTGTTAAGCTAACGGTCATTTCAAAACGTAGTCAGAAGTTATACCGTTTTATGTCAGATTAAACTGGCATAAACGAACACACTAAGTATAAAATGATTAAAGGAAGAAATAATCGATGTTGATTTCTCAATCGTCAGAGTAAACACTTTATGGATCAGCGTTTGCATAAAGTTGATGTTCCTTTCTTTGCATCGTCACAAGCTCCCTTCACTCCATTGATGTTGCCAGCTAACGAGCGACTGCTGACGATAAATAGAGAAAAATTCACTATAGGCGATCTGTCGATCATAAATGTCGCCTTCCATAGCGCCCACCTTCGCAAGTGAATCCGCCTTCTCATTGCCCAAAATTGAGCAATGCGAAGGGACCCACGCGAAGGTGATGATGAAAGAGCGCACGGATAAAGCACTAAGCAGTTCTCGTATTTTCAAGAGAAAATACGAGAAGTGCTTTACCGACCTAATGGAACGGATAGCCTCGACAGAACTGAGACTATCCGTAAAAATAAAGTAGTGGTCTGGAAGAAGTGAAGCAATTGTTTCCAAAGTGTAGTGAATTGCTGCCAGTTCAGCCACATACACAGAACAAGGAGCTTCAAGTTTTCGAGAGGCGCTATGAAATTCATTAAATACACCAAAACCAGCGGACTCCTCTATTAGAGATCCATCTGTGAAAAACGTTCTTGCAGAATCAACATGGCCAAACTTTGCAGCGTATAATGACAGAGCAATCATAGGACGATGATGCTCTGGAATTCCGTGGATTTCCTGGGTCATAGATAAATCAAAATTCACTGAATTGCCGAAATTGGAGAAGACTACACGATTGGGAATATTTCTTGAAGGGCTGACATCCTGTGTTAAATAAAGGTAGTACAAAGTCATAAAACATGTTTGAGGATTTAGCTCCAGAAGCTTTTCAAAGTTTTCGATCACCAGTGGGTTCATTACTTCGCAACGGGTGAGGAGCCTCAGAGATAACTCTGAAAAGCGGACGGATAGTGGCAACATGCCCGCCAGCACTTCGAGACTCATAGTATGAGTCGAGTGCATGCATCCTAACGCGATACGAAGACAACGATACTGGATCCGTTCCAGCTTGATGATGTGCGTTTTAGCTGCCGACTGGAAGCAAAAACTGCCGTACTCTAAAACCGATAAAATCGTTGTCCGGTACAACGTCAGAAGATCTTGTGGATGAGCTCCCCACCACGTTCCGGTAATTGATCGAAGGAAATTGATCCTTGGTTGGCATTTTCGTCTCAGATACTCATTGTGGGATCTCCAGGTGCATTTGGAATCGAACCAGACCCCAAGATATTTGAAAGACATGGAATGAGTGATCGGTTTACCCAAAAGTTGAAGCTTCGGTTGTGCTGGGCTATGCTTCCTAGAAAAAACGACCAACTCAGTTTTCTCCGTGGAGAATTCGATACCCAGCTGAATAGCCCAAGTAGACAAATTGTCCAAGGTATCCTGTAAGGGTCCTTGCAGGTCAACCTCTTTTGGCCCTTTGATAGACACTACGCCGTCATCTGCAAGTTGTCTCAACGTGCAATTGTCACTAAGACAGGCATCAATTTCTCTAACTTAGAAATTGTACAAAAGGGGGCTTAAACATGAGCCTTGGGGGAGACCCATGTAGCTAAATCGAAAAGCTGTAGAGTTTCCATGAGAAAAGCTCATATGTTTTTCTGACAGCAAATTGTACAAAAAAATATTCATTAATGGAGACAATCCACAAGCGTGGAGTTTCTCTGAAAGAACTTCAACGGATACTGAATCAAAAGCCCCCTTGATATCCAAGAACACAGAAGCCATTTGCTCTTTCTTAGCAAAAGCTAACTGAATTTCCGAGGAAAGCAACGCGAGACAGTCGTTCGTTCCCTTACCCCTACGGAAACCAAATTGAGTATCTGAAAGAAGGTGGTTCGTCTCAACCCATTTGTCGAGGCGAAAAAGGATCATTTTCTCCATCAATTTCCGAATACACGACAGCATCGCGATGGGCCGATACGAATTGTGATCCGACGCGGGTTTATCAGGCTTTTTAATGCCTATCACCCTCACTTGTCTCCAATCATCGGGAACAATATTGAGCTCCAAGAACTGATTGTACAAGTTCAACATGTGCCTCTTAGCGACGTCTGGGAGGTTTTTAAGCAAGTTGAACTTGATTCTATCAGATCCCGGGGCAGAATTGCCACACGAAAGGAGAGCGAGTGAAAGTTCGACCATTGAAAAAGGCTGACTGATTTCGTCTACCGAATTCGCGGTTTCGCGAGGAGTCAACTGCGACGGCACGGAATCCGGACACACTTTTCGCGCGAATTTAAGAATCCATTGATCCGAGCATTCCTCGCTTTCGTTGTTAGTAGACCGGTTACGCATTCTTCGCGCCGTACTCCAAAGCGTATTCATAGACGTTTCGCGCGACAATCCGTCTACAAACTGCCGCCAGTAACCCCGTTTTTTGGCCTTGATGAGGCTCTTGAGTTCGCGTTCAAGAGATGTGTATGCGTCGAAATGCTCGCGTGTTCCGCGTTTCCGAAAAAGTTTAAACGCGTCGGACTTTTTACGGTAAACCTCCGTGCATTGTTGATCCCACCAGAGCGATGGTGTTTTCTTACGGATTGACGATCGCGGCACCGGTCGTGTTTGAGCTTGAAGTGCGCTGTCGGTGATGAGATTAGAGAGGAAATTATATTCCTCCAACGGCGGAAACTCTTCCACTGACGATACAGTATCGCCTATCGTGGATTGGCACTTAGTCCAATCGATGTTACGGGTTAGATCATACGCGACGTTAACGGATTCTGACGAGTTGAACCCACTGGCAATCGAAATTTTGATCGGCAGATGATCACTACCGTGCGGATCCTGGATTACATGCCAAGTGCAATCCAACGATAGTGAATTAGAGCAAAAGGTGAGGTCTAATCTGCTACCATTCGAGGATGGACCAGCCAAACGTGTTACTTCTCCATTGTTAAGTATTGTCATGTTGAAGTTGTCGCAGAGATCATAAATCAAAGTAGAACGGTTATCATCGTACAGCTCCCCCCAGCCTGTACCGTGGGAGTTAAAATCTCCCATGATCAACCATGGAGCGGGAAGTACCGCACATATGTCGAAAAGTTGTTTGCGATTAACAGAGACTCTAGGAGAAATATATACAGAAGCAATACAAAGGCTCTTACCTCTAATGGTAGCCTGACATGCGACAACTTCAATACCGGGGAATTCGGGAAGATTCACTCTATAGAAGGAATGGCACTTTTTAGTTGGTAGTAAGAAAAAATTATCTCAACAAATTCGAGCGTTTCAATTTTTGTTTGTCTCATCGCATTGCTCTCTCAATGCGACGCATGTATTCAATCACATGCGACTGTTTCATTGAAACATCTCAATGCGCTCTCTCAGGGCGCCATCGCCGTGCGCTGTTTCACATGCCTTGACTCTCACGGTCCCATCATATGTGATGTTGTCGGGTGACGAGAGAAGGGACTGCAAGGGTTTGTTCACAGAATACTTGTGTGCCCTTTTCACATGTGACTTTTGAAATGGGGTGAAGTTTTTAGATGGTTCCAGAAATATCTTCTAGTATAGATTCAAGCAGGCTCAACACATGGTTCCAGAGATATACTGGAATCACCGTAAGATCGCCACTCATGCTCCTAGGAAGACGCAATTGCTTGTCGAAAGGATGCTAAAGGAAGACTACGTGAGCGGTGGATGGCAACCTTACTGTAGTTGGGATACCGTTAGCATGATAGCACCCCAAATAATACCGGAATATCACTGGAACTATGTGTTCTTCAACAAGTCCTTATGCAGAAATCTTCTAAAACACATTTTTTGGATGCCTCTGAAGCTTTCAGCCCATTTGGTGGAAAAATAAATAAGTTATTGCCCATTTGCATCAAATTAAACTGCCGCGCTAAAAAAAATCCCTTAGAATACTTTTACTCAGACCAGTAAAAATATAAATGGACGATTTTGAATGTAAACAGCACTATATTTTACTATACAAGATCATATGGTCGGCGTTAAGTCAGAAGGGACTAAGTAGCAAAATAAAAACAAAAAATTCTCTCAGCTACATTTCACTTTTTCAGCAAGATTTGAAAAATTAGAGTAGAAAGAGAAAACGGTCCAATGATTTGTCCCATTACATAGGACACAATATTGAACAGCTAACTTTAAATTCGTTTTTCTCGAAATCAAAAAAAAATGTCACAAATCGGTCTGACTTGACCGATCATATCAACACGCTAGTAATGATAGAATTCTGAAGATTAATATTTGTATTTTGTCTGGCTTGAGTGAACACTATTTTAAGGGATTATTTTCAACGCAGAAGTGTACTTTGCTGCAAAAACGTTGGTGGTAACTTCTCATTACATACACACAAGTCTACACTTAAACATTAACCAAGTTTAACATGTTGTAAATTTGTTCTGCTATGATCAATTGAGCTGAAATTTTGACTAAAAACTTGTTTTTCCATTGACCTTTGTCCGATCAGCTATGCACAATTTTTAATTTTATTGTCACCTTCCAGCAGGTGCTTCAAAAAATTTGGTATTTCTTACACGTAAAATTCAACATATTTGTAGTTTCGCGTCAAAATGTTATCTCAATTTATCATAACAGAACACATTTACAACATGTTAAACTTGGCTAGTTTGTATGAAAACGACATTTTTCCTTCAATTTTGCACCACAGTGTACGTAGGTACGAAATGCTGGATTAAGGTTAATGTAATAAATAATTTAGGAAAAAGTTTTGTATTACGGATTGTTGCTAAGCTTCTTGCTTCAGGAATTGTGTTGAATACCTACCTGTCAATCAACAAAACTTACTACGGCAGCATCTGGATTCTTCAGATGTGTTAGTGCTCACAGGATAGTTCATACCAGCCACCATGATGCTGAATTGAAACAATCAATTTGCGACAACAGATTTCCAAAAAGTCCTAGTGTTAGTACCGTGATCCCTCGGTGAAATTGAAAAAAGCATATTAACGAGCAAATAAACCACAACTTGATTGTAAATTTCGCTTACCAAAGCCACATTTCTTCCTTCGTTCGTTATGAATGGGCTATTTTTTAAGTTAATCCTTTAGTCAACGAAAATTGCCATTAGAAAAAAATTGTTGGTCATAGCCATCTGATACCTCTTCTCCATGTTCGATAAGAGTGTAGTAGCTAGGTCGCTTTCCATCGTTTTCAAAACAAAACAACACTTTTCCCACATCAAGAACACAAGTTGGTCTTCCAGTTGAGTTTGTTATTTCGATGTCGCGTTGAGACGTCGCTTAGCGACGTCTCATTGAGAAAAGCGCATGAGCTTCGCCTCACGCGACGTCGCATGATATAGAGTTCTCCAGATGCACAAAAGTGTGCGTGAGACCGCGCGCTACCTTTTTAAGTAGTTGTGATATCGCGATACCTTTTTGTTTCTTCTTCTTCTTCGTGTCTACGTATGTATGTTGGATTTTAGTGTTCGTGAAATTGCGCTTGGAGATCTCTATTCGTTCTCATGAAACGCATACATCCGGAAATGTGTTGTGCTTACAAAACAATGCGACACACAGACATTATGAGAATGTGAGATGCGATAAAACTGAAGAGAGAGAGAGAAACAGAGTGCTACAAATCTCTTGCGCATGAGACTGCTATGACTATGAGACTATTCTTATTGCGTCTCGCATACGGTAGCGCGCGCACTGGAAGCCTGCTCAAAAGTCTTTACGTATGTGTATCATGTTTGTGATTTTACGGAGATAATAGGGTTTCCCCGTTTGGACGGTTAGTTTAAAGCTGGCTTGCCTGATCCGTAAATCCTTTCTAGGAAATTTAATGGACTCGCCCTAAGGAGAGTCTCAACCAGGCAAATTTACATTGGGCGTGTGGTCTCCCTTGTGGAGTGGCGCTTTAGGCACACGTTTTTAGAGCCGGATCGCTCGGGCTGGCTACAAACCTTATAGAATGCCAATGATTATTCGGACACACCGGGTTCCTCGGGAAGAGAACCAGAATCTTACTTAATCTAAAACCCAGCAATAATGATATAGCTGAATATCAGCTTATTGAGGTAAAAACAGGGTTACATAGCTTAAAACAGACACATTCAGTTTTACCTTACCTCAGCTGATCCGGTGGGCCATTTGCGGATTCAAACACGTTAACCCTTTGTCATCAATTTATTTTGTCATCATCAAATATTAATTTCATCTTTACATTTTGGTTTCTTTATTGACCATTAGTGCTTATAAATACATGTTTTCTGTTTGCTTTACATAGTATTCTCAGAAATTTCAAGATTAAAGATTATATATATACATATATATAATCGTATTTTGATTCTATTCAAATGACATTATGTACAGATGATATTTTTACCTCTCTTCTTAGGTTTCACTTTTTTTCTGAACGCTCAACAGTGATTTACAATTCGACTACTACATAGTACAACTCAGTTCAACGAAAAATCTGAAGATCTCATATTATTTGATTTATTTTTTTTCTTAACAATCAAACCAAAGAAGGACGATTAATGCACTGGGAAATGGGGCGAAACTGTGTTCGATGCGTGTTTAAGGTGGATTAGTTGAGCATAGATTTGCACACAGTTTCCTTAAACGTGAATGATTTCGCATTTTTGAAAATTTCTTGGCTGAATACTGATACGAGGGGAATACAGAAAATAACAAATTGTAGCTGTGACAAATGGATACTTTAGTTTGGTGGTGGATTAAGTGATTTTGATATTTGCTTCTACAATGTACACATGTGCTTATTTTCAAAAGCTTATCATTTTAACTGAACCACTGTCTTTTCACATAAATGTTGAAACTGCCTAATTTCACTAGAATCTTGTATTTGCATTCACAGCAAGATGAAACTCATTGTCATTGCCGCCAGAACGTCCGGGTGGGAAAGGACGACAACGACCGGAGCGGGAGGGATCATCGGTGAGCATCTTCATAAGAAGTTCATCTCCAGGGCGGTATGCAGCGACCGAATATCGCTATGACTGGATATCCGCCAGAAAGGAAAGTTTAGATTTTTGGCAGCGCTTTCCTCGTCCTGACCGTCGCCTACGACTACGTAGGTGCTCTTCCTACCGAATCGAGTCACGATTCGCTCGAAGCAGGATTCCTTACCTAAAAATGGAAAGAGGTCGTGGTTAAAATTGCAAGGAGTAATCGCGAAATTCCAATCATCCTACCTATTTTATTTGCACTATAAATATTCTCTATTGGAAAGATCTGCCCCAGACCGTAGAGCAGCACTTTAGCCAGAGCCGGAACCAGCTGGGTCGTTGTTACCAGCACGTTCACGCAGTTCTCCCGCTGGGCAATCATGTTCAAACATTTCAACGTCAAACTGTGCCAGCTGTCCGTTTCAAAGTCGATGTCGGAGCGAACCTGCATCCAGTGCTCCCGCTTCTGAGGCCCGAGCAAACCACCAACACTATAATTAGATGGCGAAAAGCAAAGGTCATTAGATATTTGCCCTCAAACTGGTCATAAATCATGTCCTACGTACTTATTTCGGTAGGTGTTGTAGGTGTCCTTAATTTTCCGATAGCGAAATGCCAGCTTTCGCATCCAGTCAACGCCTCCGCGAACGCCATTAGGAAGGCAAATATTAGGTGGAGCTCCTGTGGTGTGCACACAATAATGAAAGCAGGAAAAATGTATTAGGAAATTGAAGGGAAAAGCGTAGGAATGAGAAATTGAACTGCAAATAGACGACACACAATGCGGTAAACATTTGCTTAGGACTATTGCCGATCCGTTTCGATGATGAACCGAACCCAGCGAAGCGAAAGCCAAATGGAATTGCACTGAGGGCCGACGTTCGTTCGTTCGTTCGAAATGGTTATTTACCTTGTGCCGTTCCGGTGTGGAAACCATCGGCGGAAAAATTGTAATTGCTCAGATCCTGTCCGTTGTCGTCGGAGGACACGTCGTCGATATGTACCTGATCGCACTCTTCCAGGTCGTTGAAGAAGAAGAACGCGTCCGCCATGTTGAAGATGAGCTCCTCCATTCGGTAGCCCAGTTGCATGTGGTGGTCGCGACTCTGGGGTAGAAAAGGATCAGAGGAGAGGATAGTTGTTAGTGAAGTTCGTTTCGTTTGGTAGGTATCTTCATGTAAGTATTTAAAAATCGAGAAAAAGGCCCATGAGTGGAAAAAAGTATTAGGGTAAGTGCACCAGGAAAACGATTGAATCACAATCCTAGTGCGTTTTTTGGGCAACATGTATGTGAACCCCGATAAATATGATTTGAATCGACAATCTTAACAGAACTCAACCTGTAAAAACCATCAAATATCGTCAAAACATGTCCCAAATAGGAGCGTGGCCAATACGCCTTTTTAATGCACCACCAACGTAGAGAGCGCCACGCGAGTTCGAGAAGAAACATCAACAAAACCGTTTGTTTACCCCAACCCCAACGCAAATAACAGCATTTTTCATTCAAAATCTTGCCAATGTCCATCGGTAATTGTCTTATTCTACGATTTTCCACAAATCTGAACTGATTTGCACCTTATCTATTCACACACAAGAAATCCGGAAGATCATAACCACTAAGGCACTTTTCTAATTTTCCATTTTTCTCAACAACACGCTAACTTGAAAGTACCCATTAATGGTTGAAAAAGACCCATTTTGAAGAAAAGTGGCTTAACTCATTAAATGAGTAAATTTTTTACCCATTAATGAGTATCTGTTACCCATTAATGAGTAATTGTTAATCATTAATGGGTAACAGATACTCATTAATGGGTAAAATTGTTTAATCATTAATGAGTTAAGCCACTTTTCTTCAAAATGGGTCTTTTTTTACTCATTAATGAGTACTTTCAAGTTAGCGTGAAAAATATTCCTGAACACCAGCAGGATCTTTTCAAAAACGTTACAGAATTAAATTTTTCAACTGTAGATTAAGTTTTGAATCAATTTATGAATCAATTTATCAAGAAAAGTTACAAAGTTTAATTCACGTATATTTGGGAATATGCAATTCATTCAAAAGTAACTTATAGGCCTTTTTAATAGAAACTAAACGATCGATTCAACCTCTGGTGGTCAAAAGGAAAACGTCAAAAAGAGTGTTGTGTGTTGAGTGTGTGAATAGTTAAGGTGCAAATCAGTTCAGATTTGTGGAAAATCGTACAATACTACAATTACCGATGGAAATTGGCAAGACTTTGAATGAAAATGCTTTTATTTGCGTTGGGAAAAATACTTATGCTGCTGTAAACAAACGGTTTGGTTGACGTTTCTTCTCGAACTCGCGTGGCGCACTTTACGTTGGTGGTGCATTAAAAAGGCGTATTGGGCTGAACTATATCGTTGGGTCAAATCTCTCGTTCCTTGGCGAGATGGACCAAACTATGGTCTTAGCCGTCTGTAAAGACAACCACAAAGAAAAAAAATCTCTCCTTCCTTTTTTGACAACAATAACGAGTGCAAGTGAGAGCCCGAATAGAAATTGTAATGTAGGAAGCATCAGCAGACATCTTAAAAACATTAAAGTTTAATGTGTACTGCCGTACCCTTAATGTATTCATACTTCAATGTGACGTCCAAGTACATAAAAATACATTAGCCTCAAACGCTACATTAGAATCAAATGTATTGGCGATGTAAAATTTGACCTCAGGGCACAAACGTTGATATTAGTTGATGTAATGTAATTAGTTGATGCGATGTAATTTGTTGCACACCTAAAACATCATAATACATCCAATGACAACAGAACCAAACGTTACTGTAAGATTCGCATTCCGGTTTATCTTCCCTTTCGACGATTAGGTCCGAAACGAGATATCTTCTTTCCTTTATTTAACGTCGGTCTCTGTTCCGCAATCTAGAGCCAATCACCGACGGACATCGATTGCCATCCATTGACGACAATCGAATGTGCAGGAAGGCAGCTTTTCCACACCTGCGTAGGATATCGCACCCATTCAACACACATGGGCCGGGACCAACGGCTTTACTTCCCTTCCGAAGGAAGACGTGACCAGAGATTTTTATGCCTGATTTTTATGCAGTCACGCTTACCACTACACCACCGGCGCCGGCTAGAAACGAGATATGAAGAACGCAAAAAGATGTAAACACTAATGTAATGCTTAATCGAGAAGTATATAAAAGCTGAAGCAATAAATCAGTAGTGATCGGATTGACGACAACTTCCAAAGTGATTATAAAGCGAATTTAATATAACTTTAAAGTGACGACGAGGATAAATTGAAAGGTATAGTGAAAGTGATAGGAAGGACTGAACAGTGAAAGTGATAGAAAAAACAAGCGGTTGAGAGTTGAATACGACACTAAGAGCGAGTCAAAAGATCTCGTTGGGGAGTCATCTGATCTCGGCCCCCAGGGGCAGATTAGACTGGAGACGGAGGAAAGACGTGGAACGAAGAGGAGGCGAGCTGAATCCGAGGATGAGTGTGCTTTTCGAGGGTTTCCGCTTTGACAGTTACAACCACCCCCAGCACGAAGCGAATTTCATCCTCAAGCATTAAGTTCGGATCCTCCGAAATCGAAACGAAAAGCTACATATTGCCCGAGGGATACTGATAACGAGGCTGATAACGAAGTGAGAAGGTTGGCCCGTATCCGGAAACAGAATAATGATGAAATCACAGACATATTTGGGATATGAAGAACTCAAACACATGTAAACACTATTGTAAAGGGTTATACGGTCAAAATTTGGTCAATATCAACTTGACGTATTTCTTTCAATTTCACATTTAAAAAACCTGAACACCCCTCATTTTGAAGGTGTGTGTGTGTAGAATGTTGCTCCTATTTTGATTTTGGAATTCACTCTTCAGTTGTCAAAATGCCGTCCAAGCAAGAAGAGCAGCGTATCAAAATTTTGCTTGCGCATCGCGAAAATCCGAGCTACTCGCACGCAAAGTTGGCAAAATCGCTAAAAGTTGCCAAATCAACCGTTACAAATGTAATTAAAGTGTTTGGGGAACGTTTGTCGACAGCCAGGAAGTCTGGATCGGGGGGAAATCGAAAACCGGAAGCCGCTGAGACGACAAAGAGAGTTGCCGGTAGTTTCAAGCGAAACCCTAACCTCTCTCTCCGAGATGCCGCAAATAAGCTGGGTGTATCGTCTACAACCGTGCATCGAGCCAAAAAACGAGCCGGACTATCGACTTACAAGAAGGTAGTGACTCCAAATCGCGATGATCAACAAAATACGACGGCCAAAGCACGATCCCGGAGGCTGTACACGACGATGCTGACGAAGTTTGACTGCGTGGTAATGGACGACGAAACCTACCTCAAAGCCGACTACAAGCAGCTTCCGGGACAGGAGTTTTATACGGCAAAAGGAAGGGGAATGTTTTCAAGCACATGAAACTGTCAAAGTTCGCAAAGAAATATCTGGTTTGGCAAGCCATCTGTACCTGTGGCTTGAAAAGCAGCATTTTCATAGCTTCCGGGACTGTCAACCAAGAAATTTACGTGAAAGAGTGTTTGAATAAACGTCTGCTGCCTTTCCTGAAGAAACACGGTTGTTCCGTACTGTTTTGGCTAGATTTGGCATCTTGCCATTACGGTAAAAAGGCCATGGAGTGGTACGCCGCCAACAACGTGCAGGTGGTTCCCAAGGACAAGAACCCTCCCAACACGCCAGAGCTCCGCCCAATTGAGAAATACTGGGCTATTGTCAAGCGGAACCTAAAGAAGACCAAAAAAACTGCTAAGAGCGAGCAGCAGTTCAAGGCAAACTGGCTTTCTGCGGCGAAGAAGGTGGACAAGGTGGCTGTACAAAATCTGATGGCAGGGGTCAAGCGTAAGGCCCGGCAATTCGGATTTGGAAAAGCGGAAGCCTAACTGAATATTTTTCCTGAATTTTATACTAATTGAACTTGAAAAAGAAATTTAATTTGATTTTTTAAATAAACGATTTCACCGATTTACACGCGTTTTCCCTTGACCAAATTTTGACCGTATCACCCTTTAATGCTTGGTCGAGAAGTATATAAAAACTGAAGCAATAAATCAGTCGTGATAGTAGTTGTAGGTAGTTGTAGTTGTAAGAAGTAGTTATAAGTAGTTTTCATTTTCAATTTAAAACAAACCAATCCCACCAAGGAGGTCATTCTCTAAAACAGGCCTGATACACAGCAAAAAAAAAAAGTAATATCGATCAACGTAATTCAAGCTGATGTATGAAATAATAATGTAATAACTAAAAGCAGATACAATATTACATCAATGGATGTAATTTTGTTCGCAAAATCGATGTACATCGTACAATGTGATATTACACAACCGATGGATTGACCTGGTTGCAGCAGTTTCGATGTAATATTCAACAACTTTTTTTGCTGTGTAGGACTAAGAACTGTAATTAATAATAATTGAAATTCAAAAGAACTAAAGTTGAAAAGACGCATCTGTGTCACTTGATAAGTTATACATGTAAACCACACAAATTCAAGAAATATTGATCATCTAAAGTAAAAAAAAATCAATCGTGATCAGATTGACGACAACTTCCAAAGTGAGTATAAAGCGAATTTAATGTAACGGAAAGAAAACTTGATGTAACGATGTAAATTGTTGCACGTATAAAATATTAGAATACATCTGCCATGGATACACTTGCATGACAAACTATGAGAATGAGTCTTATTTGTATAATAAAACTCATGCTCATCCATGGTGGCACTTGTATAGTTTTTGTATAGTGCTCATTATTATTATACCATTAATACTCATGTTCATAGCTTGTCATACAAGTGTATTCGCGGCAATCCTATGACACTACAACCTCATGAAGGCCGGGCGAAAATGTGACAGTGAGTCGATGAAAAACTGAATCGGTACAGTTCCTCCTCCGTTTTATCGTGTTTGGTGGCCATCGGATGGGCAAGATCATCCGGATTCGATTTCAACTTCCCCGGGGATGCGTTGGAACTGCGGATATCATGAATAGTCTAGTGAAGTTTCACCTTTTGGTAAGTTTCTTTATGCTACCTTATGTTGTTGTGATGTTTAATTTCTCCTATTGACGAGTGCACGGATGGATTTGAGTTCACTCACTCGACAAAAAGTGACACAGCAGCGGGGCCCTGTTTACTAAAAATGAACACATATGTGTTCATTTTTAGTAAACAGGGCCCCGCTGTTGTGTCACTTTTTGTCGAGTGAGTGAACTTAAATCCATCCGTGCACTCGTCTATTTCTAAGAGGAAGAGGTGACAATTGGCTTCTTCCTCTTTTATTTCTATCTCTATCTCTATCTTTATCTATCTCTATCTCTATCTTACGCACATGAAATCGACCAATCAGGAAGTGGTTCGCGTTTGACAGAAAAGTGGTTTTTTTTCGCCCCCGTATTGTCACCTCTTCTCTTAGGTCTATTTGACTTTCAGATATTGCCACGGCGAATGAGAACGACTCAAATTTGAGTTTAGTTCACTCATAATCGCCAAAAGTGCAGGAACTCAGCGATGAGTAAAATTTGTCTCATGGTTTCCTGAGGAAAACCTAAAAAATCTGCCGGAAAATGAGGAAATTGACGAAAATTTTATTCAGTCTCGGAGTAGTACCAATAAACTGAGTGAATCCAATCTTTACTTTTCTCAAATTCGGGAATTTTTCCCTGGAAAAACCTGGGAAAACATGAGGCAAATTAACTCATCGCTGAGTTCCTGCACTTTTGGCGATTATGAGTGAACTAAACTCAAATTTGGGTTGTTCTCATTCGCCGTGTGAGATTGCTGCTAGCAAGCAACCTGCACGCTAAGATAAGAATACCTAATATTAGGTACTGGTAGTAAAACCCAAAATATCGGTAATATTTAACGATAAATAACGTTACTTATTACTAAGATTATGAATAAATTGAATTTTCAAGAATTTATGGTATTTCTACCTAATATTGGTTTAAAATGTTGTCACTGATGTTCTTTATCTAAGATCAATGACGTTTATATAAGGTCTGGGCCAAAGGGCTTATTGGTGTTAGTGAAATGTGCAAATGGTTAGTGGTGTTCGTATTATATTGCAATGTTTATCTTTTTACACGAAACAGCTGTTGGCAGTGAGGTATATCTATCTGTTCTCAGTATGTTGGCAGTGACGTATATCTATCTGTTCGCAAATGTTCAGCAATGTTTACAACATTTTTGCTTCTAACACCAGCAAGCTGCCTGTTGGCCCAGACCTTATATAAATGTCATTGATCTAAGATAGCAACGAGCAGCAACGCTAACGCTGAGTGTTTGTTTACAAGTTGAAGTTATTTAGTAAAAACTTAATTAAAATTTCTTCAATTAGAACGACGACTAATAAGAATGGTGAGAACAATTAGCTATTAGAAAAAAAAAAGAAACCACCCTCTGGCTCTGACTCCAAAAGCTAACCTCACTTTTGTAGGCTTACAAGCCAACTGAGTCAAACTTATGATTTGTTATTTTTTCAAATTCTAGGTATCATCAGTGGCCGGTCGCACCTAGTTATCAGACCATCAGCCTCCCGTTCTTCCTCAGCTTTCTCCACCTCCTTGTGCTCATGCTGCTGCTGTTGAGTCCCATTCCGGAAAGGTATTTTTGCTGCCCACCGCTGCGGGACTGAACTACGAGCTTTTATCTCGGGTATTATACAATGATTTTGAATATGCTTACGTTTTTTTTTTTGTACTGATAAGCAGAATTTTCAATAAAATCCGAAAAAGATCTTAAAACTACACCTGCATCATTCGTGGAAGCATATTCCAGGATCCTAAAGCAGTGAAATAACAACTAATTTTCGGTAAAAAGTAAATACTAAAAGTAGGTAATTTTTATCGTTTACGCTTCTCCCCCACCAGTACCTAACTTTAGGTAATCGAAGTTTACCGATAATGTGCACTTTTGTGCGATTAACAGTAATGTTTACCGACTTTTAGATATTCCTATCTTAGCGTGTGGAGCTGGATTTTTCCATGGAAAAATCAGTGGTTAGTACCCTAATAGAAATTACCATAAGAAAGAGCTTAACGACGTTTTCGGAGTATCATGCAAACTTTTGTGGAATTTGTGTTAAAGTTACGTTAAAGTTAAAGTTATGTTTAAGTTAAAATATTGTTAAAGTTAAAGTTATGATAAAGTTAAAGTTATGTTAAAGTTAAGTTAAAATAAAGTTTAAGTTATGTTGAAATTCAGTTAAAATTAAGTTGAAAATATGTTAAATTTATGTTACAGTTATGTTAAAGGTAAGTTAAAGTTATGTTAAAGTTAACGTTAGGTTAAAGTAAAGGTAAAGTTATGCTAAAGTTAAAGTTATGTTAAATTTAAGTTAAAGGTATGTTAAAATTAAGTGACAGTTATGGTAAAGTTTAGTTTAAGTGAAATTAAAGTTATGTCAAAGTTAAATTAATATCAAAGCTATGTTAAAATTAAGTTAAAATTATGTTCAAGTTAAGCTTCAGTTAAATTAAAGTTAAGTTTAAGTTTTGTTAAAGTTAAAGTTACGTTAAAGTTAAAGTTATGTTAAAGTTAAGTTAAAGTTAAGTTAAAGTTAAGTTAAAGTTAAGTTAAAGTTAAGTTAAAGTTAAGATAAAGTTAAGTTAAAGTTAAGTTAAAGTTAAGTTAAAGTTAAGTTAAATTTAAGTTAAAGTTAAGTTAAAGTTAAGTTAAAGTTAAGTTAAGGTTAAGTTAAAGTTAAGTTAAAGTTAAGTTAAAGTTAAGTTAAAGTTAAGTTAAAGTTAAGTTAAAGTTAAGTTAGAGTTAAGTTAAAGTTAAGTCAAAGTTAAGTTAAAGTTAAGTTAAAGTTAAGTTAAAGTTAAGTTAAAGTTAAGTTAAAGTTAAGTTAAAGTTAAGTTAAAGTTAAGTTAAAGTTAAGTTAAAGTTAAGTTTAAGTTAAGTTAAAGTTAAGTTAAAGTTAAGTTAAAGTTAAGTTAAAGTTAAGTTAAAGTTAAGTTAAAGTTAAGTTAAAGTTAAGTTAAAGTTAAGTTAAAGTTAAGTTAAAGTTAAGTTAAAGTTAAGTTAAAGTTAAGTTAAAGTTAAGTTAAAGTTAAGTTAAAGTTAAGTTAAAGTTAAGTTAAAGTTAAGTTAAAGTTAAGTTAAAGTTAAGTTAAAGTTAAGTTAAAGTTAAGTTAAAGTTAAGTTAAAGTTAAGTTAAAGTTAAGTTAAAGTTAAGTTAAAGTTAAGTTAAAGTTAAGTTAAAGTTAAGTTAAAGTTATTTAAAAGTCAAATTTAAGTTAAAATTATGTTAAAGTATAGGTAAAGCTATGTTAAATTTAAAGTTATTATAAAGTTAAGTAAAGGTTAGTTAAAGTTATGTTAAAGTAAAAATTAAGGTAAAGTGCAGTTAAAGTCAAGTTAAAGTTTTATTAAAGTTAAGTTCAAGTTAAGTTAAATTATGTTACAGTTAAAGTTAAAGTTATGTTAAAGTTAAGTTGTTTCGAGTTGAAGTGAAAATCTGACAGATACGCTCTGTATCGTAACTTTTAAAGAGCCTAAATTTATAAAGAGACGCCATGTCAAAATTGGAACAATCGATTGTCTGTCAAAGTCATAGGAAAAGTCATTCCAATCGAGCAGAAGACCTGTCAAATGGATAAGATGTCGCCTCTTTATAAATTCAGGCTCTTTCAGTAACTAACTTAGTAACTTTAACTTTTAGCTTAGTTACTGTGCTTTTCGCGAGCAGCTGCAGCTTTTACAAAGTAAACGTAAGCGAAAAAGATGAGATCCACAAAATTCGATGTCGGATCGTATCTGTTTATAGTTCCAGGCGAAGTGAAATTTTTGTCAATTACATTTTACACACTGGTGAAAAATCGATTTTTTTATGTGGGATTTTAAGTTCGCTTCGATCTCTATATAATAGTTCGTTTAAAAATGCTATAACAATCGCCAAGCTCGCTGTATTGGCACCAAGTGCCTCGTCACCTACGAATTGGCGCCTATGTCAGTGGTCTAATAACCCTTAGCGTGTTAATGGCATAGTTCCCCTGCCGCATAGAGAGTTGGTGCAATGATATTAGGTTAGCTAAGGTCAATTAACTGACTGGTGGGAAACGGGAGCTTCAGCATTGACTATTATGTACGCATTTTTATGATGTTATCTAACAACAATGGTGTGTAGTGTTTACACGATCATGTTTCTAATTCTAATGTGTTGTAAATATAATTGAAAGCATTTGAAAAGTTAGATTCTAATGTTTTGTATATCTAAAAACATTAGTAAACACCTACATTTGAGCAGTTTGGAAATGTACGAATAATTACGCCGCCAGAGAGCGACTTTTGAATACCCTTGAGGCCCAAGGAAGACAACCCTATGTTCCTATCAGAGACGTGTTGGGAACTCGTGATATCTCATGATATCTGCAGTCGGTTGGTGTGTTTCTTCAATTGTCTAGTATAAGAATTTAATTCCTTTGTCTTTTGTCTCTCTTTAATAGTTTTTGTTTGTCTTGTCTCCCCGTCTCGATGAGTCTCATCGTCGCCCATTGGTCACCATAGCCGGTCAAACTCCAGACGAAACTAGAACCGCACTACCGTTCATACTGGCGACATCGCTCTGATGAGACAACGAAACCTTAGCCCCAAGCTCCTCCCCTGATCCTATCCTTTGATAATGTACCTCTCCAACCTCGAGTAAGCCGCGAGTATTCGGCACAACTCCTACTAGACATAGAATTAAGTAAATTTTGTTACAAACAAAGAACAATGACCTATCGGCTCCGTAAAGCTAATGCAATTGAGCCTTCTAAATAAACGAACTAGTTAAAAAAATCTACATTTTAAAACATTCAAACAATGTTTACTTTACACGTTTTGTACATCTGAAAACATCAGAGAACAACAATCACGAGGTACAATTGAAAACATTCGAACAACGTTTAGTTCTAACGTTATGTACATCCGAAAAGATTGAAATTCTTGACGTCAGAACGACATTAGAACAGCACCATTTTATTCCAAAATTTTTGATGTGTACACCATGTTACCAAACGGTGAACACTCGTGTTTATTTCAGTTACCATGGAGACGTAATTTGTGATTAGTCCCGGTCCCTTTCAAATTGTATCATTATTTATGAATGGCCTTATATTTGAAATGACGTTTCACATTCATCTAGTGATGTCCGATTTTCATTCGAATAATCGTTTAATCGATTAACGAACCGAAAAGTAAACTATTTATAATCGGTTAGATCATGTCGATATAGAGCATTTCCAGCCCAAAACGCAAACCGGTTGGTCATGAGTGTTTCCGATTTGAATGAAACATTTCTCACGTGTTCGCTGCTACTAATGGTTGCATTTTTCATTTAAATATGATTTTTTCCTCCAGAGTAACTTTTGAAAAGGGCGTATAAAAAATGGATTATTATTTTTTTCAAAAAATCATTACTTGAAAACTATTGATCTGATCAAAATGACATATCAGAAGAAGTTTTAGGTAGTTAAATTATCTTTGCGGAAAAAAAAACACTGAAAGAAAAACTTAGTAAATTAGTATTTAAAAAACGTAAAACGATGATTATCTCAAAACACCCCCCCTTCGATCTTTATAATTTTTTTTTTGCAAGAAAACTGAAAAAATGCCCTAATATTTGGTGAAGAGTGTATGCTGGTAACTTTCTTTAAAAAAAATCTATAGTTTTTGAAATTTTTGTTGGTTTTTACAAGTTGGTGAAATTGCATATTTTTTAGTAAAATAGTAATTTATTTGGATTCTACGCATAATTGTCAAATACTTTGCATATAAAAACTTTTTTCCTAAGTCCAGCCGTTCTCAAGTTAATGCAATTTAAAAAAAATAATTTTAATAATTTTCTACATTTTGGGCCATTTTCAAATGTTAGTCGTGATGTCCAGCAACGAGATGTTTTTCCATGAATATATATTAAAAACCAAACAATTCATTCTCAAATATGATAGCTGTCAGACTTACCCGTTTCTATTTAGAAGCAGCAGAAAAGAAACAAGTTTATAAGTAAATACTCTCAAATATACCCAAATAATCAACAAACCCACTCATGTGCCTTTTTTCTGTCCTCTATTAGTTGTATGCCTGGATAGAATTGTGTATGTCATAACAGAGGCTCAAAACATAAACAGGTAAACAAATATGTTATTAAACCTGTAATTGAGATAAATTCTCTAGGTACTTCTCTGACGTATACCATATTGTGCCTTAAGAGCTCATCCCGCGATATCACAACTACATAAAAAGGCACCCCGTGGAGGCTTCTTACACTCACACTTAAAAAAGTTTGCTATAATCAATTGTACCTAATGAAGATAGGTATAATGTCAACATTGTAATTATTCTGCTACATATATATATATATATATATATATTGGGACGTTCTTCACCTGTTCTGTATCCGCTGATTTGCCGCAGATCCCGCCTCTCAAGGGTGAAAAAACTGGCTGTCTACAAACAAATCATAGCACCTGCGATCCTCTATGCAGCTCCCCTGTGGGAATCATGTGCACAGACTCACAGGAACAAAATCCAAATCACTCAGAATAGAGTGCTGAGGATGGTTCTTGATCGTCCTTTCGACACTAGAATAACAAATTTACATGAAGAGGCAGGCATTGCCAAAATAGATTCCCGAATTAACGAAATTAAGACTAAATTTGCACAAAGATGTATTTTATCAGAACATGTATATAGTAGTTGTAGGTTAGTTTTAGTTGTAAATAGTAGTTATAAGTAGCCTCCTTTTTTTTCAAATTTTAAACAAACCAATCCCACCAAGGTTGTCATTCTTAAAACAGGCCTGATAGGACTAAAAACTGTAATTAATAATAATTTTAATTGAAAAGGAATTAAAGCTGAAAAGACGCATCTGTGTCACTTGATAAGGTATACATGTAAACCACACAATACAAGAAATAAAGATCATTTAAGTCAAGTTCTTCACCTGTTCCATTCAGTTCATCTCTCTTAGCGTTTCAAGTTAAAAAGCAAGTAGTTTTTTACGATGGATAACAATTTCAAGTGTTGTAAACCTCTACCTAAATCAATTTCAAAGCATGACACAGTAGCAGTTCAGTTGTTTATCTCAAAATTATTAGAATTTTTAAAGTCTTAAGAGAATGGCAACCAGAGCAAGTTTAGCTAAGCAACACGAGCACCCTATAACGAACCCTAAACAACTGTACGACTGGGCAAATAGTCGTAAAGAAGATCTTCAAACAAAAATGTCATTTTGTTATGTTTCTACGGAAGAATACAAAAAGGCTGACACGGAATTTGATCCAATTTTTAAGAAAGTGAAACCAATTCCTGGAACTCGAAAATATCATTGCTATATTCCAGTTTCAAACAACCAAATTGCAGTAAAAATATTCTCTAATTCAAACGATACACCCAAATTATTCAATGTATTCAAATAATATGAGTTGTAAAATAAAATAATAAATATATACTGTTTCTTATCTCAACAAATCTTTCATTTGACCACATCAACGTGCTTCTCTTCCGCTGCCTCTAGATAGAAACGGGTAAGTCTGACAGCTACCATATCTGAGAATGAATTGTTTGGTTTTTAATATACAATCATGAAATAAAATCTCGTTGCTGGACATCTCGACAAACATTTGAAAATGGCCTAATATGTTGAAAATTGTTATAATTATATTTTTTTAATTCGCATTAACTTGTGAACGGCTGGACTTAGGAAAAAAAAATTATATATGCAAAGTTATTGAAAATTATGCGTAAAATCCAAATAAATTATTATTTTATAAAAAAATATGCATTTTCATCAACTTGTAAAAATCAACAAAAATTTAAAAAATTATAGCTTTCTTTTTAAGAAAGTTACCAGCATACACTTTTCATGAAATTTAAGGGTATTCCATCAATTTTCTTGAAAAAAAAAAATTATAAAGATCGAAGGGGGGGTGTTTTGAGATAATCATCGTTGTACGTTTTTTAAATACTAATTTACGAAGTTTTTTCTTTCAGTGTATTTTTTCCGCAAAGATAATTTAATTACCTAAAACTTCTTCTCATATGCCGTTTTGATCAGATCAATAGTTTTCAAGTTATATTTTTTTGGAAAAAAAATAATCCATTTTTTTTATACGCCCTTTTCAAAAGTTACTCTGGAGGAAAAAATCATATTTAAATGAAAAATGCAACCATTAGTAGCAGCGAACACGTGAGCAATGTTTCATTCAAATCAGAAGGGGTCGAGACAAAATTGACATTTTTTTTAACGATTTGAGCTAGAAATGCTCTATAAGCATTAACATCTCCAAAGGATCATCACCGATCGTTTCAAACATGTGCTGCACTCTCTCTGGTGGAAAAATGGCAGCACAGCGAACAAAAAATAATCGATTAGTTGTTAATCGAGTAATTAAAAAATGGGACATCTCTGATTTTGGTGTGATTGTTTTGATAAAAATGAGCGCAAAATTTCATCTCTTCCGAGGGGCAGCAAAAACCACAGAATTACCTTGAATACGGGGGTTTCTTATTGGATGAAAGGGACCGTGAAAGAAGCCATTAAAATAGAAAGTTTTTTTTTCCGACAGTTTCATCTTAGTATTCATCTTTGATGTTACCTTGCTTATATACAACTAAATCATAATGTTTTCTAATGTTTGACATTAGGAATACATTTGATTTCAATGCTGATGTAGACATCAACATCAAACGTTGGGCTAATGTAAATTTTTGTTCGGGGCTGAACTCAATATTAAGTAAAAAGAACTCAAATTTTGGGTAGTATTTTTTTCCGTGCACACTCACCTTATTGTACTTGGCGGCATAGGTCCCCGTCAGCAGCGAGTGGAAAATGATGATGGTCTCGTCCAGATCCCACACGAAGATCCTCTCCGGTGCTTTCTCCGTCACTCCCGGTTCCGAGGTGGAACTCCGCGTTGGGCTGGGATGTGCGTGTCGTCGCCCCCGTGCCCGGCCGGGTTTCCCCGAGGGGGTCGTTTTGGCGGCTGCTGCTGCCGCCGCCGCTGCCACAGCAGCCGCCGAACCAGCCTGGATGGTGGGTGAGATGGACAGGGGAGATTGGGGCGAATGCGAGTGTGCCAACATGGTTGGCGTTGCTGCGGAATGCCCTTCCGAAGGGCTCTCAGCAGACAAGCCTGCCGCCACGTGGAAGCTTTGGCTCCCACTGGAACCGGGCGAGCTGACGTACGGTGGGTAAGTTGCTGTCTGGTAGTACGGTGAGTACGTTGGATCATTGTAGTTGTAGTAGTCCTGTTGACTAGTGCCGAACTGTGCGAAGTTATTGTAACCGTAGGAAGAGTAGATTTGTGCTGAGTTGTTGTTAGCTGCAGCCGCCGCATAGCTAGACGGAAGATATGTATTTGGTGATGGGATTTTCGAGGATGTTCTCGTTTGGTACGGGGAACCGTAGGATGAATACGTGAACGGTGCGTATTGCTGCATGTTGTAGGCGTACGGATAATATTCGGACTTATCATACGAGTTGGTGGATGTCTGTAGGGCGTCCAGGTTGTTGGGATTGGCACAGAATAGAGAGCTGTCCAAGTGGGTGGAGCCGACCGGGAGGTTTCCGCTAGCAATCGTCGCGTCTAGCCCCGGGCTGCGAATTTCCGATTTGACTGTACCGTCGGTCAGCCAATGCGACATCCCCAGCTCGGTCGAACCCAATGCGGCAGCTGACGTTCCGCTACCGGTGCTATTCAAACTAACGCCACTGTTGTTGATAGAACTGGCCGTAGGCAGCCCATCCAGGGAGTTTCCTGCAGTCCCAGCACTACTGCTGCTGCCGGAGGTGATCGTAGATGTTGCTCCTCCGTTCAAACGTGACACTACAGAACCACCGGATGTCGAGCTGTGATTTGCACCACCGGAAACGTACGATAAACTCAATCCGTTATGAGCATTGTGAATACTTGACGATCCACTCAGAGGACGGTAGTTGTTGTTCAACAAAGAATACGAACCAGCTGAATGGGAAGCCGTTGGATAGTGCAGCGTTGAACCACTCGATGGTAAGCAGCTGTCTACCGCACCGCCCGAGCTATGACTGGATACCGCCGTCGAGTTGTAAGTTCTGAAAAAGAAAAGGAAAACAAAGACTCAAGTTAAAAAAAATGAAACACTTATTCGATTGTTCAGGAGTAGGGCGCATTTACGTAGTTCAAATTACTTCATTACTCACGGTTAAACCGTATAAATCATAAACATTCACAACTGCGAAGGAGAAGGTTGATCCAAATTATTACCCTGAATCACGGAACCGTTAGAAAGTGTGTGATTTATTACGGCGTCAGTTCGTAGAAAGGCTTCGATACCACTTACCCCAGTCCGTGGGCCGTATGCCATTCCAAGGGTTGAGTCAAGCGCATTAATTTTATTGTAATTTCACACTTTCTTCCTAATTACTCGAAGGTCGGCTCCGTCGGCATGTAACTGCTGCGTTGTCAGTCGAACCCACAAGTATATTGAAAAATGCAACCCAATTATGTTTCAATGACATGTTTTACTTTCCTTTTCAACGATGTGAGGACACCAAAAGCAAAACAACGTGTTTCACCAGGCATGGTTCTACATGGCATGGTGGGCAATTTGAAACCAGACAGTCTGGCTACAAACAGCGCAAGCAGAAACGCTTCAGTGTGGAAATTCGTGGTCTGTGTCAACTGATTGAAAATTGATCTGCCATGTTCAACCGATACCCAAAAAGATTTCGATCCGCTGGACCGTGACATTTCGATGGCAATATTTGCTTTCGATAGATCGATAGTTTGGACTTTTCATTGTCACAGTAGCTCCGCAATAATTCAAACCTTGCAGTGAAACCGTTTCCAAAGTGAGTGTCTGACTTATTGCAACTGCGAACAAAAATTCAGTTTGCGACTAAGCTAAGACTGCTAATAAGAACATGACAGTGGCTGAACTTGATCTACTTTTCCAGCAAGATTTTATGTTAGCCGGTTGCCACGTGACATTCCTAACGGTACATTTTCCTCCGTTGCACTTCCTTCGGCGCTTGTTCCCTTACGCAGTACACAAATCTGCACTTCGTCAAACCGGCAAACCGTGGTCAACTGCAATCAGCACATTTTAGTTTTTTCTGCGTCCTTAGCCGCTGGTATCCGCCGATTTTGCTCACGGATGGTGATTCTTGCCTAGCCGCAAACAATAAATTTTCCCATACTGATTGAATTTGCGAAGCGTAGCAAAAGGTGACTCTGAGCTGGCTTCTGGATGGGCTTCCGGTGGTTGGAGGAGGTTTCGGGTGAAGAGTAACGGGCATGAGTGATTCACGCTGCAGGGCGAGGCCGCAATATTTCATTGAAATCTTGAAACTTCAAACATTAATCGTCATAGTGGGCTACGTGGTCGTGCGGTTTGCGGCGTCTCCCACCGTTCAGGTGTATAGTGTGTGCCACCATGCACTGTGGTCCGAAATGGCTTTTTTCCATAGAGCCTGTCCTTTTCATTTTAGTTTCAAAGACTTCCGGAGTGATTTGAGATTTGGGCGTAATTGTATTTGTAAACAAACACTTCAATCGCCGATTTATCGCGAATAAAAGTTCAATTTTGAAAACTAATAACACTATGAGGTAGAGGTATGATTCCTCTATCATTTGGTATAGTTTGTTTATACTCGGTGTGTACTGGAAAGATCGGTTTTCCAGACCGCCGCAGGCTAACTATCAACCCACAATGCAATTCCAACGTGGGGAAATCTTAAACCCCTACCCGGCGTGCGATGTTTACCTACGTACCGTTCCAGCGCACTTGCATAACGGGATGGCTGCAACTGCATCATGCGAGGCGTGTGTATGCAGGAATTCGTGTCTTGTACGAAATTGACGCACCCCTTGGAGGAAGACAATGATCCGGCAGACCCCGACATTATCCAGGACTTGACGACTTCTCTACATCAAGGAGAGGCACTCGTTTTTTCTACAAAACTGACACGCTCCATAGAGGAAGAAAATAACGAAAATAGTGTGAGAAGTGAAGAAGTTTTTGGTAACAATTATAACGTTTATAGAGACGACCGCAATTTTCAATGGTCTGGAAAAAAATCTGGAGGTGGAGTATTAATAGCTATTTCGACCAAATTGAATTCAGAAATCATTATGGCTACTAAATTTAAAGAATTTGAACATACATGGGTAAAAGCGCAAGTAGCAGATGAAACTCATGTCTATGCTTCGGTATACTTTCCTCCGAACAATGCTCATAAGGACACGTATGATAAGTTTTTTGGAAAAGCGGAAGAAATTTTATCTAGTTTACCCCCTGAAGTAAAAGTACATATATATGAAGACTTTAACCAACGCAATGTTGACTTTATTTCTGATATGGACAATGAAAGCATCTTACTTCCAGTCGTTGGGGAAAATGAAACACTCCATTTCATTTTTGACAAAATTGCAAATTTAGGACTTAATCAAATTAACCATGTGAAAAATCAACAAAATTGTTATTTAGACCTTTTATAAACAAATACTTATGAAGATTTCTGTGTGACTGAATCGTTAAGTCCCATATGGAGAAATGAAATGTTTCACACAGCAATAGAATATTCTTTATTCGTTCACATAAATGAAAGAACCAAGGACTGCGAATTTGATGAAATCTTTGATTACAATTCAGCAAATTATGATAACATCAGAAATAGATTGAACATTGTCGATTGGCAAGCAATATTAAGAACTGCAGGAAATGTTGAATGTGCAGTTGACGTATTCTACAATGTGTTGCTTCAAATAATACTTGAAGAAGAGCCAACTAAAAGAAGAAGACGTCAGAGTCATGCAAAACATCCGGTTTGGTACAACAGGGAACTGAAAAATTTAAAAAAAATCAAAAGCAAAAAGCGCACAAATTTTATAAAAAATATAATAGTGAAGAAACTTTGGCATACTATTTAGACATTTGCGATCAGTTAAATTTAGCCGTGAATATGGCATTTGAGGAGTACAATTTAAAAACTGAACTCTAAATAAAATCTTGTCCTAGGAAATTCTTCAATTATGTGAAAACCAAATTAAAATCTGATAATTTTCCATCAAAGATGCATTTGGACGATAGGGTAGGTGAGAACTCGGATGATATATGCAATTTGTTTGCAAATTTCTTCCAAGAAATCTATACTACGTTTTCAGAAGAGGACCGTGACCGTGAATATTTTGAATCTTATCCAGAATTTTCAAGTGACATCAGCGTAAGTCAAATCAAGGTTCATGATATCTTAAAGGGTTTAAACAATTTAGATGCATCTAAAGGTCCTGGCCCTGACGGTGTTCCGCCAGTTTTTATGAAAGCTTTAGCAACTGAACTTACTGCTCCATTATTTTGGATTTTCAATATGTCACTGGAATCCGGAAACTTCCCTGGAAAAACTGGAAAAACTCGTTTTTAGTGCCCATCTTTAAATCGGGCAAAAAATCCGACATACGTAATTATCGTGGTATAGCTATTATCTCTTGCATTCCGAAACTTTTCGAGGCGATTGTTAAATGAAAAACTCTTTCTTCAAATTAAAAACAGAATAACTACTATGGCCGTTCAACAACTACGAATTTGCTCGAATTAATTAATTATTCGTTGAATGCAATGGATAACGGAAACCATGTAGAAGTGTTGTATACAGATTTCAGAAAAGCGTTTGATCGAATTGACATACCCATGCTTCTTTTTAAACTTCAAAAAATGGGAATTCATTACGCACTCCTCAAGTGGCTTGAATCATATTTAACTGACCGCCATCAAATAGTAAAATACAAAGGAAATACATCAAATCCCGTTGATGTCACTTCAGGAGTTCCTCAAGGCTCCCATATGACATATCTTTCATTATTAAGAAATTGAAAGTTTTAATATATGCTGACGACATTAAACTTTTTTTTGGAAATAAAAGATGCCAAAGACATCATCACATTCAAAGAGGAAATTCAAATATTCCATACTTGGTGTCAAAAAAGCCTGCTACAATTAAATATAAAAAAATGTAACTCCATAACCATTAGTAGAAAACAAAAGCTACCCGATAAAACAGTCACTTTAGGAAACCAGATCGTAGAAAAGTGTGATAGAGTCAGGGATCTAGGTGTTATTTTGGACTCAAAACTTACTTTCACCGATCATCATAACACAATTATTAACAGAGCTAACAACATGCTTGGTTTCATAAAACGTTTCTGCTATAACTTTCACGATCCGTATACGATAAAAACATTGTACATTGCTTATGTAAGATCGATATGAGAATATTGCAGCATAGTTTGGTCACCTTTTCAATCACACACGAAGAAAGAATAGAGTCCGTTCAAAAGCAGTTTCTATTGTATGCACTCCGCAAGTTAGGTTGGACTGTATTTCCTCTGCCATCTTACACAGCTCGGTGTATGCTCATAAATATCCAAACATTAAAAGAGCGTCGTGAATTTGCTATGATTTCTTTCGTAAACGATATCGTATCACATCGCATTGAATCTATAGAACTATTGTCATCCTTAAATTTATATACACCATCTAGGCATTTACGAAATAGAAATATATTTGCTACAAATCGTCATCGTACGAATTATGCCAAATTTGGACCCTTGAACCAAATGATGGATACATATAATAAGCACTGCGATAACATTGACTTTACAATGACAAAGCAATATTTTAATTCCTTGCATAACGTCAGCTAGAAGTAATGTTTTAACTTGTTCTCAAGACGTATTATAAAAAATATAAACAAAGGAAAATTGTAAACATAGCTCTTAAGACAACAATTGTAAAACGGTCTACACTGATTGACGACAAATAAATAAATAAATAAAATAAATAAATATAAGATTGAGTTTTTATTCACGAGAAATCGGCGATTGACCTGTTTGTTTACAAATACAATTACACCCAAATCTCAAATCACTCCGGATTTGTTTGTCTGAACATCCTCTACAATTTGAACGTAGCGAAAATTTGGCATGCTATGATCAGGCCTGGTAGCAATCACTGCTGTCAAAAATAGTGATTTTAGTGGCCATGTTGATGAAATAAGTGACCAAAAAACTACAACGGACAGCCCTATGGGGTTGTTCGCAATGGGGACGTAGGTCTTACGTGTTCTTATATAATAAATCTTATTTGTTAACTTTTGTGTAGGAATAGGAATTTGAGCGGGGCTTTCTCTGTTTATACTCTTTAGTATGACGCGCTTGACATAGATGGCCCACAGCGACTCACGAAGAGCTACTGATTCCGATCAATAGCTGTGCGGCTTCTTCCACCTTCTATGGATGCGCATGGGGGTCGCTGCTTGCAGGCAGCCTTTCGTTGTGGGCTGGAGAACACCACACTCACCACGCGGTGATTGAATAAACACCGTTTGAGACCGGATGGAATTCAACTTTGAAATCTGTGTTAGGGAATTCGCTTTTCGTGGACAATCGATGATAATTTTAACTATCATAGCAACAGTTGCACATTCGTGCAATTTTCGAAAATGATAAAGTCTTAAATTTAACAGATGCGTAGAAATATGTCTGATCGATTGGTGATAAAATTCTTGAAATTGGTCCAGAAGCAGCTGAGTTATTAGCGTTCAACATCTTTCATAATTCTGTTACATGTTCCATTTTCGGTTTTCACTAAGTGTACCTCCATATAGAAATCACAGACGTAGTCCTACGTCAATAGAGACTAAAAAGTGACCTAAGAGAAGCAAATCAGTCACACCTTTTTTTTTTGTCACACCAAAAACATGTTTGATGTTTTAGACTTATTCAATTAGTATCTCATAAAAAAGCAAAAGATTCAATAGAAAGTTTATGCCCAAACCCATGGTATTCTAACTTCAAAAACCAGGAAAACCGGGAATCCTCAGGAAATTTAATTTTCTTAAAAAATATCTGAAAGTCTCAGAGAATTTAATAACTTTCTTTCTAAGAATATTTAAAAAAAAAATAATGAATTTTAAACAACAATCTCGATATTTTCATTCACACCTTGAACTTTATAGACAGTGGATTAATCTTCAGTAACAAATAAATAAAAAAAATCAGAGGCTGAAATGATTTATTTTTTTTTTGTTTTGAGACATGCATATTTCCTACAAATTTTAAATTTGAACTAGTTCTGGGCTCAAAAGCTATAATATTTCAAGAATCTGGAGTCAAATTCCATGCACAGTTTTAAAAGCTAGTGGAGAAAGAGTTCTGTGATTTTTTTTTATTTCAGAAAAACATCAAATGTAATCTACATTTAAGGTAGTTCTGAAGAATTTCCGATTTGATGTAAAGCCTGAAAGTTTTGATGATGATGATGGTCCCACCTCTTACCCCTACAAAGGTTTGAGCTGGACGATTTATCTTTAAGATAATTAAATATAAACATTTTAACCAGGTTAGCAAACAAAAACGAGCTGGTTACAGTTACAGATATAAATTCCCTCTAGACTTTACAGTTGCTTCACAGCAATATACATAAATGTGAAAAAGCTTAGGCGTCCACCTCTTAGTTCGCCTTTTTGTCCACCTAGAATATTCATAAGTATTACAAGCAATCAAGAGTTAATGAACAATCAACAAAGCATCCTATACACTAGCAACCCCGCAATGATGCTATTATAATTTTCAGCAATGTCAGGAATGCTCACGAACCCCCGACATTCAGCCAGAAAACTTAATACTAACTCAAAGTATCTTCCAAATAAGCTTCAAAGTTGCATTTTTTTTATCAAATGTTAAATTCAGTCCTCTATATCCGTAATACGCGCGCGAGGCTCAAACCTTTGTAGACTACTACTTTTTTTTTTTTAACTACTACTTTAATTCAAATATAAAAAAAAATCCATCATCACCATCGTGGCGAACAAAATAGTTTTTGCAGTGCTACAATAATTATTAAAAAGTCGTTATGACAGCTATCCATACAAAATAATCCGTTATAAATAACTTTGTCAAGATACATACTTCGTCCATTCATAAAAAAAAAAAAAAAATCACTGGATAACTTTTCAAAAGACAGTTTTAACGTGTGAAATACAATGTCTCTTGAATTCTGCTAATGTTGTTGCACGTTTAATATGTCTAGGCATCGAATTGAAAACATTTACTCCTTTAAAATACAATGAATTCTGTGAAGCGCAAGTCAAGAAATGTGGTGTTCTTATTTCATCCGCGTTTCTAGTATTATATCTATGAAAATCACTTCCTCTTTCAATTCGATCACACAAATATCGAGGCAGCAAACCATTTACTACTTTAAAAATGAACACCATAGTCAAATAAACTATTCTTTGCTTCACTGACAGCCATTTTAAAGCGTCCAGCATCAAAGTTGAGGAAGTGAATCTATTACATCGCAAAATCAAACGCATTATTTTATTCTGCAAACGCTGTAATCTCGATATTTGTGTTTCATTGGCTAGAAATAAAATGGATGGGCAAAAGTCTAGATGAGGAGAGATGATTGATTTGTATAGCTGTATTTTACTGGCAATAGTTAAATCGTTTTTCAGTCGACATAGAATTCCATACTTCTTGGCAATTTTCTTGATGACATTGTCAATGTGAGAGTTGAACTTAAGTTTGTCATCAATAATCACGCCAAGATATTTAATCTCCCGAACGCGATCAATAGCCTCATCATCAATTACCACGGAGACATTATCATTTACTCGGTTCCGCGAAATTACCATGAATTTAGTTTTACTTGTATTTAATTTCAACTGCTTACACTTCAACCATCTACTTAGAGAACGCAAATCTTCATTCAAATGTGAGACGGCAACTTCTAAATCCTTAGCTGCAATGAATAACACAGTATCATCTGCAAAAAGATTAATGTCGCAAAATCGTAAAACGCGTCGCAAATCATTAATATACATAATAAATAAAAGAGGCCCTAATACACTTCCCTGGGGCACTCCAAGGTTATTCCCCACGGGACTGGAAACAGAATCATTAAAAACAGTCCGTTGAGTTCTGTCAGATAAATAGCTTTCAAACCATCTATAAGCAGTACTCGTAATTCCAAAGCGCTTGATTGTACTTAACAGTAAGGGCCTAGAAATTGTTTCAAAAGCGCGTTTCAGATCCAAAAAAACAGCAACAGTCGTATCTTTACGCTCCAAGTTGTCTTTCCACTTTGCTAACACCAAATTCAACGCAGTTTCACAGGAATGACCTTCCCGATATCCTGATTGTTCTGGTATCAACAAAGAGTTGCTATTCAAATACTCCAACAGCTGGCCTTTAACAACAAGTTCTAAAATTTTCTCTAATGTGTGCAACATGTTGATGGGACGAAACTCTTCGGCTTTAATCGTTCCAGCAACTTTTTGAATAGGAACCACTAAGGATTCCTTCCAAATTTGTGGCACATGTCCAGTCTGCAAAGATTCATTAATAAGGTCCAGCAAGATGTGGCCAATGACATGAAAGCAATCTTGAATAACTCTAGAATTAACATTATCTACTCCAGCCGATTTTCCTAATGAAAAGCAAATAACTCTAAGTTCATCTAAAGTAATTTGGTGAAAACCTTCAAATCTACAACTACTATTAACTGGCTGTTTTATTTCGTCAGGTTCATCGACCAATTCAATGGATTGATTAATCAATGAAACACTTTCGACAAAATAATCATTAAACATAGATGCAATTACTGGTTCTGACTGTTCTAATGTGCCATTAAAAGTTATGGACCGCGGTTTGCAATTACTAGGTTTTAATAAAGATTTCAAAATTTTCCATAACTCTTTGCTGTTGTTTTGATGCTGATCAATCTTCCTCTGGACATATTCACAACGAGTTTGTTTTATCGATTGTGAATATTTATTACGCGCGATTGTGTACCTATTCCAATGATTATCATTATTTGATCTGCAAAACTTTTTGTACCATTTGTCCCTCTTACGTTTAAGACGCAAAAGTTCCAAATTGTACCAGCTGTTCGAGTTTTTCAAAGAAACAAACTTTTGCTCAACTAATTGATTGGTACACGTTTTCAAAGTGTTAGTTAGAACAGCTGCAGATTCATCTAAATTACCGGCCGCGAATGGAAAATCCACGCTTCTCTCAACAAGATTTGAAACAGCCTGTTTCGAATATTTCCTCCAGCACTTCAATTTGACTAAGTCATCGTTATTATTGATATTATCTAATACATTAATCACTAAGGTCTCATGATCGGTTATTTTCAAATCAGCATCCGGAACTGAACAAATGGAATCAAAATTGGAATAAACGTGGTCAATTAAAGTTCTACTGTGCCTGGAAATACGCGTATACTCATCTACCGTTTGTTTTAAATTGAAAAAATCAGCTAAACGCTTCAAATGATTCGAATTATGGTTGTCACGCCAATTAATATTAAAATCACCAGCTAATATATTTAATTTACTTGAATCAAGGAATGTCTCTAGCCAGTTCTCTAAAACATCAACAAAACGCTGGTCACTAGAACTGGGAGAATGATACAAAACACCATAATTACCCATCTTCATGCCACGCACAACTGTAATGCCCAAGAACCAGTTACCATCGATAACTTCGTTGATTCGAAGGTCGAATTGAATTGATTCTTTGACATAAATAGCAACACCGCCAGTGTGTCTAGAATGTGATAAACAAGCAGCAACAATATATCCCGGAATACTATACTGATCAAAAGCTTCAGTTTCTACAATATGAGTTTCAGATAAGAAAACTAAAAGAGGACGTTTTTCCTCAACAATCTGACGTAATGCTACGTAGTTTGTTGACAACCCCGCAATATTCAAGTATAAAAAATCGAATTGATTCACATTCCTGGAACTTGGCTGCTATTTATTGAAACGCAAGCTGCTTTTCTTCTGTTCAAAAAGTCTTTTATAGAGCAAACATTCAGGACTAAATGCGGCATGGTTGACGTCCAAGTTCATTTTACGTTCTTTATTCATTTTCAAACAATTAACACATTTCAATACAGTTGACGTACACTCCGATGTTTTGTGTTGTTGGCTGCACCTAGAGCATCTCTCACAAGATGAGTAGAATTTCAAAAATCTCTGAAATGAATTAAAAGTAAATTTCAATGAAACTCTAAGGAATTTCTGAGGAGCACAACTCCTGTGAACTTCAGAGGAAAATTCCAAGGGCATTCTGAGGATTATTTCATAAAGTTTGTGGGAGAAAACGAATCCGGGGCATAAGTACTTGGACTATTTTTTTTAAACTACTAAAAGGAGGATTACAATTAAATCTAAGAATAACTCCAGGACATCTCCAAAGGAATTCGGAAAATAAATTCAGAAGAGTTTGCAAACAAATTATGCGTAGAAATCTAAGGCATATGTGAGGTGAAATGCCAATGAATTCTTAGGAGACTTTCAATGTGAGTAGAAAGGGAAGGAGTAAGATTCAAAAGGAAATCTGAAATAAAATCATTGAACCAGTGTTGGGAAAATATAAAAAAATCAAATCTCACCAATGCCCAAGCTCACGCTTGATTTTCGTAGACAAAAATCAACAAGCATACAGCTGCGGTTGATTTTGCAAGCTGTGATATCGCAGCTCGGAACATCAAGCTAACGAAACTCACCAGCTGCAAATCTCAACAAACTGTGGTTAGATTTAGTTTAATGATTTTTGCTTTAACCCCGAACGCAACCGAAACTTCCATAACGGCTGGCAGCAGTCACTTCGTGTCTGCCATCGGTGAACAGTAAAAAGAGATAGCATTCTATACTTTCTCTTTCTAAGAAAACGATGTGCAACGGAATCATTTTTGTGTCCAGTCAACTCTCCGCTTGATTTTTGCACGTTGTGAATAGTCTCGCAATATCAAAAGAGCTTGTAAAATATATTGTTGTGTTTATTAATTTATTTGATAAGGCTCAACCGAATTAACTTTACAGAGCCGAGGATTCTTGGTCACTATACAATAGATCTTAAAACTATAGTCAAAAGGTACAACACAATAAACACTTTATCTTCCGCTATCCAAAAAGCCTCCTCCATCAGAACTGGAGCCGCTTCCAGTGGTTTCATTGTATGGCAAATTGTTGTACGCCAACGAGGGTCAGAGCGCGTCCATTGCAGCAATGGACGCAAAACGTGGTCAGCACTCACACACTCATCACGAAACGGTTGCTTTCCAAAGTCGACGACGCATCGACCGAAAGAACTGCTGATGAAGAACAATGAGGAGGACCACACAATGGTTGCTGCCGAGAAAACAGACGATCGCGTAGCACACATCGAGAGTGGCCTGCTTTTGTCGACAGCCGAGTAAACACTGATGTAAAATATATATCAAGCATGATATTTTGTTCGAATATCACGCGTGATATTGAGAGCGTATGAGAGCGGAAAAATATAATTTGATTGATGATTTTGTCAACACTGCATTGCACATTCAAAGAATCTTTCCATAGGTTTTTTTTATTATGGAGAATTTCAAGGCAATTCCGAGGAAACTAAAAGAAAATTGAATTCGGAAAATAGTTTCATCGAAACTTTGAGGAATATTTCAATGAAAATCTCCGTTTAATATCGAATGAAAGGGTATCTTGTCTTTAGCAAAATTGTGGAAACTGTCAAAAAACAACATTGCTGAAGAAATCAAAATTCTTAGTCCAGTATTTTCAAGGTTATGGAGCATTATTATGGTAACCAGTGTTGGGTAAATATCAAAAAATCAAATCTAACCAATGCCCAAGATCACGCTTGATTTTCGTAGACCAAAATTAACAAGCAAACAGTTGTGGTTGATTTTGCAAGCTGTGACATCGCAGACCGGAATATCAAGCTAACAAAACTCACCAGCTGCAAATCTCAACAAACTGTGGTCAGATCATTGAGTTTCATGATTTTTGCTTTACACCCGAACGCAACCGAAACTTCCATAATGGCTGGCAGCAGTCACTTCGTGTCTGCCATGAGTGAACAGTAAAAAGAGATAGAATTCTATACTTTCTCTTTCTAATAAAACGATGTGCAAAGGAATCATTTTTGTGTCGAGTCAACTCTCAGCTTGATTTTTGCAAGTTGTGAATAGTCTCGCAATATCAAAGGAGCTTGTAAAATCAATATCAAGCATGTTATTTTGTTCCAATATCACGCGTGATATTAAGAGCATATGAGAGCGGAAAAATATCATTTGATTGATGATTTTGACAACACTGATGGTAACTCCCTTTAATTCAGATTTTCGATCAAAACTCTATAGTAATTCAGCTTCTGCGCTAACATTCCTGCAGATGGCACGCTGTTCTTATTTGTGATATCAATCGCAAATTACGACAAAAATACTTGCCAAGCTCCACCCCTGGATGGGAAATCTAATTGCATAAATCATGGTTCGAACATTTTTCCAGGGGTAGGTACTATACTTTGTAGTCTGTGAAAGGGAAATCACATATCAGCAATATACATGGCAAGTTGAGAGATTGAGCTCGTGACAAGGGGTGGTCATTCTACACACTTATTATGCGCCAAATTTTAACTCAGTGTGACTTTTGCTTGCTTGTGAATAATGCCTTGTTTGGCAACCCGGTATTTAAATAGCGATTTGTTTTGACGTAGGACTACGTCTTTCGGGAAGATGGGGGTGCACTTTATGAAAACCGAAAGATGAAATTATGAAAGATTTTGAACGTTAATAACTTAGCTGCCACTGGACCAATTTCAAACATTCTATCACCAATCGATCAGAAACATTTCTACGCATATTGACTGTTGATTTTTCAATTAAAACTATTGAAAAAGTGGTAAATTTCAAGCATTGTCCAAAAGCTTCAAAATAACTAACAAATCCACCAATTACGTACATGCATGTGCTGCTTCCCCAACACCGTCATCAGATAATGGTTTCTAGATGAAACAAGTCGAAGTGACATTCGCCTCTGATCTTCGGGCGTGTACGAATAGGGAGGATGCAATTGCGGAACATTTTGCTGCCAATTCAGAACATAAAATGTTCTCCGTTTTTTCCTTGGATTTATTTTCCGTGCTGAGCACCAATGCTACCCACACCTGAACCCTACCTATCAACTCATGAACCGGGGACCAACGCCTTTACTTCCCTTCCAAATGAAGGCATGATCAGAGATGTTATGCCTCAGAACATCCCAGTGGCGCCGCCTGGGATTGAACCCAGGTAATTACGCATACCTGAGTTAGAGGTAATTACGCTTACCACTATACCACCGGTGCCGCTGCTCTCCAGAGTTGTAATCCTGTAACCAAACTTGGAAGCAGAGGATACTCTAAATAAATTCTATTCAAACTCTTTTCTGAAATTACTTCTAACTTTTCAGGGCCACCAATGTTACGTTGGTGATAAGTTTTAACCTCCGAAACCATACAGAGTTCGTCCCTGCCGCTTCAGAGCGTAGACTGTCGGACGGTTTTGCGCTTGGCGTGTTCAGTACAGGTGACGGCATCACGGATCATAATTTCTAGGAACACCTTCAGCACACCTCGGGTTTCCTGGTGGATCAGACCGGAGATACGCTTGACACCACCACGTCGAGCCAGACGACGGATGGCAGGCCCTGGATGTTATTACGCAGAATTTCCCAATATCGACAAAGCTGCATCATCATGACTGTATGTAGCCAATGGGAAGCGAGAAAATATGGTTCCGGCAGAGCTGGTTGTCTATATAACAGGTTGCTAACTACGCTTTTGGCTTAGTTTCGATTCATCCGTTCAACGACAAATGACAAGGGAGACAAAGCTCTTGGAAAAGAAGGCACCAAGCGTCATCGGAAAGTTCTGCGTATTAACATCCAGGATATTACCAAGCCTGACCTCCGTCGTCTGGCTCGACGTGGTGGTGTCAAGCGTACTGAGGTGTACTGAAGGTGTTCCTAGAAAAATCCGTGATGCCTTCACCTACACTGAACACGCCAAGCGCAAAACCGTCACGGCCATGGATGTCGTCTACATTCTGAAGCGACAAGGACGCACTCTGTAGGTTTCGGGGGTTAAAACTTATCACCAACGCAACAAACCGGCCATTTTTAGGGCCCCAAGTTCATTTCAGAAAAGAGTTAGAATAGAATTTATATAGAGTAACCCATGATTAACCCATTCAATTTGTCACTAAATACATCAAAATGATACAAAAATCAAATAATTTGTTAGGGAAATAAATTATGTTCTAGGTATTTGTAGTCTTATCGGTGGGTTGAATTTATTCCGTTTCACTTTCATAAACTGAGAAACCCTCATCGTTGCATTCTCCTGCTGCGCGACATCTTCGAAATCGTCCGAACCGTTAAATAATACAGAGTACATAGAGTATAGACTTAAAGTACAGAGAGTACAAAAGGAGAGGAGCCAGTGTCGCTACTTGATAGCAAACTACTCATGATGGGAGGAGTCTGCGTACTTCACCGGCGTGTTCAAAAAGAAAGGCAATCAAAATTTCATTTGTTACATGCATGAGGTCGCCAGCGCCGGTGGTGTAGTGGTAAGCGTGACTGCTGGGTCTGGGTTCAATCCCAGCCGAGGTCGGTGGGATTTTTCTGAGGCATAAAAATCTCTGGTCACGTCTTCCTTCGGAAAGGAAGTAAAGTCGATGGTCCCGGACCATGTGTGTTGAATGGGTGCGATATCCTACGCAGGTGTGGAAGCTTCCTTCCTGCACATTCGATTGCCGTCAATGGAAGGCAATCGATGTCCGTCGGTGATTGGCACTAGATTGCGGAACAGAGACCGACGTTAAATAAAGGAAAAGAAATTTATTGACAGATTTGGGCAAATTATGACCTGTTTCATGCTACTGGAAGGTATGCTGGTCACAAATGCCGTGCCAAACTGATTTCGTGCGCAAGTGATATGTAAACGCGAATAAACACGAGGTCCAGTGATTATAGCAAAGTTTGCCGTAAAGAAACCATCACAATTCAGGGCCACCACAACTTTCTACAAAAGAGTTGAGTTATAAAATTCACTTAATTCCAAAATAATATCCGAAACAACAAACTAGAAAATCGAACGCCCCCTCCAGAATTATCTAGGCCCCCTCTAGATTTTATATTATTTGAATTGTCGGTTTTAAAATCTAAAAAAAATCTAGAGGGAGCCTGGATCATTCTGGCTGGGGGCAGGCATCGTTGGCACCCCTATTAGCTACGCCAATGGGATTAAACCATAATTGGTGTACATGTCATATCACTTGTCCCTTGTTGTTTTTTCGTAGAAAATTGGTTTCGCTGACATCATAACACATTGTAGAAAGAAACATGTTCAACGTTTTTAGACCTTAACAAATTTTAAAAGAAAACAACATGGCATCTGTAGCATTTATCCAACGATCGATTTCATGGAATTCCAATACCCAAACATGTTCCGAAAAGCGTAATCCAATAGTCAATTTTTTCAGTTATTATTTGGGCACGAGTCGCTAATATAAACAATTTTTACAACGCAACTTCACCCAGCCATCGGTCGGAGGAAAACATATATGAAAACAATTGCAAAATATTGACTACCTCGGCAGCTCCAAAGTGTGAGAAAGTTTTCAAGTTTACAGTCGTTGTTGTTGGATCAGCAAAAAAGAAAAGACAAAAAAAAGCGAATGCCTTCTGTTTTCGATGCAATATGCAAAGGAACCAGTCCAAAAATGTAGAAAGACAACAAAATCTGCAAAATCATGCAAAGAAACACTCAAATCAAATCCGGTAGCTCTAAGGCCCCTTTCCAGATTCTATCACGATCCTGTCACATTTCGTGCTCGATCACGATGACCGTAGTATGCCTATCCACACTCATTATACGGGACTTGTCTCTAGTTCAGCAAGAAGCGGACATTCGAAACCAATTTCTCCGAGTAAGCAAAACAAGCATGATGCCACCGCGCGATAATTAATGTCGTTTTAATGCACACGCTGCTGCTGATGAAGATGACGGTGGCGGTCGGCGGTGAAGGCGGCCGAAGGCGATTTTACAAAGACGATGATGATGTCTTCTTCCCTCGACTGCCGGCGGCCAGTCCGCCGCATGGTAAAGACGCTGACAAAACATCGATCATCTTCTAACCGCAAGACGACTGGCCTGCCACGGTTGACGAAAGCGAAGACTTATGATCCAAGCTCGTGATTTATATTTAAGTAATCTAAACATGCTCGTTTGAGAAGGTTTAGTTTTTCATGATATGGTCTAGGTAGAGCTACCGTGTGAGTTTTTTTTTTCAGCGAGTCATGGTTGCGGGTGACGAGAGGATACGCGAAGGAAGACGGTGGACAGTGGGATATTTAAGAAAAACAAAAGTCATTTAATCAATTGGATTTATACATCAAATGATATTTTTTATGAGGAATTGAATGCTTAGGTGGTTGTTTGCGACACAAATCATTTTAGGGTAGTTTGTGGTGAAATATGGGTTTTTTAGTGGCACTGAAATCCCTAACTTCCCGGGTTTTTAATAGAACTAAACCATTTCCATTCGATTCCTAGTGGGGTTTTTTTTTCGTTTAGAAATGGTATGAGACATTGAGTTTGCATCTAAAAAGCCCAACCAAATGTATTTTTATCATTCATGTACAGAAAATGGTACTCCTGTACCTGAAGAATTTTAACTCTTATCTTCAACTTTTTGCATACGAGCGGTAATGCAAAATATCGATCATACACCGTCACTCACTTGAGCTAACAATTATCTTCAAATGAAATCATTTAAAATTGTCAGTGACAATGTAAAGGGTGTCCCACATCAAATAGCATAACGGAAAAAAACGCTGTAGGAAATTACCTAGTTCACCGATCCTTTTCAAACTGTCAGACAATAAAATATAACCCATTAGTAAGCTTTTGGCATATTTATTTCATTCAACTTCAATACCATAACCGTACGCTCGCATCTTACGTTTAACTCTACTCATTGGGTTCTGTACAACATCTGGCTGCAGCTTCTTCTGTACGGAAATCTACTTTTTCTTCATGTCTTTCTCAGATTTGCTTCATAATAGCCAAGAATTTTTCAATGGGCCTTAGTTCATGTCCTAGGGTACGAAAGTGACCGCGTTGGCTTCGTACTACTCCAGGACAACGTTAGTGACACGAAGCTAGATCCGGCCAGAAGATCGTAGGGCCCTCGTGTTGCTTCAACAGAGGAAGCAGACGCTTCTGTAGACACTCCTTGAGGTAGATCTCCCCGGTTACAGTCCCGGTAGTCACGAACGGCGCACTGCCACATGAGCAGATCGCTTGCCAAATCATGTATTTCTTGACAAACTTTGAAAGTTTCTGCTTCCTTACTTCCTCCGGAACGGCGCAGAACAGTAGCCCCGAAAGCTGCCGGAAGTCCACCTTGACGTAAGTCCATGAGCCATGATGAGACAATGAGGCTTCGTCAGCATATGGGTGTATAAGTTCCGGGCGCTTGACGTTCCCACCGTATTTTGCCGTTCGTCACGATTTGAAGCCTTCGGCACTTTGTACGTATGCAGTCTCTCCCGTTCCTTGGCTCTCTGAACGAAAGACTTGGACAGATTCAACTTTTTGGCCACATCCCTGACTGAAGCATTGGGATTCCGCTTAAACGCTTTCACGACACGCTTGTGATCCTGATCACTAATAGAATATCCATTATGACCGCATTTCTCCTTCCATTCGATGCTCAGAGTTGTGTAGTAATGTTTAATCACACGACTCACCATTTACTACACGATTTCGATTTGTTTTACGATGTTCCGATGAGAGAGTTGAGGATTTTTAAGGTGATTGCGCAAAAAAATCAGTGTAAACAATACACTCTGAACTACTTCTACCCAAATTTTCAAGATAAAATATCTAATGGGTAATTTTTTACAGCGTTTTTTCCATGATGCAATTTGATGTGAGACACCCTTTAGTCAGTGACGAACATGTGCAGTTTTTCATATTACCAAAATTTATAAAGAAATTAAATCAAAGGAGTCGTTAAAGTGCAGAAGCATCTACGTTGGTATCAGTCTGGATAACAACAATATGTAAATGAACGCACGAAATAACACTTTATGCTACCATTGTCATTGACGAAAGAATGAATGAGATTGCGACGATGGTTTATGTGAGAGTCAATTCTTCCAGTGACCATTTCAAAAATAATTCTGTCAATATCACGTGAAAACTTTCAATGACAGTGACAATTCTCAGCACTGTATACAATTATAAAGGATGATATTTCGTTAAAAAATATCATTGACGTTTACTATGTAAAATTCACCATAACACATTTATAGCATGGCTGGTAGCGATCACTGCTGTCAAAAATAGTGATTTTGGTGACCATGTTGAAGTGTTGAATAAGTGACCAAATAGTGACTTATAGTTATAAAAATAGTGACTAAAATGTGACATAAGAAAAGAAAAGTAGTAAAATAGTATACATGTTTGATGTCTTAGACTTATTCCATAATTATCTCATAAATACTTATGTTCGATATGAACCTTTAAAGCACGGTATTAGTCTTATAACTGCAGAAACCTGGAAAACCAGGAATCTTCTACTGATTTCGATCAATTGCGGTGCGGCTTCTTCCTTCTTCCATGGATGCTCATGTGGGCTGCAGCTCGCTGCTTGCAGGCAGCCTTTCGTTGTGTACAGGAGAACGCCTCCACTCACCACGCGGTGATTGAATAACACCGTTTGGTGAGACCGGATGGAATTCAACTTTGAAATCTGTGTTAAAACGCCTTTCGCTAGCAATCGGTGATAATTTAAATTGTCATAGCAACAGTTGCACATTCGTGCAATTTTCAATAGTGACATTTTGAAAAATAAGACTTAAATTCAACAGATGCGTAGAACTATTTCTGATCGATTGGTGATAAAATTATTGAAATTGGTCCAGGGGCAACTGAGTTATTAACGTCCAAAACCTTTCATAATGTTGTTACATGTTCTATTTTCGGTTTTCACAAAGTGTACCCCCATATAGAAATCACAGTTGCAGTCCTATGTCAAAAACGAGACTTGGAAAGTTTTGTTTTGTTTTTGAACATGCATATCTCCTAGAAATTTTAAATATGAACTACCTAGTTCTGTATTTAAAAGCGATAATACTTCAAGAATCTGGAGTCAAATTCCATGGACAGTTTTAAAAGCTTGTGGAATTTTATTATAATTTCTCAGGACCTCAAGCGACAGGAAGTTCTGGGAAAAAATCTTTCAGAAACACCGGAGGCAAAACAGCCCCAGGCTGAAAACCTCCTTAATAAAGAAAACCTAACCTAACCTCTTTCATAAAAACATCAAATGCAATCTGCTTTCAAGATTTCTATCCGCCAGACTCTCCGTGTACACAGCTCCGCGAATGCTTTGTTCACTGTTTGTAAACATTTGGCTTGTTTTCGTTCGAAATATATTCGTAAATTCACAGTTTAGTGATCCCGTCCTTTATTAGTACCCTGTGCAGTGAAATCGTGCGTGTGAAACTAGTTTTTTTGTGCTTGAGTGGTATTATTTCTTAAAAGTGTTTTGGTCATTCGTGGTGTTTTGTTTTAATTGTACTGCTATACTACCGTCACGTTTTTCGTCTGAAGCGCCATCTGCTGGTGAATAGCGCAATCTTCAAGTGCTTTGCGACGCGCCAATTTGAAATAATTCTGGCAATAGCTGAACCCAGTGTACTTCGAGCTTTCCTTTGCCTACCCTTCGGCGCATTTGCATAGCTGTAGTACTTACACCATCGGCCAGAAATTTTCGACCATGGCTTGTAAAAAGTGCCAGAAGACCGTTTCCGAAAAGGAACGCATTTTTTGTCGTGGATTCTGCGGTGATACTTTTCACATCATTTGCGCCAAGGTTGAACTGGAGCTTCTTGACCAGCTGGGACTGTACGAGAAAAACGTGTTCTGGATGTGTGATCACTGTTCCGAGCTTTTCACTAACGGTCATTTCCGCAACATCGTCAGCCGGGACAGCGCGCAGAGCTCTTTAATACCGGAAGCCGTCGATTCGATGAAGGCGGACATTGATAAATTGAATTCGGCAGTGGCCGCCCTAGCGGCCAAAGTAGACTCGAAACTACCATCCGCTTCGACATCGACATTGTCTTGGCCTAGATCGGATCGTCTCAACTCTAATCGTAACACCCCAAAGCGTCGTCGGACTTCGATTAACTCGAACGATAAACCGATTCTCAGCGGCACGAAACCACCCAGTGAGTCGATTAAAACAGTTAACCAAAATGCGGATAAGGTGTGGGTATATTTATCGGCGTTTCACCCCAGTACCACGAACGAAGATATTGCGTCACTCGTTCGTGACTGTCTGGCACTGGACCCTAGTGAAACACCAATGGTGGCCAAACTGGTACCCAAAGGTAGAGATCCAACAACGCTGAACTTCGTATCGTTCAAAATTGGCGTCAAGAAAGAACTGCGTGACCTGGCACTTTCTTGCGACTCTTGGCCTGAGAGTATCCAGTTCCGTGAGTTCGAAGATTCACGAAGCTTGAAAATCACCCAATTGACGAATGCTGCCCCTATGGAGTGACAGCTTATACTTCCAGAAATTCAACCGAGACGCACCGTAGAAAGCCTGATGGAAGCTCCCAATCGCCCCAACCCAGTCCGGCATATCGCAGCCTCCGTTCATCACAGCCGTCTCGGTGCTGTGGTTGGTGGTGGAAAGGGAGTCTTCCACCATGCTTGCACAGGCAAGTACTGTTTTGATTCGAGCTTTTCGTTGCGTGACGAGTTTTCCCGCACCCAGGTTATCATTAGCTGTCCGGACCATGATGAAGTGAATCCTGTTGCTGCTGCACTTCGGACAAATAGACGCATCGCAGGAACGAACGATGAGTATTTTCAACCGGGACGCACCGTAGAAAGCACTTGGGAAGTCCTCGGTTCCTCTAACTCAGTCGTGCCGATTCCTGCCAGCGTACATCAATGTCGTCCCGGCCCTGAGCTTAGATGTGGATCGGGGGTCTTCCAACTTGCTATGTCAGGCAAGTACAAATATTATTCTGAACATTCACTGCCTGATGCCGAGTCGAATTTCAGCACTCTGGATGTCACCGATCGAGGAAATGCTTCTACTCCTGTTAATTGGAACCTGGGACGCGCTGTAGAAAGCATTGTGGAAGCCCCCAATCCCTCTGACCCAGTCCTGCCATCTGCCGCCTCCGATCTTCATAGTCGTTCCGGGCCTGTGGTTGGATGTGGAGAGGGGGTCTTCCAACCTACTCACTACGGCGAGTATCCACTTGAGATTGTTCATGTCCATTCGCCACCTGATATTTCCATGACTTCCAGGGAAAACGCCTTACCTCGTGCGACCACCGACCGTAGTAAACACGACGTCATTTTCTACTACCAAAACGTAGGCGGAATGAATTCTGGTGTTCTTGACTACCACCTAGCTGTATCGGACCGGTGCTACGATGTCATCGTTTTTGTCGAGACTTGGCTCGATTCTCGAACGCTTTCCATCCAGGTGTTCGGATCCGAATACGAGGTTTTCCGCTGTGACAGAAATCCGAAAAACAGTCGGAAATCTACTGGAGGTGGTGTTCTCGTGGCAGTTCGTTCCGGGTTAAAGGCGAGAGCTATTGAAAACGTCTTGTGGAACTGTGTGGAACAAGTTTGGGTGGCCGTAGAACTGAGCGATCGCACACTGTACCTATGTGCGGTGTATATTGCACCTGACCGGGTTCGTGACAACGAACTTATCGATACCCATTGCCGGTCCGTTTTCACCATAATGGAGAGTGCGACACCAACTGATGAGATAATCGTTCTGGGCGACTTCAATCTACCCGGTGTTTCCTGGAAACCATCTTACAGCGGCTTTCTCTACCCAGACCCTGTACACTCTGTATTTCATACAGGATCAGTTAGCCTTCTCGACTGCTATAGTACAGCAACACTATCTCAAATAAACCACGTAGTCAACGAAAACAACCGTAGCCTGGACCTCTGCTTCGCTAGCGTTCAGGACACCGCTCCTTTCATCTCCACGGCACCTTCTCCACTAGTAAAGCAAGTACATCATCACCCTCCCTTGGTTGTCACTGTTGCTGACAATCACGATCGGGTCTTTGACGACATTTCCACGACCGTGTCATACGATTTCCGGAAAGCCGATCACCGTAGTATCGTCAACGTGCTATCTAGTATAGATTGGGAGAGCATCCTAGATCCTGATAATGTTGAAACCGCTGCGCAAACATTTTCACATGTCTTGGCTTATGTCATTGACAGGCACGTTCCGAAAAGAGTTCACCGTAAAATTTCTCATCCTCCCTGGCAGACGAGTGAACTGCGTAGGTTGAAGTCGACCAAGAGAGCCGCATTAAGAAAATTCACTAAGTATCGTACGCTTTCGCTGAAACGTCACTACGTTAGGCTCAATTATGAGTTCAAGCGAGTTAGCCGTCGATGCTATTCGCGATATCAACGAGGGATTCAGAGGAAACTCAAGTCGCACCCGAAGTCATTCTGGAATTACGTAAATGAGCAGCGCAAGGAATCCGGCCTACCTTCTTCAATGGTGTTGAATGGAGCAGTTGCTTCCACTCCTCAGCAGATCTGTCGCTTGTTTTCTGAGAAGTTCGCCAGTGTTTTCACGAATGAGAGATTAACTGACGAACACGTTACCCTAGCAGCTAGTAATGTTCCACTGTACGGTCAAACATTGGGTGCGATGGATGTCAACGTCGAGATGATTTCCACTGCCGCATCACAACTCAAGTCGTCCTTCAATCCAGGACCCGATGGCGTTTCATCCGTATTCCTGAAAAAGCATTTCGCCAGCTTGCTGATGCCCATGCTTCACCTATTTCGATTGTCCATCTCGAGTGGTACATTTCCATCTTGTTGGAAATTCGCACATATGTTTCCTATCCACAAAAAGGGCAGCAAACGGGATGTGGACAATTATCGTGGAATTACGTCGTTGAGCGCAGTTTCGAAGTTATTCGAGTTAGTCATCATGGAGCCTCTACTCTCTCATTGTAAGCAGTATCTAAGTGGTGATCAACACGGCTTCACTTCCGGTCGTTCTACTTCCACAAATCTGCTGTGTTTGACATCGTATCTTACGGAAAGCATGGCAGAGAGGACTCAAACAGACGTCATATACACCGACTTGTCAGCTGCCTTCGATAAGCTAAACCATGCCATCGCGATTGCCAAGTTGCATAGACTTGGGGTCAGCGGCAACCTCTTGCGATGGTTTCGTTCATATCTCACTGATCGGCAACTGATGGTTGCCATTGGTGACAACCGGTCCAATATCTATCTAGCTACGTCAGGAATACCTCAAGGTAGTCACCTGGGACCTTTGATTTTCTTACTCTACTTCAATGACGTGAACTTGGTCATCGAAGGCCCACGACTATCGTATGCAGACGATCTTAAAATCTACCTACGAATCCACTCGATTGATGACTGTCACTTCCTTCAACGTCAGTTCGAAGCCTTTGCCAGCTGGTGTAATTTGAACCGAATGGTGGTTAACCCCACTAAGTGTACAGTGATCACTTTTACTCGGAAGAAAGAACCAATCACATTTGAATACAAACTTATCGGCACTGTAATCGACCGTGTGAACCATGTGAAAGATCTGGGTGTTATTCTAGATTCTCAACTTACGTACAAGCAGCACATCTCGTACGTTGTCGACAAGGCGTCTAGGACGTTGGGATTTATCTTCAGGATAGCAAAGAATTTCTCCGATATCTACTGTTTGAAGTCACTGTACTGTTCCTTGGTGCGATCCATTCTGGAATATTGTTCTGTGGTCTGGAGTCCAAACTACAACAATGGTGCTGAGAGAGTTGAGTCCGTTCAACGCCGTTTTCTTCGATTCGCTCTGCGGAAGCTGCCTTGGAGAGACCCATTTCATCTGCCCAGCTATGAAAGTCGTTGCCAGCTGATTGATCTGGAGCCTCTCCGAACTAGAAGAGACACCTCTAGGGCCCTGTTCATTGCGGACACTTTACAAGGTAGAATTGATTGCAGTGCAATCTTGGGGCAAGTCAACATTAACGTCCAACCCCGTGCGCTACGTAACAACGTTTTGCTGAGATTGCCACTTCAGCGCACAAACTATGGCATGAACGGTGCAATAGGTGGGCTGCAACGAGTGTTCAATCGAGTCTCGGGCATCTTCGATTTCCATATGCCTCGACAGCTGCTACGAAGATACTTCTCATCGTTCTTTTCTGGCACAGTTAACCGTGAATGATTGTGTGTTTTATTTATGTATTTTATTCTTAGTTTTTATTTTTTGATTTACCTATATAAGTTACTTAAATCATCATTGGGGCTTTACACAGCCTGTTGATGCAGACAAATAAATAAAGGTAGTTTTGAGGAATTCAAGATTTCTTGTAAAGCCTGATGATTTTGAGTAGAAATTCAAGAAACCCTAAATTGAATTGAAAGCAAATTTTAATGAAAACTCTTAGTAATTTCTGAGGAGCACAACTCCTTCAGATGAACATTCCAAGGGTCTTCTGAGGATAATTTCATAAAGTTTGTGGGAGAAAACGAATCCAGAAACCTCTTCAAAGGAATTCGGACAATATATCCAGGAGAGTTTGCCTAACAAATTATGAGAAGAAATTTTAAGGAATTTGTGAGGAGGAATGCCAATGAATTCTTAGGAGACTTTCAATGTAAGTAGAATTCCAAGGGAAGGAAGGAGTGAGATTCAAAAAGAAATCTGAAATGAATTCAAAGAATATTTGGAGAATCTTTCCAAAAGGTTTCTTATTGTGGTGATCAAGATAATTCCGAGGAAAACTTTAAAAAAAATTGAATTCGAAGCTTCAACGAAATGTTGAGGTATATTTCAATGGAAATCAAAATGAACTATTCTGAGGTCTTCAGAACTACTTGAAAGTTCCCAAATTTGTCCTGAAGTTAATGAAACTGCTTTGCAGTTCTTTTTTGTTTGAGAAACTAGCCTGATGCTCACAATACTTCTCATTAAATTCTTAAACTTCCCTGAACTTTATAATACTTCCTAAAGTTTTCTCAATTTTTCCAACGATCAGAGATCTCTTCTTAAGGTTTAGCAATTTGCTGAAGTTCTCTAAACTTCTTTAAAATTTATGTGACTTCTTTAATGTTAACGGAACTGCTCTGAGGTTCTTCGTTCTTTTCTGAAATTTTCAAAACATATCTAAGGTTTATGCAGTTTTCATGAAGCTTGTTGTACTTCACTGAATTTATTGAATTTATTAAAATGTTTAAGCTTCACTGAACTTCTAGACTCATGGGAAGACCTCAATTAAATTTTTTACGTATCTGAAGTTATCTGAAAATCTGGGAACTGCCATAAATTTTAACTAATTTTCTGAAACTAATGGAACTGACCTCCCCCTGAAATTCTTCCAAACTTTCGAAGCTTACCCACTTAACTTCTTTAATTTTTCTAATGTTCATACAAATTCCTGAAGTTCGCGGATCTCCTCTTAAGCTCCATAGATTTCTTTAAAGTTCTCGAAATGTTTCTGACGATCACTGTCCTTCTGCAAAGATTTCAAAAATTTCTAAATTTCTGGAACTTTTGTGCTATTCATGGAATTAGAACGAAATAATTCATACAGTTCTATGATTTTCTCTGAAGATCTCAAGATTTTTCTGAAATTCATTAAACTTCTCTTAAATTATCGACACTCATTTAAAACTTCTTCAATAGTCTAGACTTTTCTGGTGGCATTAAAACTATCTAAACGATTATTGAGTTTCCTCTAAGTTCTCTAGACTGCCCTAAATTTATCAGTATTTTTTAAGAACCCGCAACTTTACTGAAATTAAATGATTTGCCTTGAAGTTTCAACAATTTTCCTTAAGTATTATAATAATTATAAACGCTCACTAATTTTCCCTGAACTTATCTATGCGTACCTGAAGTTCTCTAAATTTGTTTGATAATCCTTCAAATTTTCTGATATATATTCATAATTCAGTGACGCTTCTGACGTTTTCGGATCAATCATAGAACTCTTGGAATACCCCTTCAAATTTGCTTAAGCGAATGGGATTATTCTGAAGCTATCTGATCGAACTTCGCTGAATATCATGAAACCATCTAAAAATATCTAAATGTATTAGAATTTCCTTGGATTTCTGAGGATTTCATAATTTCTCTGAAAGCCTGCATTTTTTTTATTTGTACATCCCTGAATCGGAACATCTTGAGGGTTCTCCATTTTTTTCAGCACATCATGGAACTATCCTGAATTTTTCTAAATTTACGATTAGATAGATCCTTAAACTGCTCCAAAAGTCTGGACTAAAGCTACGGAAACTGCTCTTAAGATCTGAAACTCCCCAAAGATCTCTAGCTTTTCTGAGGTACCTAGAACTTCTTAAAAATTTGCACAATACCCCTCATGTTTTCTACATTTCTCAAATTCGCTTGAAACCTGTGAAGTTCTCTGAAATTCTAGGAACTGCTTAAAAGTTCCTGAAAATTTTCGGATGCTTAAAGAACCACTTTGAGGTTCTGAAAGTTTCCTGTAAGTTTGCCATATTTTTAGCGTATTAACTTCCCTTATGTTCCCGCAGTTTGTTTATGGAGCTTCACTGAAATTTTCAGCATTTCTTTTTATTACTCAGAACATCTCCAAAGTTCCTACCATTGTTGTGAAGTTAATGGGACTGCATTGAAGATCTCTAATCTTTCAAAAAATTAATTACGAACTTGAAATAAATCATTTATTTTTCTTCTTGATTTTGGCACTTTGAAAATTTTCAATATCTTGAACTTGTACATGGAATGCGAAACTATAAGATATTGAATAATTTTAGATCTTGGACTTACTCAAATTAAGTAAGTTTTTTTTTTTATCTTTATAAAGTGAGAAATTACTAAGTGTTAAACTTCAACATTCAAAGGATTTGATTGTAACGCTGCTTCTTTAAAGCTGATTGCCATGTCATAAAAACCTTTGGGTAAGTTGCTATTGTTTTGATCTACACAAAAGCATATTTTTAATGCATTTAAAAAATATAGCTTTCTTGTTATAAGCCTGGAATTTATCCATATCCGTTAAAGTTCTGGAAAACTCAGGTAATTTTATTTAGAAGGATGAGTAGACACCCTGTAGATAGAGAAAAACGATTAAACGTCACAAAGCAAAGAATTATCAACCTTAAAATAAATTCACACTAAAAAAGTTGAAAAAAGTGACGGATTACAAGGAAAAGAGACTTTAGTGACTTGGCCTTAAAAAAAAGAGACTTTTTAGTGACTGACTTGAAATTGTATTGCTAAAAATCTCGTTAACAAAGATTAAATAAATATGTATCGACACTTAAAAAAACCCCGTATTTTCACCAAAAAAAATACCCGAAAAGCATTTGTGCCATGAATCCTGCTCAATTCCTCCAAAAAAGCTATCTTTTGATGTAAAAATATCCCGTCATATCCAGCTGCATTTCGAGATATTGAATTAAATGACTTTATTTGAAAAAGTGTCCCATTGTGCGGTGGTTTGCTGATTGTAACCTAATCGTCCCTAGAGCTTGCAGTTCTGGAAGAGGTGCAGCGGATTGTGTATCTGTGTATATGACGGAATGTCCCAGCATAAAAGCAGAGCCATCTAGGGTAGACTACTCAGTGGTTGACTCTTTCTTTTTTTTAAATTAAAAATCCACAGTGATTTAATCACTTCATAAGGACCTTCCATAGCTCCAAAATTCATTATAAAAGATTTACATTCTCATCAACTAAGCTTTCAGAGCATCATGCCACTAAAATCAATATTGTCTTACAAAAATTCAAATAATTTTCAAACGGCTCCGTAGTTGGTGCATGTACCTTACGTGCATGTGCATGCTAGCCAAACAGACATTCAACGATTTGCATAGGATATCTGAATATGTATACTAAATAATGCTTCATACGAATCGGACGCTTGGGAAGTTGAAATTGTTTTGAGTAAGAAACCTAATCCCGTGCAAAATACGAATTGTTTCGACTAACCATAGGTACACCAAACGAATACAACGGCGGCGACGCAGACCGACGGCTCAGGTTCAGCGTGAACCAAAATTGCACCCAGTGAAACGCTTAACAGTGCCGTAATCAGGCTCATATTGTTTTGAAATTCAATCAACAAACTCCATCTGCCTACGGTTGTGAATGTTTCCTTTAAATATTGCAACCTTGCGTCTAGCGGCGTTGAGCACAGATTGCTCCAATAACTCATAGCACTCATCATGACGGCTGCCACACGTATGTACAGCATGTAGAGAATGTAGGTACGGCTAACAATCCACTTTGATCCCACGGCCGAGATAAAAGCAACAACATGTCATAAGAACTTCCAAATAAAATATTAAGCCGCCGCCGTCGTCGTCGTCATCGTCGTCTCGGTCGCACTGGCCTGTCACCTGTCACGCAGGTTTTAGTCACCCCAAACTCGGCACAAACCGATAAGATGTCGGATCTTTAATTCAAAGTTCCTAATTGGATCATTATAATTGTTGGTGAGAGTAGTGCCACAATGTTCTGAAGCATGGACAAAATCGAACTGGCATGCATTTCAATTGTTTCTTTTTCGTCAATATGTGCAGCCAAATAGCTGCTGATTTTTACGGCAGATGAGTAGTTTCTTTTCAAAGTAGTTCACTAAAAACTAAAAACCTTTGTTACTATTGAAACAAACCCCTTAGTGTCAGACCGCGTGGGTGCTCAAACAGATTCAAATGAATTGATCTAATTTCCGTCCTACTAAGGACAACCCGCACTCTACCTCTGTTTCCATTGGCGTAGCTAATGGGGGTTCCAGGGGGGCCAGGCCCTCTCTAGAATTATTGGGTATTTTTTTTTTGACTCACTGGTATTTTGTCAAGCTTGCTAAGTTTGATGTTACTATTTAACAGTGATTAATAAATTAGGACCCCAACAAAGATTTTTTTAAGTCCTTTGCGTTGATTACTTTTGTTATGTTCTGGACTAGAAGAAACAATTTTGAGAAATTGTGTTATATAAAATCGATGGCAATAAGATGTCTTCAGGCTCTACAAATTGGCCATGAGCCCAGAGATTTTTCTTTAACTTCTGGAAACTTCGTAAAACTTAAGACTTCTAAGAAGTTCAGGGAAGATCGTACACATTTAGTAAACTTGGTAGAAATTCTGGGAACTTCATAGACCTTCAGAAAAAAAAAATCGTAGAAAAAAGGAAAAGTTCAGAAAACTGTTTAGGAGTGGAAAATTCATTTAAGTTTGAGGAGCTTCGTAAAGGGAACATTATTTTATTTCAGGACAACTCAATATTGATCGGAAACCTCTACATCATTTCAGGGTTTTTTTTAAGCCTTATGGACTTGGAATAGTTTCAGAAAGTACTTACAAATTCATGAAATTTCGTTCGTGGAACTTCACGGAAAATCAACGAGAAACGTAGAAGTGCACCAAATTTTGTGGAAGTTTTTCGAATTTCGTAGCATTTTGAGGAGCTGCTTAAAAGTTCATATAAGTGTATGGAATTTTGTAAAAGATCTAAAAATAGTTCAATAAACTTCTAAGAACTTCAGGGATCTTCGCTTTAGTTTGTCAGAGATCTTACTGAAAAAAATCCATGAACTTCTTGGAGGTTTTGGGAACTGCATCAAATATCACACAGATTCTACGAAGGCTAATTACGTCCGCGCCAACAACGAGTACAGAGATCTCAATGCAAGATTGTACAACGCACATCAGTCTCACTTGCAGAGTCGTCTCAAAGCTAATCCTAAGGAATTCTGGCGATATGTGAACGAGCAACGGAAAGAAACGGGATTGCCGTCCAATATGACTGATGGCGTTACTGATGCCAACTCCGTCGCAGATATCGCCAATATGTTTCGCACACAATTCAGCAGCGTTTTTTCAGACGAAGTTCTTGATGCCCAGGAAATTGCTGCTGCCACGAGTAATGTCCCTCGTACGTCGGTGTTTGGTTCTCCATTCACCATCCACAGCGACATGGTGATTTCAGCCGGGAAACAGATGAAAACATCAACAGGATCTGGTCCAGATGGCATTCCCTCATTAGTACTGAAACGTTGCTTAGACACTCTTTCAGAGCCCTTAGCTAAGGTCTTCAACTTGTCAATGACCTCCGGAGTTTTTCCAGAATGTTGGAAGGATTCGTTTGTTTTCCCTGTTCACAAAAAAGGATGCAAGCAGACTGTCGCCAATTACCGCGGAATAGCTGCATTGAGTGCTATCTCCAAACTATTCGAGCTAATTGTCCTGGAAAAGTTGGTTCAAGACTGCTCGTACAGTATTTCTCAGGATCAACACGGCTTCATGCCTAAGCGCTCGACGACGACTAATCTAACTGTTTTTACATCGTTCATTATTCGTGAGATTGAACGTGGCCATCAAGTTGACGCCATATACACCGACCTCTCTGCAGCTTTCGATAGAGTGAACCATGAAATTACCATCTCTAAATATGACAAAATGGGTGTTCATGGGAGTCTACTTACCTGGCTTCGCTCCTATCTGACTGGCAGATCTATGTCTGTTAAGATCGGTGACTACGCTTCTCCACCCTTCATTGTTACATCTGGTGTTCCTCAAGGCAGCCACCTGGGGCCATTGCTTTTCCTGTTGTATATGAACGACGTGAACTTGATCCTCAAATGCCTTAAACTCTCGAACGCCGACGACATGAAGCTCTACTACGTAATAAAAGGGCCTCAAGACGCTCATTTCCTCCACCAAGAACTTGTAGTCTTTGATGATTGGTGCCAGATAAACAGGATGTCTTTAAATGTGCCCAAGTGCTCGGTCATCTCCTTTGGCCGTAAACGGGCGATGCATTTCCACGATTACACCTTAAGAGGAATAAGCTTGAAACGCGAATCGACTGTCCAGGACTTGGGAGTCATGCTCGATTGCAAATTAACGTTCAAGGATCACATTGCTTATGTTGTATCTAAAGCTTCATCGCAGCTAGGATTTTTATTCCGTTTCTCCAAAAGCTTCAAGGACGTGTATTGCCTGAAGGCTTTATACTGTTCCCTGGTTCGACCTATACTGGAATACTCTGCCGTTGTTTGGTCGCCATTCTATCAGAATGCCATCCATAGAATTGAAGCTGTTCAGCGAAAATTTACTCGCTTTGCGTTGCGACACCTTCGTTGGCGCGACCCGCGTAACTTGCCGAGCTATGAAAGTCGCTGTAACCTCATCGACCTGGAGCTCTTGGAAGGAAGGCGTAATGTGGCGAAGGCTTGTTTCGTTGCGGATCTTCTGCAAGGGAACGTCGACTGCTCCACACTTCTCAGTCTTCTTGACATCAACACTCAACGACGGGACCTCCGGCTGCATGCGTTCTTCAACAACCGGCGTTCGAGGACCAACTATGGCGTACACGAACCAATGTTGAGTATGTGCCGCGTTTTCAATAGTTGTTATTATGTGTTCGATTTTAATGTGTCCCGCGAGAAAAATAAGCGTAGCTTTAAGAGATGTTTGCGTTAATTTTGTGTTTGAAGCAGTTTTGATGTTTAGATATAGAAAATTGTCATTAGGGTAACTATTTTATCTGTTGACAAGTAGAAATAAATAAATAAACATACACTAATAAACTTCGCTAAATTTCAAGGAACTTTCTATGTGTTCAAGAATATTTGTAGATATCTTTGGTGTCTTTTCAGAAGTGCAAAGATGTGCAGAGATCTTTGTAGAATTAAGAGAGATAAAAAAATATGGAATTTGGAACAAATTCAGAAAGTTTCGTAGAAGTTGAGGAAATTTTGTAAAACTTAAGTTTTGTAGATGTTTTGTTAACGTTGCATAAGTTACAGGATATTCTATCAGCCATCCTTCCTAGACAGGATGAAATATTCGCCTATCAATCCCTAGGACTGCGCCTCTAGCAAGTAATGCTGCACCTGCTTCTTCGAATGTCCTGATGTACTACCAAAATGTTGGTGGGATCAACAGCTTTCTCGCCGAGTACCAATTGGCCTTCAGCGACGGTTCCTATGATGTTTACGCACTTTCCGAAACCTGGCTCAATGGACATACCTCAACGAATCAGTTGTTTGGCGAATCATATTCCGTTTATCGACAAGACCGGTCGCCTTCGAATAGCAACAAAACCACCGGAGGTGGTGTTTTGCTGGCTGTTCGCTCGAGTTTTAAATCCCGTACGCTCGACCCTCCTGATGGCTCGGCGGTTGAGCAAATATGGATCGCAATTGCCACTGTCGATGCAACACTCTACCTATGCGTTGTGTATATTCACCCTGATCGAGTAAACGATGAATCTTATCGAAAAGCATATCGATTCGCTTAACTGGGTGGTTTCGCAGTTAGGACCAAGAGACAACGTTATCATCCTAGGCGATTTCAACTTGAGCTCGATCTCTTGGCAGCGTAGTCCACATGGTTCCCTGTACCCGATTACATCACGATCCTCGATTAGCCTGGCGTCACGGAAGCTGCTTGATGCATCGCATATAGCATCGCTGGACTCAGACAAATGAGTGGAATTGCAAATGAAAACAATTGTACGCTTGATCTATGCTTCGTCAGTGAGGAACTTTGCGAGCACAGCACAGTTATGCAAGCTCCATCACCGCTCGTTAAAATCTGCAGGCATCATCCTCCTGTACTGATGGAATTCAAGATAAGTCCACAATAACGCTTCCAAGATACCTCTGAAAGCATCGCCTATGATTTCAGAAAGGCTGACTTCAACAGCATGAACGAGTTCCTCGCACATGTCGATTGGGACGAGGTGCTTCAAAATTGTGATGCCAACCTCGCTGCGTCGACCATATCTGGTATCCTGTGGTATGCCATCGATCAGTTCGTTCCCGTGAAGTCTAGACACGAGCCGGCTAAGCCAGCCTGGTCAAATGCTGACCTCAAGCATCCTAAGACTGTAAAGCGGGCAGCTCTCAGACGACATAGCAAGTATCGCACGGACTCCACGAGAACGAGATATATGGCGGCACTGAATACAACCAACTTAATAATCGTTTGTACAACGCATATCAGGACCATCTGCAAAGGCGCTTCAAGACAAATCCCAGACGTTTTTGGCGTTACGTCAATGACCAACGGATGGAATCCGGACTGCCCTCTACGATGACCAACGGATTGTTCGAAGCTGATTCCACCCCTGACATCGCCGGCCTGTTCCGTTCTCAATGCAGCAATGTTTTCACTAATGAACACATCGACCCGCAGGATGTAGCCGTCGCCACCAGAAATGTTCCTCGACTTTCGGCCTCTGGGCTACAGTTCGTGATCACGAACGATATGGTTATATCAGCCGGAAAGGATTTAAAATCCTCCACGGGATGTGGTCCGGATGGGATTCCATCGCTTGTCCTCAAATGCTGCGCGGATACACTTGCAACACCACTAGCAAGAGTATTTAACCTATCTTTGGCTACTGGTGTATTCCCAAACTGCTGGAAGCAGTCGTATGTTTTCCCAGTTTTCAAGAAAGGCTGCAAGCGGATTGTTTCGAACTATCGGGGCATAGCTACGTTGAGCGCCACTTCTAAGCTGTTTGAGGTGATCGTTCGCATAAGCTGGTTCAGAACTACGCACACTACATTTCGGTTGATCAGCACGGATTTATGCCTAACCGTTCGACGACAACTAATTTGACTTGTTTCACTTCGTTCGTGATCCGCCAAATAGAAAATGGTCAACAAGTAGACGCTATTTACACAGACTTATCCGCGGCGTTTGATAAAATGAATCATCAAATCGCAGTTGCTAAATTCGACAAACTGGGAATGAACAGTAAGTTGCTCTCCTGGCTTCGATCCTACCTAACCGGTCGAAGTATATCCGTCAAAATTGGAGACCACGTTTCGCCCTCCTTTCCGGTTTGTTCCAGTGTTCCCCAAGGAAGTCAATTGGGGCCGTTTCTATTCTTGCTGTATATGAACGATGTCAATTTCATCTTAAAATGCCTAAAACTCTCGTATGCCGATGACCTGAAGCTTTACTACATGATTAAGCAACCACAAGACGCGTTTTTTCTACAACAACAACTGGAAACCTTCGCTGAATGGTGCCATATTAATCGAATGTCGCTGAACGTGTCCAAATGTTCGGTTATTTCATTTGGCCGCAAGCAATCACTCTTCCATTTTAGCTATGCTTTGGGAGGCGTGAATCTACAACGTGATTCGACAGTCAAGGACCTGGGGATTTTGGTCGCACTCGTTTATCACCATCCCTCCGGCAAGAACTAATTATGGCTTACACGAACCTTTGCGAAGCATGTCCCGTGTATTCAACCGGTGTTATTATGTGTACGATTTCAACGTGTCACGAGAAACAAATAAGCGTAGTTTTAAACGAGCTTTATGTTAATGTATGTTATTCGTTAGTTTTGTATTTAGTTGTAGAACAAGTGTCATTGGGGTAAACATTTTACCTATTGACTGATAAACAATAAACTGATTGATTTGGAATGCCTCTCTGCCAGGCGTCTTAAATTGCAACGACTGTTTATCTTCGACCTCATAACAGGCAACGTGGACTATCCCGAACTTCTGGAACTGATTCCGTGGTATAATCCTCCTCGACAATTCCATAATTCCCCGTTACTTGCAATCCAATTTCAAAGAACGAATTTTGGATTCAATAGTTGTTTCAATTCTTGTTTGCGTTCCTTTAATGATGTTTGTAGCGAGTTTGATTTTATTTTGACCAAAAATGTGCTTAGTGCTAGAATAAGGGGTTCAGCTTCAATTAGGTTTTAAGTAATCAGTCTAAACGACTTAGTCGAAGATGGTGAGCAAATAAATAAATAAGGTGGGGGAGGTAGCTCATCGATTCTTCCGGTTCGCCTCCTAGCATCGTGCTATAAGGTACCAGGCGATAACCAGGGTAGTTGATGGATAGCTCGATGACGTCATTTCGTTGGCGTCTGCAATGGGAAATTCTCATAGCAGGCGTTGATGATGGGACGTTGTCGAGTTGTTGAATAGCAACTATCGTGGTAACTCACCGATTACCTGTCGATCTGCCAAATTTGGAAAGACGTCTGCATTGAATTGTCTCATATAATAATATTCCGCCCACTATATCACAAGAAATTGCGAGTAGCTGAGTGGAAAGGAGATAAGTTAAGCATTGGGTACAGGACCAAGTCTCCCTTGGGTGGTGCAAGAAGATGAGCGCCATAGAATCATCAAGTTGCCATAAGGCACGGAATGAGACTATTGCATGGCTGGGTAGTCAAAGTCTTCCATATGTTAGTCATTTCAGGTGGATTAGAACAGGTTTAGGTTTAGGGTGGCGTTGGCCAGATTTGGATTTTTCAGATATAATCCTAAATAGGACCTAGATTATTTAATACACTAGTAACCTCAACTTCTGTCACAATGTTTCATTGTGTCTAATCAACAATCAATGGGTAAAATATCAAATTTGCGGTAAATTTGAAAAAAAGGTAACTTGGAGTGTAGAGCGTACTGCCCACTGGACGATTCTGAAGCCTGACCAATATATATAGATACATTCATACCATTGGCATTTTGTATTTGAGATAAGACAGAGACAGGATGCGGAGGGCCCGCTTAGGGGGAGTGTAACCCATGTTATGGCTTCCATTTATTAAATAGTTCACATAGGCTGGAAATGATAGGTTCATGGTGAGAAAATGTACCATATGGTGCCCGTTCACTGATCAAAATTAAATTAGATTCAAATCGTCAGGCCCTGCCCTGTAATAAGGGGATTGACGATGATTTGTCAAGTTTCATTTTGCATTTGCATATAATTGTAAGTTTAGTTTTGCTTTTGTAATTGTAAGGTAGATAGTTTGGCTCAATTGAAACATTGAGTTGTATAAACTTGACGAATCATACCTCTAAAATAGTAGTAGTTACAGTGCCGCATTATCTAACAACCACTGCCTGCAACTAATGTTGGAGGGGTTAGCAGGGCTGATTACGGATCAAAACTAACATAACTCTAACACTGAAATGATCCCAAAACTAACGCTCATTCATTGCACTTTGAGTCATGAAGTAGTTTTATTTATTTTCCTACTAATCTATCTACACACTTAGTTTTTTCTACCGAGCTCGGCTGTGCGGGTCTCGGCGGGAAGGGGGTTTCGCTGAGATCTCGGCGGGAGTGATATTTGATTGCCGAGTCTCGGATAATGCCTTTTCTAATAATCTGCCTACGTTTCTTTTATTTGTTATCTACTTCATCCATTTTTTATTCGTCTGCTCTTCTTTCCTCTTCTCTTCTTTTGTTTTGTTTGTTTACATATAACTAATACTAATACCTCCTTGTTTTCTCTCTAATTTGTCTACTATGTCCAACCATCACGATGAGAGATGAGCTACCGTACATGGTACACGCTCATATACACTCCCAAAATAGTATGCCGCAAGTAAGTATATCACAGAGGCAACTAAAGATCCAGAAACGAAAACCGATAACGCTGAAGATAATGAGCTTTGGTGATTTATATGACTAAATAGTATTATTTATTTATACTAACCTAAACACAACGTGGGGTGACCCAAATCCAAACGATCACTAACCAAAATAAAAGACTTATCTTTTTTCAGCAGCACTACACCAGCCAGCAAAGTTCAACAATCCATCGTTGCTTATGCCTTTGTTGTCGTTTGGAACAAGTTTTGCAAGGTAGGCGACGATTGTGCGTATTTCTTAATGAAGGCCTAAGTACTTTTTCGTAGTTTTTAGTTTTCGGATTTGAAAGATCGTCGGTTACAGTGGCCTGCTTACTGAGCAGAAAAACGCGGTCCCAGGTCCTTACATATCAAAGAGATTTATGGTAAAATCGCTTGTGTATCGTGTATTTTGTGAAACTCGTTGTTGTCGTTGGTTCCGGGTTTGAATGGATACAAAAATTTGAGCAACGGTATTATGTGATATGAGGGGCTCGGTGGCCTTAGAGCAACCGTTTTTGCTTACTGAGCAGAACATCATGAGTCTAATCTCAGGCCCATCCACATTCAAGATTCGTCAATCGTTTTATTTGTTAATATTACTACATGGTAATAACAGCAACTCGGTGATTAAAAAGGTGCTCGTCTGCCTAGTGGCAAACGTTTTTGCTTACTGAGCAGAAGACCGTGGGTTTAGTCCCAAGCTCCTTCGCGTTATATGATCGTTAGGACATCAATTCAGCTTATCGTTTACCAAAACGAACCCTGCTGCAAACCCAACCCTCTTATCCAACATCCCAGTGATTCCTCGTGGAAGTGCAGAGGTGTTCTCGGCTTCCATCAAAGCGAGTGTCATGTCAACACAATCCTTCCCATTCCTTTCTTGACCTGTGTTCGGGCGCGGCCGGCGCTGGTATTGCCTAATTTAAGATCACCAGTTTTTACACATTGAGGATGATTGCTAGTCCCAAGCATCGTCTATTGGTTCTCTGTGTAATTACAGCTGATCTGGCAATAACAGAGTAGCAACCGTGGGCGGTCAATCAAGCTCAAGCTCAAGCTCAAGATGGTGAGGAAATAAATAAATAAATATGTTCGATGTCCCTGAGGACGCCAGAAAGCAGAAGAAATCAAAGTTTCCCAAATAACACATGATTTGGCAAGCAATTTACTCGTGTGGAAAGCGGAGCCCTCCGTTCGTGACAACTGGGACGATCAATGGGCAGGTATACCTTAAAGAATGCCTCCAAAAACGTCTACTTCGACTTCTGAGGTCACACAATGGTCCTACGCTTTTCTGGCTGGATTTAGCTTCGTGCCTTTACTCGAAAGATGTTCTGGAGGGGTACAAGGCTAAGGAGGTCTATTTCATGCCAAAGCATCTCAATTCCCCCAACGCACCGGAACTGCGGCCAATTGAGAAGTACTAGGCCATCATGAAGCAGGAACTTTGTAAACACCCCAAGGAAGTGAAATCAGAGGAAGATATGAAAAAAATTGATTTCCTAAAAAAACAAGTTAGTCGAAACGTTGTACAAGATCTTATTAGAGTTCTGTCCAGTTAGAATCCGGAATCACTTATTGTGTTGCAGCAGCACGGAAAGTGACCGCTGCAAGAATTATTTTACAGCGGTTTGTTTACCTAGGCGCCCACTTTCTGTGGTATAAATTTCACGGTGTTTCGTGCAGTGAGTCAAAAATTATTCCAGATGGAAGCCGAGAGGAGAGAAAAAATTCTGCACACCCACGTTGATAATCCAACGTGGTCCGCAATAAAAATCGCAAAACGTTGAAAATCGCCAAATCAACCGTGTATGATGTACTCAAACGTTTCAAGGAGCGAAAGAGCGTGTATCGTGTGTCTCAAGGTAAGCGTCGTAGTGGAACATATGATCGCAAGCTGAACCAGAAGGTGTTGAGAAACGTCAGAGCAAACCCTGGACTATCAGATAATGAAATCGTACAAAAATACGCTGCTGCTCGCAGTACCGTTCGAAGAATTCGTTTGCGAGCAGGATATCGTTCTTATCGAGCCAGCAAGCAACCAAACAGAACGTTGAAGCAAAGTTTCGTCACCAAAACTCGAGCTCAGAAATTTTACCAGCAGGTTTTGACGAAGTACCAAGGATGCCTGCTCATCGACGATGGAACCTACGTCAAAATGGATTTCGGACAGCTTCCTGGCCAAACATTCTACATGGCGACGGCACGAGGAGATGTTCCTGCGAAGTTTAAGTTTGCTTTTATGGACACATTTGCCAAAAAACTGATGATTTGGCAAAGGATATGCAGCTGCGGAGCAAAGACCAAAGTGTTCGTGACGAATAAGACGATGGACTCGAAGCTGTACAAGGAAGAATGCCCCAAAAACCGCGTACTACCTTTCATTAAAGCCCATAAAGGTCCCGTGAAGTTTTGGCCAGATTTGGCGAGTTGCCACTACAGCCGGGAAGTCATCCAGTGGTACCGCGATAATAACGTAGATTTCATCGATAAAAACATAAATACACCCAACTGCCCGCAGTTCCGGCCCATCGAGAGATTTTGGGCAATAATGAAGCGGAAGCTTAAGAAAAGTGGAAAAACGGCTCGGGACGTGATTCAGATGACCAAAATGTGGAACAAATGTGCCAAGGAAGTTGACTCCGGAGGTGTGCAGCGTTTGATGGGAGGAATAAAGAAGAAAGTGCGAATTTTCATTAGAAACAAAGATGAATGATTTGTATTGATATTTTTTCCTAAAAGTGCAGTGAATTACCTTTGTGTTGATGTATTAACCTTATTTGTACGTCAATCCATTATCGAGATACAGATGATTTTATTATTCCGGATTCTAAATGGACATAGCTTTAGTAGAGGTAAGAGAAAAGTAGTACGTGCATTTGGATATGGGAATAAAATTGAATAAAACGAACATGAAAAAAGTTAAATAATATGTTTCCTTTTATTCCCTGAAAGTTTGAAGATGATCGGCTCAATTGGTGAATTTTGCGGAATCTTTTCTAGTGATGCAATTTGTTCCGTACACCCTTTACTGAAAAACAGCAAAAACAAATCCGCTACAAGGTTCTATGTGGATGCTCTACAAATTCATAAATTGGACCCTAATTTAAAATGGTTTCCCCCATCCAACTTTTCTGATATTTCTAGAAATGTGTTTCAATCGAATAGGATCAAAAAAAAAATTAAAAAGTCGTAGGATTTTTGATCTAATTTACGTCCTACTAAGGACAACCCGAACTCTACCTCTCTTTTTCGAACGGATATGATCTACTATAGATGACTTCCAAATTTATTTACCATTCCAAACGTACCGTTAGATTTGATAAAGAGTTACAAATAGTTGAGCTATTGTTAAAAATATAATACTGCTTATTGATTCCTACGAGTTTCAACTCCATCCCAACGCATTGAAACGCCATTGGATTTTCTTCGTCTTGCGGATGAAGGCAGACAAAATTTCTCATCTTCTGTTTTTTGAAACATTGAGTGAAAATATTCCCACAATGCGCTCTAGCAGACTTTGTGTTGTAGCTTTTGAACAAACACATATTATTGATTTTTAAGGCTTGCACTCGAAAGAAATGCACCATTTTTATCTGTGTGTAACTTTTTTATCCGTGGGTAAAAATTGATGAAAATCTGAGTATAACTAGTTTGGAGTGAAATGTTTACATGTGCAAAATTTCATAACAATCGGTTCAGTGGTTGTTGAGATGTCATCGAAACAAGAAGAAAATCGCCGGAGAATTTTGCGCGCCGTCATGGAAAATCCGACTGCGACCTTGAGATGGATCGGAAGACAACTGGGAATCACCCATACAACTGTGTCTCGGGTGGTAAAATCGTCTAAGGAGTCCCAGACAACCGAGCGGCGGGCTGGAAGTGGAAGGTGTTGGATTATTTGAAGCGTAATCCGAACCTTTCGATTCGCGACGCGGCTCTGAAGGCAAAGTGTTCCACCTGGTTCGTTCAGCAAACCATGAAACGAGCTGGGCTTCGTGTATTCAAGGTCCAGAAGGCACTGAACCGGCGTGATCAACAAAACACGGTGGCCAAATCCCGCGCAAGGAAGCTGTGTCGAGAGTGGTTAACGAAACCGATGTCTGTAGTTGTGGATGACGAAACCTACATCAAGGCAGACGCAAAGCAGATACCGAGGCTGGAGTTCTACGTTGCCAAATTACGGGTTGATGTTCCGGAAGACATAAGGAAGAAGAAAGTGGACAAATTCGCCAAAAAATACTTGCTCTGGCAGGCCATATTCCAATGCGGTAAACTGAGTAAGCCGTACATCACAATGGGTACCATCAACAACGAAATTTACCACACCGAGTGCCTCCAGAAGCATCTGTTGCCCTTCCTGCGGTCCCACTGAGGCGAGACATTATTTTGGCCGGACCTGGCATCATGCCATTACGCGCGATCGACGTTGGATTGGTACAGAGACAATAACGTTGTTTTTGTACCAAAAACCGCCAACCCCCCAAGTTCACCAGAGATTCGTCCGGTGGCAATATTTTGGGCCATAATGAAGGCCAAAGTTCGAAAATCGTCCAAGGTGTTTAAGAACGAGCTGGAGTTGAAAAAATAATGGAGGAAAGTGACCAAAAAGGTCGGCTCCACCATTGCACAAAATGTAATGAGCGGTCTTAAGGGAAAGGGGCGAGCTTTCAGCGATGGAAAGGAAATTGAATAAAGTAATTATGCCGAAACGTAATCCATATGTATAAGTTCATTCCCTGAAAGTTTCAAGAAAATCCGACTTAAAATTAATTTTTCGCGAACACTATTGTCTGGTGCATTTTTTTTTTTCGAGTATAGGCCTTACATGGTGAAATCACTGACATTAATGATGTTTTCTGCTCGATAGAACGGAAATGAGAGATTACGACGAAGTAGCGTTCTACCAAATATATCATATTAACAATATGAATCACTCTTTCGCTTAGCAGGTGAACCAAATTCTTAGCGATGAAAGCGCTACTGTGACCAAAAAGGCTACCAATGTATTTTTATACCTTCACGAGGGGTAACCTAAATGAAAATGTGTGTCATATTTTAAATGTACCGTAAAACGGGGTATCTTTGATAATATTATTATTATTATTTAGCTTTATTAAGGAGGCTTTCAGCCTTAGGCTGGTTCGCCTCCACGCCTTGATAATACAGGTAAGTTTGATAGTAGAATATAATATTCAAATTTACTCTCTGCACAATTTCCCAATTGGAAACATTGGTTTCCTTTTATAGCTTAGGGTATTACCTTTGATATTGTATAGAGTTCCTATTGGAACCGAGGCCTTGAAACAACCATAATATTCACTTGAAAAAAGATAATGAGAAGTATCCGAGATCAATCGGGGCAATCAAAATGACCCCGCTTTACGGTACTTACAAGATTCAAAAACATTTGAAAAACTTTCAACATCGTAGACTAAGATTTTTTTTAAAGAATTTACTGGTTTTTAAATTCTGATCTTGCAGTGTTCAAAGTTTTGCGAAACTTTTAACCTTTTGCTTGACCCTTGAATCTTGTATCAGATTTGTTGCACAGGCTCCTATTTTGGGAAAAATGAAACAAACTGGTGGGTGGCCGCATTGATTGCAACTATTTCTTTTATTTCTTAAATGAATCACCCTAATGCACATCAGCCGCACTGCTTCCACGCTGCTCATATAATGAGCAAAGATGATAGATAACCTCGTAAATTATATTCGTATTTCAGCACGTGCAGATGGGAAGCGGTAAATTGCTGCAAAATCTTGATTACCGTGCTAAATGTCGTGTCACTAACAACGAACGAACGGGACCCAACAAACGATAAAATAACAACATTTTTTTCAACGCAGCCTCTTCTGTAATTTGCGCCCGAAATTCCTGCTAAAAGCTGTAAAAATTCCTGTACCTAGCGTAAAATCTCCCAGCAGGTCATAATTCATCGCTTGCCTCCAGAACATGGGTCATTTCACTTGAAATTTTCTCGCCCTCGATAACAGATTTTACGAGTGCCTCGCATAACTAAGCTGCCGTCGTCGGTCGGGATGCTGTGTGCTTCGTAAGATGCATCACGTCTTAGCGACCCGAAATTAGTCGCTCTATTCCATTGAGAGAACGAGCATAAACGTTCGACTCATAAACTCAAAGCAGCTACTAGGAATGGAGGAATCGAAGCCAAAAAAAACCGCACACATGTGTTCAACAAATGCCTCCACCATTCCTCGCTAGAACAAGTGGTTCCACACAAAAATAACAACCTTAAAAAAATGTCAAGTGATTAGATTCTGCTACGAAGAATCGGCCGTTTATTACTCTTGCGAACGATGTAGATCATTATGTAGGTTGACACTTTGCGAAAACGACATCATTACCAGCGCAATCCGAGCGAGGCACGAAATGAAAGGAATCTGAAAGGGGCTCGATCCTGGCCATGTTTTCGTTTGTCTTAAATTTATTGAGGATTGGAAAAACTAAAAGGAAAAAGAGTCAATAGTTGCACAGTTGGTTCCCTTTTCTTTCGGGATTCTCTCTGTCTCCCATGAGATAAACAAACATTGATGGGTTCATTCAAGAGTGAATAGGTCACGCCGCCACCGCCGTCGAGCCCTGCTGCTGCTGGTGGTTTGAATTGACTGTGGGAGAAGTCAATGATGGAGAACAAGACACAGAAAGATCCAACGCACGAAGCGGAAAAGGGCACACACACACACACACACACACACGGATAGAGAAACGGGAAAAGGGTCCTTCGATTGATCTCAAGTGGCCCCTTGACAGGCTGCGCATGCCCATGTGGTTTCTAGCAACTCCGGTCCATTCTTCCGTGTTGGGATGTTGTGCTGTTTGTTCAGCTTCCAGTTCAAGTGGAACATGTGCAAAACTATGATCGTGGTTCGTGGTGGTGAATTGTATGAAACTTTCAACATCGCTGGCAATAACGCGGCAATGGCAAGTGTGAATCAATGGACCACCCACTGTGCGATCGCATTGATCGACTTTCAATCTGACTGTCAGGTATGTTGTGACTTGTTGGACTTTAGGTTGTATTTTTACCGTCATCAGTATTGATGAACCCATCGCATTTCAAGCCTTCATGGGTTTGTGCAGTGTAAATCTGACCTGACTCAAAGGAATTCGCGCTCATTGAACGATTGGTAGGTCAAACGTTATTTCTGAACGTGATCGACTACTTTGATCAAAATTGCATCAGTTGTTCTCCATAGAAGTGTAAACAAACTACTGTAAAAGATTTTCGATTGCCAACACTAACGCGAGGGGTGTACCGATTTGCTTTTAGTCAGCCTTTCGATTTTTTTCTTTCTTTGAAACATTAGCGGATCTTTTGGTACTTATCGTCGTAATGGATTTTAACATCTTGGATGAACAATGCATCAACATAAGTTATTTTTCTTTATTTGCTGCTGATGATTTATTAAGGTAGTCTGCCTGATATCTGATGAATCTCTTCTTCACATAAAACAAAAATAAGGGCACAAATATCAGCTCCAGCAATAAAAATATGGATTCCAACGTATGCTGTAGTGCAGCAAACATGAATTTGCATTTGCAAAGCATGAAGCTTATTTAGTTTTCGAGATTTGTGTTGAGTTCCGAAAATTTGAAGTGATATTGCAAGTCCGTCATTATGTCGGCCATATTTGGAATCCATGGATTATGTCTCTTAAATACTCAGAGGGGGAGATGGGCGGAGAAAACAAAATACAATTCGGTAACAGGTATTTGTATCTAAATTATCTTGCAACCCTTGCTAGAAGCTAGCATTTCACATGACTTCTACTTTTGATTCGATTTACGTGCAAAATAATAATTGAGTGCATCGCAATATTTTGCCCATTTCTAGGTGCCATTATTTTACCAACTAAGATCAATTAATCAATAGAGTTAGTATAGTGTTTTTGAAGCACACGAAACATAAAGGTGATTGAATTTCTGTTCGATTGCAATACTCTCAAATTTAATGAAGTAGGAATAAGAAATCATCGGAAAAACTCTAATGGCTCAGATTTGGACAGTTCATTTGTCTCAAAACATTCTCTCCGCCCATCTATTTATGTCCTCAAATTTTAACAACGCAGAAGTCGTATGACGAAAGGTGAACACCTATAAAAATATCGGCCTAATTACCCATTCAGCCTAATGACCTTGCATCCTGTAAGTATATGATTTAGAGAACTGATTTTCTGGGGGTTTTCTCCGTTGAATAGTCTACCCAAGACATAAGCTACTATGAAACATCCTTCATAAAGCCCTGCTTAACCTTTGTTGCATCCACTAACACATAATTTAGACTAGAATCTGTCTCGGTGAAGGTTCTGAAGGGTACATTCTAGAAGCTCTTCAAGATTGATTTACTGCAATTAAGTTGTATGATGCATGCATTGAGAACCATTTGAAAACCGTATTTAAGCTACAACAAAAGCTATTTGACAACAATAAAAACCTAGCCGTTTGCACTAGAAAAAGCATCAATCAAGATAGAAAAAGATTAATAGATATGATCCGATCTTATCAAAATAGTTTAAATTAAAAACTGATCGAATATGAAACTGGACAAAAACCTCATAATTCAGTGAATCATTTACGAAAAGTATTAAAATAGTTCTAATAAAGTGGCCTAGTCTTAGGTGTCAGATTAAATCTTATGTGAAATGAATAAGTAAACATCGAAAAAAAATAATTCCACCCTTGGAAAACGTCGATTTTAATTATTATTTTTAATTGAAATCAAAAGTATAGTGTTGGAAGGAAATGCTATAGGGGAAATGTTGGCTTTGGCAATACCTTAACCTATTATCGTCAGGGGGTAGACAACGTCCTTGAGAGCTCAATTTTGGCATGTGGATACATTGTGTTTTAGAGCATCTATTAGCCGAATTTGAGTGCTCTAGGACTTTGTTTACTCCCTGATGATAATAGGTTGAGGTATTGCCGAATTGTCCCCTACTTAAATCAACATAAAGCTTTAGTGCATTAATGTATTAGCTAGAGAAAGTTCTGAAGAGAATAGATTGATAGTTCCGCTAGAGTACGGCAGTGTGAACAAAAGTTAAAAACGAGCGAAGGGCCATTAATGTGACGATACTAATCTAACGCGCACTCCTTTACCTAGCTTATACATCGATGGATGAGGGGATTTGAGGAATGTCTTCAAATCGACAGTGCACGTTTGACTTGCTCATATACTGTCTGCGGCTGTGGAATAGTTCTAGCGACGTTCATCACTGCCTAAAGCCCCACGTTGCCGATAGCATTTTCAGGGGATGGTATGTTATATTGCAATTCTTCTGTACCCAACAAACTTCTCTAGTAATGACCAACTTAGTCATCATCAAAGAGAAGGTGGTGTTGCGTGCTGTACCATCATCAGCATTGGAGACGGTTACTCCCGTCTTGAGTTATTACATTCAATCAAAGTGTTTTGTTACTTCATACGTTAAGTTTACGATTTTTGGAGTTGGGAGGAAATACTATACTGATATCAACATGCAAAGTTTTTAATAATTTATCTGACAAGGCTCAATCGAATTAACTTTACAGAGCCGAGTACTCTTGTCCACTATACAAAACTTCATAAAACTAAAGTCAAACGGTACAACACAATAAACACTTTATCTTCCGCTATCCAATAAACCTCCTCCATCAGAACGGGATCCGCTTCCAGTCGTTTCATTGTTTGGCAGTATCACCTTCCATTAAAGCAATGAACGCAAAACGTGGTCATCACATTCACACACTCATCACGAAACGGTTGCTTTCCGAAGTCGACGACGCACCGATCGAAAGAACTGCTGATGAAGAACAATGAGGAGGACCCAAGGGGCAATCAACTCTGCCCACTGTGCCGAAACACTGCATGGCACACTATTCGGCTCTTTAGGACAAACTTTGACAAGTAGGATACAATCAACATAATATAAAACGGCATCACTGTCGAGAGTTGACGTTTTGCCAATCGTTGCTAAGGTTGACTTCTTTGTTTACTCCATTGGGTTCGGATTCCAAGGAAAAACGCTGTGAGTATTGCCTGCACCTGTTTGTACCATTAAACTAAGTTTATCTCATCCGATTCGTAGCGAAAATCACAGCGACTCGGGGTTTCGTCCAGAATAGCTTCACGCCAACAGCGTTCTTCCACACCACGGTCAGTCGAGAGGGTCGATACGACAGCCAAGATGGCCAAAATGGGATTCCTCCAGCAACGGTTGGTCAAGTGCCTGTAAGATCGTCCAATACGACGGTACGGTGCGGAATGCGATCGGCGAACTGAATGGACAAAAATCCTCTGAACGACGACAATATTGTGCCAGCTGCGGAGGATTTTTGTTTTGTTCTACAAGGTTGTTATGCAGAACGAACGATAAAGAAAAAAAAAACACATAGGGGGTGTGTGTGATGGGTTTTGAATCCCGGTCTTGCCAAGGGTCTTCAGGGATGAACATTTTATCGTTTTCTCCTACGTTTTTCCTTAGGTATCCTTGCCAGTCATTGGTGTCAATTGGTATGGACTTTGATGGGAAATCCACAGGACTTTATAGGGATGTCCATACAAGTCCCAGTTCTTAATGGGAGATGTCGATACGTATTAACCCCAAATATTCCATCAGGTCTGAACGATTGCCTTAGCGAAACAGTATAGGATTCATAGGAACAGATCAATGCAATCAAAAATGCAATTACATTCGATTACCTGAGTACACCCCATCACCAACGATCTAATCTGCACTCTTCTGTTGCACTAGTTCGTCTCAAAAGGATCCGGTACGATGGGTGGCCTACCAATCAATCAATTATAAGGCCTTGCTCAATCTCGAAAGTGCATGGTGCATGACGACACTAAGTAGTTTGCTGTTCGGCAAGATCCCATGAGCGTGCAGATGAACAACAACTACCACAGGGTGCAGTTGAACTGCAGATACGAAGTTTATCTGGATCGTGCACCATTTCCGAGGTATGCCAGATATGACGTGGGGGAACATTTGATGGTTTTTACTGGTGGTACATTGGCCATTGGTTTTGATTGGTGGTACCTTGTGGAAGGTATCACATCTGCAACGGATCGTGAACTTAATTGGCTAGAACGTGTTTAATTGGGTGGTGGTATGAGACATCACAATCTGCGATACGATAGGGTTGGGTGATGTCTTCGAGGTTGCGTAGTTCTGAGTATATCAGAACTATTTGGAGGTTGTTGTTTCTAGGGTGGGAGTGAACTATCGTCCGTTCGAGTTCTGGGTTTGATTCTGTCGGGGAGCATTTTACTGGCAGCTGGTGAAAATTTCGTTCACCGTCCGTTTCTTGTGCACGAGTCGTATAGGTTGTATTGCCTCTAGTTCCTCTTCCACTTCCCAATCCGCTCTCATTCATGAGAATGAAGCTTAATACCCCGTTCACATTACAGCCTATATCACGTAATATAGGCTGTCTTGCAATGAGCACTCATACATATGATTTACAGTGAAAACTAGATGTATGAGTGCTCATTGCAAGACAGCGTATATCACGTGATATACGCTGTAATGTGAACGGGGTATAATATTTGCCATGAATCATGGTCATGAATTTGATAAAATGAAAATGTAGACACAATTACAAAAGTCTAACTCATGGGATATTGACACCTTGATGAATACACTTCGGAATGATAGGCACAACGCTTGGCATAGATTTTGGCACTGCCAAAACTTTTGGCACAGATTATACCCCGTTCACAGTACAGCCTATATCACGTAATATAGGCTGTCTTGCAATGAGCACTCATACATAGGATTTCCAGTGAAAACTAGATGTATGAGTGCTCATTGCAAGACAGCGTATATTACATGATATACGCCATAGTCTGTACGGGGTATTTAGGTGTGCAGAGTTGAATACCCCTTGGGAGGCCCACACAATGGTTACTGCCGAGTAAACAGACGATCCCTTGACACACATCGAGAGTGGCCTGCTTCTGTCGACCCGAGTGAACACTGACCAAAGTATTTGACATCCTCTAGAATAACGTGGAATGCTCAGACCTTCTCCTGTTAACACCTCTGCACGGCCACTGAGAATAACTCAGAGAGAGAGAGAGAGTCATTTCTACTCAGAGGTGTGGAGAAATGTATAATCTTGAATTTCGCTTTGGTGAATGAAGCAACGCTCTCTCGATGCTAGATTGAAGAAGCAGTAGAACCGCTCTCTATAATCGATACCGATTATCCCGCTTTTGAAGTAACTAATAGTCTCTCACAGCCTACTGAATTTGATAGTTTCCAGGACGAACCTGGACTTTACTTTCACCTTGCTGATTTTGAAGAATAACTTGAAGCGATTTGCCACACTGACTGGCACATCCTTGAATCCGCTGAGTATATTGACATTGCTATAGATTACATCACCTGAAGAGTTACTTGGTTGATTTTGTTCCACTGAGTAGGCCATCTTCGTAACCACCTTGGGGAAATACACATTTACGACGACTCAAACGTCTAAGATCCAAAGCACTCAGATCCTACTGCCAGTCTCGTTGTGTTTTTGCCAAGCAACATATCGAACGTGCTAGTAACAATTATCGCACGTATAACCGTTATCTGTACAAACTCTACTGCAAACGAACTCTGGAAAATTTACGCAGACATCCACGACATTTTCGGAAATTTGTAAACTCTAAACTGAAGGAGAATGGTGAGATGTTTCTGGGCAATTAAGTCGCCTTTTCCGCTTCGGAAAAGTGCAATTTGTTTGCCACTCACTTTAGAAGGGCATTTAATGATTCTACGTCGTCTGCACGTCAAATCACAGAAGCTTGTAGAGATACACCTAGTGGTGTCTGTTCTCTAAGAAGCTTTGCGATCACGTCGAATTTAAATTTAATTGTTTGATTTCGGGGGTGACCCCGGCGTAGTGGTTAACATCCATACCTCTCACGCCAAACTCACGAGTTCAAATCTCACCCCGGGACAAGTCACGAATGACCCAAGAGTGTTAAAGTGACTACAATAATAAAAAAATGTTTGATTTGGGAAGATTTGGGAACTTTGTTTTCCCATAGAACAGGTTCAATGTCTTTCCTAAAAGGAAACTTAATAAATGTTCAAAGAACAGTAGAGCAATTTTTCCCCTCCTAAGTATTTATTTTGGAGCAAATGCCATCTTTGCCACCTGCTGAGTACGGTGCTGTACTTGGTACATTCCCTATTCCTCGTTCTAATTTAACTTTAAACATATAGCCACCGAATGTTCACTCGGCTGTCGACAAAAGCAGGCCACTCTCGATGTGTGCCACGCGATCGTCTGTTTTCTCGGCAGCAACCATTGTGTGGTCCTCCTCATTTTTTTTCATCAGCAGTTCTTTCGGTCGATGCGTCGTCGACTTTGGAAAACAACCGTTTAGTGATGAGTTTGTGAGTGCTAACCGTGTTTCGCGTCCATTGCTGCAATGGAAGCGCTCTGACCACCGTTGGCGTAACTGTCATACAATGAAACCACTGGAAGCGGCTCCAGTTTTAATGGAGGAGGCTTTTTGGATAGCGGAAGATAAAGTGTTTATTGTGTTGTATCTTTTGACTATAGTGTTATGAAGTTTTGTATAGTGACCAAGATTCCTCGGCTCTGTAAAGTTAATTTGTTTGAGCCTTACCAAATAAATTAATAAACAAAAAAATATAGCCTTTTCCGAGTCATGAACAAAGTTTTATAAAAAATAATGTGACGTAGCAATCACATCATATAAATCCATTACTTCTGTAAATATGGTTCAGAATTCTGAAGGAGCTGATACGAGATCAACAAACAAAGGAACCTGATATGAGCATTATTTACTTGTCACATGAAAGTTTTTCTCCAGATTTTTTGTTCAAGAACCGATTCCAGTGGACCCAGAACCTGATATGGAATATATAAATGGATTAGCAAAATTCGCTTTCTTGACGTTAATTAAATTAAACCAAATACCATCAGCAATAAAATATCAAATCAATGGGCTAATTAATAAACTTGGTCAACAGCAAATAATGTAATATGTCAACAAATAGCTTGACAAAAAGCTGGTCAAATCACCGTTTTGTAGTATTTGGTTAAATATTTGTTGGGTAAATATTTGTTAAATTGTCTGATACTTATTTAGTGCAATGGCTTAGGCAAACAAATATGATAAATAGCATTATTTGGCAAAGCTTAACGTGTCAAATATTTTTCGTGTGGACAAACAGTGTGATGTCAGCTTTATATAATAATCTTATTTGTTGACTGCAGCAGGAGCTTGTGTTTTGTGTAGGAATAGGAATGTGAGCGAGGTTCTCTCTGTTTATACTCTTTAGTATGACGCGCTTGACATAGATGGCCCACAGGGACTCAGGAAGAGCAACTGATTCCGATCAATGATAAAGTCTTAAATTTAACGTATGCGTAGAAATATTTCTGATCGATTGGTGATAAAATTATTGAAATTGGTCCAGGAGCAGCAGAGTTATTAACGTTCAAAATCTTTCATAATTTTGTCACATGTTCCATATTCGGATTTCATAACGTGTACCCCCACATACCAATCACAGTTGTAGTCCTACATCAAAAAAAGGATCGACAAAACATCGTGAGTTAGAGAGGAATAATAACTCGTTGTGTGCTTGTTCGAAGGTTTTCGAAATCATAATAAATTATGTACTTTTCCACTCCTGCAAGAATTACTCAACACTGATGCTGGTGCTCAGATCGACACCGTATAAACTGAAATCAGCTTTCGATAGAGTTGACCACGGAATATTACTGAAACGTCTAGAAAGAACAGTTCGACAGTGAGTATGTATAAGGTCGTATATGATGATCGATTCTCACTTTGCATTGCTACAGCTAAGCGAAACGATTTTCTAGAATTTGTTAAATGGAGAGTTGTAACATGTTGTATTTGCTATCAAAAGCAACAGCAAAAACACTGAGAAACGTTAAATCTAGCGAGTTATTAACAAAAGAGAAAAAGAGAATCGATCATCGCGTTTACGCCCTTATGCATGCTCACTGTCGAGTTCTGTTACTGGTCTCTCTGCGGACCTTGTTAGCTGATTTGGATCATACCTTACGGATCATAACCTCATCTTTAATATCGGATGTGAATCTTCGGAACAATTTTCAAATTTATCTGGCTACAAGGTAGCATCCTGGGTCCTTTGTTATTCTCACTCTTCATCAACGAGCTTTCCCTAGTACTACCATCTGGCTGCCGTGTGATTTACGCTGATGACGTCAACATATACATGATCATTAAAGGTATCGTATGCTCTACAACTGATGCTGAAATTTTTTGTTAATTGGTGCACCCAGGAACATGCTGACGTTGAGCATCCACAAATTTAACATTATATCGTTTCATCGCAGGCTCAACCCGATTATTCAGTCCCTTGAGAGTGTTCTTCAAGATCGTGATCTTGGTATCATCCTGGACTCAGCGCTGACCTTCCGATCGCACTACAACGATATTTTCTGTAGGGTCAACCGACTGCTGAGATTTATGTCCAAAATATCCTGCGAATTTACCGCTCCCCTCTGCCTCCGGACCCTGTACTGTGATCGATTTTGGATTCCAACTCTGTAGTATGGTGCCCGTACCAATCAACCTGGACTGGTGGGATCGAAGCAATTCAGAGAAAATTTGTGAAATTTATCCTACGATGCCTTCCGTGGCGAGACCTGTTGAACTTACCACTATATGAAGATCGATGCAGATTATTGGGACTGCAGACGCTTGAGCAGAGACGGAATGATGCCCAAGCGGTGTTTGTTGCTAAAATTCTCACTGGAGAATCTGACGCACCACAGATACTAGGTCAACTTAACCTTTACGTACCTGCACGATTGCTTTGCCAACGAAACTTTTTGCTGCTTGAGCCCCGGAGCTCCTTATGGCTTTAACAATCCGCTCAGTTCCTGCATGAGAGCCTTCAACAACGTCTGTGACTTTTTAAATTTTAATGTGCTCAAAAATGGTTTTAAACATAGGATTAAATTAGTAGCATAAGTTTAACCAGTCTGTTGAAGACGATGAACAAATAAACAAGTCGAACATCCACTACAGATACTTTACAAAAGTGTCCCAAAAGGAATCACGACAGAAAGAAGATAATAGAGATAAACCGTATGGAACGAAAACGTTGGCTTAACAGCTAACAGTTTTCTAAATTATGCACTTCCAGACAGCTGTATAGGAATCTCATTCATTCAACGAACCAGTAAATCACTCCTCCAAGCCTTATTACCGTTATTTTCTTACGTCATAAACCATACTTCTTTTGGTGACCACCCAACCTCCACTACGATCAAACCCATCCATGAATGAACCACGAACTGACGATTGAAATGCATAAAAACTCGATCCCGTACGTACCCAGTAAACGGTTTGAGTTTCCCCTTCTGTGCCGGAACATCTCTGCGCATCTTCATCGCTCTTGGCGGGACGCGGGTCGACCCTCAACCAATTTCCAACCAAACAATAACTGTCAGAACAGCGTTCGTCAGCCCAAAAAGTCGGTCACGGCGGCGATTGGTCGGTTAGTTGAACATGCGTGAGCGATGAGGGGGACAACCCGCTGCTTCGCTTCCACCCACCGAATTTCCACCAATCAACACGCTCGTCCCTCGGCTTCCATACAAACGAGAGTGCGTGGAAATGGAGGAATGCGCCGTTCTCGTTATTGAGAGTAAAAATAACAAAAGACGCAACCAACAAACACTAACCGACCGGGCGAGCAGGGGGAGGGCTGGGAAAATCTTCACGCGTGTTATACGCGCCAACCAAATGGCTCTCGTTTTCACTGTGTGAGAGAAAAATAAGAATGCAAAGAAGCTCGCAGGATTTGAACGCCACTGCTGATGCTGATGCTGCAGCATGGGATGGCCAAAATGCAAACGGGGAATAGACGGGCTGGGAGGGGGGCAGCAGCAGATACGGATCGAATTTCACAACCCAAGACCCAAATAGAAGAAGTGGAAGAGCATTTTGTACGTACACGGATCGTGAAATTTCGGATAATAAATAAAATTGTTCATCTCTTTCGTCTGTCTGCTGTTTCGTCTGCGTCGTCGTTTTATCTATGTTTTAACTAGTTTTTAATCTGCGCGAGTGGAATAATCAAATTAATCTGTTTACAGGAGGCTCCCCCATTCCGATTAGTCTGTCCAGGGGAGAAGGAAGGTCCAAAATCGGAGCAATAAATCAAAGAACAGCGACGACGATGGTGGGCACCAGCAACAGCAACAGCAGCCACCACTGAAGTGATGGTCAATTGGATTAAGGCTTCTCGTTTATTTGGCCCGGCTGACTGAGACGATGATGATGATGATGATGATGACGGCCTGATAGAGTTTCAGATTGGTCTCGGAGGGCGTTTTCGTGTGGTTGGGATCACGACGAATTGGATAGGGGCCAGACGCGTGCTAAATAAATGCTTTCGATAAGATTTAGAGTCCAACAGCAATTAAATGGGTTCGTGTTTTAATTTCTGACATATTGTTTTAAGGGCAATCATTTTTTTGTGGCTGATCGATGATGGGGGTCGAACGCTTCTGCTCGACGAGGGAACAATATAATTAAAGTTAGGAATGGCTGTTTTGGCACCTTTGTATTAGCGATATGGGATCATTTTGATTTATGGAAGATCCACATGTAAACATAGGGGTATATTTTAGTAATGGTGAACTTTTGTTTAGCTAAGTAATTTCAAGGGAAGGCTTCACTCAAAAAGTTTCAAAGTAGTAATAGTAGCGCAATATAACGTCAGCACACTTGTCGAAAGTAATTAGTACCAGCAGCTTCCAGTTGTTTACTGATAAGTTATATGTATTGTTCCAGCCGAATATATTCTTCGAGAAACGTGGTGGCGCTCTGTATAGACCATTCACAATGCTGATACTCTCTAGGGCTCTTCTTTCATCGAACAACTCCTCACCGGGAAGCGACATGATTAAATTCAATCTTCTGAAAAATCTCCCAGATATCGCTAAAAAGCGCTTGCTAGACTTATTGAATTCGTTACTAGAAAACAACCTTATACCGCCTGAATGGAGACAAGTCAAAGTAATAACCATTCAAAAGCAAACCAGCGTCTGATCATAACTCATACCGTCCGATTGCTATGCTTTCTTGTATTATTATTTTTTTTTTTTTGAGCAAATGATCCTTTGGAGGCTCGATCTCTGGGTCGAATCAAATATCAAATTGCTATCAAATACTCAGTTTGCGATCTGTAATAACAAAGGAACAAACGATTGTCTAGCGCTGCTTTCTACAGATATTATACTGGTCTTATCACACAAGGAGCAATTGTCTTCAGTATTCTTGGACATTAAGGGGGCTTTCGATTCACTAATTGATAGTGTGTACTCGAAAGCGGTACCCAGCCCAAATGCAGCTTAATATTTTGGTCAGAAACATTACCCCATCATTGTATTTCAGGTATTTTGGGATCTGGTTTGATTCAAAATGCACTTGGAATACCCATATTACGTATTTGTTTGCGTATTGTTCTCGGTTGTATGCACTCAACGCATAGCATGAGTCTCGACATTCTGGCAGGAGTAACACCTCTTCAAAGCCGTTTCTAGAAGCTTTCTTGGGCTGAACACACAATCTCGATTTATGAGAATCTACCACCACTACATATCGTCGGATGTGTGTCTTCCTTGTTTCACTCCAGACCGTGCTTGCTTCGCCATTAGCATTGAATATGATCTGTCCATTGAACAAGCATCTCATGGGATTCCCGATCAACTTCGACCTTTTATTATCCCGTGTATTTTTACCGAAGAATACCAACACGTCAAATGCGTGATAATATATTTTACAGGCGAGTCCCCGTCTCAATGGATCCGCAAACTTCAGGAACCTTTTTCCGTTTATGTTGCTGAGCTGGCAGCAATCAACTTCGCATTGGGGATAATTTCCGACATACCCGCAGACCATTACTTAATCTTCTCCGATAGCCTCAGTTCGATTGAGGCTGTTCGATCGATTAGGGTTGTCAGAACCGGACCCTTTTTTAGAGTACCGGTATTTCGGTACAGAGAGTTGCACTACCAGTAATACCGGTTAATTACCCGTACCGAGAGATTAAAAAAATGTAAACAAATTAGCATAACAATTTATTTAAAGATGTCCGTCTACGTGTACTCTCACGCCTAAGATCAACTCTTCAAAATTTGTTTACCATAAAAGTAATGAATAACCTTAAAATGTTAAAGTGACGATAGTTGAGAAATCATTTATTTATTCAATCCTCTGAACATCCTACTATCCTGATTATTTAATTTCAAAACATGCAAAGCAAATTCAACGTCGTGCTCTGCTCAAATCCATGCGCCTATTTATCAGTCCGCATCGTGCTCTCTTGCCGTGCGGATCTATTTGCTTTTTGCTGAAGGAAGTGTTACTACTACCTAAAGCTACAACAAATTTAAACAGCACTTTTCAGTGCTCAACCTGTAAAAAATTTCTACCTTGTTCAACTCTTATTCCTCTTCGATCCTTGTTTGGACCCTACCCGAGGTAATCCTTCTTGGATATCGATTTGGAAAATTCCTCTTCGATCCTTCAGATTCTTATAGTAATCTGCTTGGAAGTCGATCTGGATAAAAATTTACTGCCGCCATGGCGCCTAAACGCAAAAGAAAGGGGCAAACTCTTGACCCCCCTTCTGATGAAATTAATTTGAGTAATCAATTTGATTTGCTCACGGATGATGAGAATGATCCATCATCCAAGAAAAATTCTAGTAAACTTTCCCGGCTTAATGCCAAGAAGGAAAAGATTCCCCCTATTGTGATAACCACTACCGATTTCCATGCTCTTCGCATGGAACTTTTGAATTTCGTGAAAGTTAAGTTTTCACTACAAATTGGACGTCGGGGTGAATGCCGTGTATTGGCTGAAACCTTGGACGGATTTAAATGTCTTCTCAAGTATCTTACTGAGAAGAAGCACAAATTTTTTACTTACGACACCAAAACTGAACGTGTGTTCAAGGTTGTCATGAAAGGACTGCCCAGTGGTGAATCCCTGGATCAGATCAAAGATGAACTGGCAAAATTACTTGGAGTTGTGCCACTCCAAGTAATCAAAATGAAAATGAAATCCCGTCCTGGCGATTCGCGCAACGGGATTTGTAATGATTTTTATTTAGTTCACTTCAAGTCTAGTGAACTAAACAACCTTAAGGCCTTAGAAAAAGCTAGCCTTATGCTCCATGTCCGAGTGAAGTGGGAACACTTCAGGAAGACTGGAGGAAATTTCCAAAACCTCACCCAGTGCCGTAAGTGCCAGGGATGGGGTCACGGAACTAAAAATTGCTACATGCCAGCTAAATGCATGAATTGTGGTGATTCCTCTCACGCAAAGGACGACTGTCCTGTGAAGGAAGATCCTAAGAAATTTAAATGTTCAAATTGTGGTGAAAACCACAAATCCAATTTTTGGGAATGTAAGACTCGCAAAGCGATGCTACAATCTCGTTCTAACCGACAGGTAAGAAACGCTCCACGTTTCCGACCAGGTACAAATTCCTCTGCTGTTAACAACGGTCAGCGAGGAACAAATTCTACATTCGTACCCGTAGGTACAAATATCACCCCTGCTTCAAATGTTTCATCTGTACCTACTCCCCTCGCTGCTAACAATGTTCAGCGAGTTAATGGAGCTACCTATGCTGCTATTGCAGCGGGTAGAAATCAAAATACTAACCAACGTTCTAACGGAAATTTTGACAATTTTGACTTAGGGAGCATTACTGCCCCCAAAATGGAATTTTTACAGAATTCATTAATTGACATGATTTCTGATATGCTTAAATCTAACTCCATGTTTGATGCTATTCAAACTGGAGTAAAATTTGCAAATAATATTGTCATGACTTTAAAATTCAGTAATGGATTTTAAAGCATTAAATATTGTAAATTGGAATGCTCGATCTCTTAAAGATAATGAAGACGAGCTTTTTAATTTTTTGAGAGTTCATAACGTGCATATTGCCGTTATAACTGAAACGTTCCTTAAACCTCCCCATAAGGTTAAGAAGGACGCAAATTACTTGATTTATAGAAATGATCGTCTTGATGGACCCTGTGGTGGCGTTGCCATCATTATTCATAGACGAATAAAACATAAAATTCTTTCTTCATTTGAAACCAAAGTTTTTGAAACTTTGGGAGTTTCTGTTGAAACAAAATTTGGACAACTTACGTTTATAGCTGCCTATTTGCCATTCCAATGCGTAGGCCAGCAAAAGAATTTTCTCAAGGGTGACCTCCAGAAACTTACCCGTCATAGGTCTAAATTCTTCATTATTGGTGATTTTAATGCAAAACACCGCTCATGGAATAATGCTCAAAGCAATTCCAATGGTAATATTCTGTTTGATGATTGTTCTGCAGGTTATTACACTATTCAATATCCAAACAGCCCAACATGCTTTTCTTCTGCAAGAAATCCCTCAACTATTGATTTGGTCTTAACTGATTCATGTCATCTTTGTAGCCAATTGGTTACCCATGCTGACTTCGGTTCTGATCACCTTCCAGTAACTTTTGAAATATCCCAAGAAATAATTTGTAATCCCAACAGCTCTACTTTCAATTACCATAGAGCTGATTGGGAGCAGTATCGAACATTTATGGAATATAACTTCGATCCAAACATTCCTTTGCAAACCAAAGATGAAATTAATTATGCTCTTGAATCTCTGACTACTTCTATAGTTGAAGCAAGAGCTGCCTCAGTACCAAAATGCGAGGTTAAATTCGATTCAATTATAATAGACGATGATCTTCAGCTCTTGATCCGTCTTAAAAATGTCCGTAGGAGACAATATCAAAGAACACGCGATCCTGCCATGAAAGTTATCTGGCGGGATTTGCAAAAACAAATTAAAAAGCGATTCTCTGCCCTGAGGAACAAAACTTTTGAAAATAATATTTCTAAATTAGACCCGAGTTCCAAACCCTTTTGGAAACTCACAAAAATTTTGAAAAAACCTCAAAAGCCTATTCCAGCGCTTAAAGAAGGTGGTAAAATTTTGATCACAAATTTGGAAAAAGCTCAGAAACTTGCTAAGCAATTCGAGAGTTCCCATAATTTCAGTTTGGGTCTTACTAGTCCTATTGAGAATCAGGTTGCTCGGGATTATCTGAATATTTTCTCTCGGGGAAATATTTTTGATGATTCCTGGGGGACTGATTTGGACGAAGTAAGGTCTATAACTAAAAATTTTCAAAATATGAAAGCTCCAGGTGATGATGGAATTTTCTATATCCTCATCAAAAAACTCCCAGAGAGTACCTTGTCTTTCTTGGTAAAATTATTTAACAGATGTTTCCATTTGGCATACTTTCCTGATAAATGGAAAAATGCAAAAGTTGTTCCAATTTTGAAGCCGGATAAAAATCCAGCTGAAGCTTCTAGCTACCGTCCAATAAGTTTGCTTTCTTCAATAAGTAAACTTTTTGAAAAGATAATTTTGAATAGAATGATGCTTCACATCAATACGAACTCAATTTTTGCAGATGAGCAGTTTGGATTTCGCCATGGGCATTCAACTACTCATCAACTCTTAAGAGTTAACAATTTAATTCGTTCAAACAAATCTGAAGGCCACTCAACTGGAGTTGCTCTTCTAGACATAGAAAAAGCATTCGACAGTGTTTGGCATGAAGGTTTGATTGCTAAATTGAAAAAGTTTAATTTTCCACTTTATATTATGAAATTAGTTCAAAATTATTTAACTGACAGAACTCTGCAGGTAAATTATCAAAATTCCAAATCTAATCGACTACCTGTTAGAGCAGGAGTTCCTCAGGGTAGCATTCTTGGGCCTATATTGTATAACATTTTCACTTCGGACCTCCCTGATTTGCCTCAGGGTTGCCACAAATCTTTGTTCGCTGATGACACAGGCATTTCCGCTAAAGGAAGAAGTCTTCGTGTTATTTGCAGCAGACTGCAGAAAAGTTTAGATATTTTCTCTTCTTATTTACAAAAATGGAAGATTTCTCCCAACGCTTCCAAAACTCAACTTATAATATTTCCACATAAGCCTAGAGCTTCGTTTTTGAAACCTAGTAGTAGTCACATAGTCACTATGAACGGAGTTCCAATTTCCTGGTCAAACCAAGTGAAATATCTTGGATTAATACTTGACCAAAAATTAACTTTTAAAGATCACATTGAGGGCATTCAAGCCAAATGTAACAAATATATAAAATGTTTGTATCCTCTTATAAACAGGAAATCCAAACTTTGCCTGACGAATAAACTTCTAATATTTAAACAAGTTTTTAGACCGGCCATGCTTTACGCTGTGCCAATATGGTCTAGTTGCTGCACTACCAGGAAAAAAGCACTTCAAAGGATTCAGAACAAAATTCTGAAAATGATTTTGAAGTTGCCTCCCTGGTACAGTACAACCGAAGTACATAGAATTTCGAATGTTGAGACTTTAGCACAAATGTCCAACAAAATAATTAATAATTTCAGGCAAAAATCGTTGCAATCCTCAATTGCAACGATTAATTCCCTTTATACTTAGATAAGATTTAGTTTTAGTTTTTAGTTTTAAGATATCAATTGTTATACTGACATGCAGGTTAAAAAACCTGTTTAAAATACTGAATTGCCAAGACATGAACAATGTAAAAACACTTAGATATATATCATAACAATTAAGGCTGGTACGTTACTGCAGTAACTGGAGCACCTAGGTTAAAATGAAATGTAATTTATTTTGAATTTGGAACAAATAAAGAGTTAAAAAAAAAAAAAAAAAATGCGCCTATTTATGGAGCGTCAATAAACGTAACTAAAGGAAGTACACATAAAAGTAGAGTACGGTTAAGACCTGTCTGTAATCAGTGCAATCAGCAAAACTTAAAAATACTATTTTTTTTCGGATTGGATTTTCAGTTTAATGGTGGATCAAAACGCTATGATGTTTTATGTCCGACGTTTCAATATTTGGACTTAACCTTCTTCATGGGATAAATTGTAAGTTGTACCATCTTCCGTTCAGCGCAACATATTTTACTATCTACCTGATGAAGATCCCAACCCCTGGATCAAAACCCAAACATTATAATTAATTCTTCAAGATCTTTAAAAGTCTAGACTTTTCATAAGTTTGTGTAAACTCCAACAAATTTCTCAAGACTTCCCTGAATTTATCAGAACGTTTAAGAAGTTCCAGTAATTTCCGTAAAGTCCATTGATCTATCCAGAAGTTCCTTAATTATCCTAAAGATTTCGAAACTTAAGATCATCGAACATCCCTTAAAATCTCTAAACTTCCCTGAATTTCTCTGTACTGAAGTTTCAGTTCCCCCATGGAAATGTTCCCTAAATTATCAAGAAGTTCTCAGAAGTTCCTTAACGTTTAAATGATTATCTTGCAAAACTCCACAATATTCCTTAAATGTTAGACACATTCCTGAGATTTTTGGAATTATCTATAATTCCTCAAAAGTTCTAGCAATTAATTAAAGAAACTGCTTTGAAGATCTCTTATCATCCTTCAATTACTCTGAACTCTCCAAAAATAAGAAAAGTGCCTAAAAAAATTCTAAAGATTTGAAAAATTTGCTGAAATAGCGTACTGATTCATATTTCGGACGCCTCCACATAGCTTGAAATACCTATGTGTATGATATAAACATAAACAATTTATCACGTTTGTTGCTTTAGTCAGTCCGCGGTTTTACAACCATTTTTTTTATAGATATCACCCATGAATGATAACATTGCTGGCGAAAATATTAACGTGCTTCCACCATGCTTAAAAAATAAAGTGTCCGAAATATAATTCACATTTATTCACATTTTTAAATAAAAATTAGGAAAATGTTGATTTTTCGAACCACCCTAACACAGAAAGAGCCACCCTAATGGTGAAATAAAAAATACTGGTCTAATATTTTACAATAAGGAACAAAATTACAAATTTTAAGAACATCTCTAACTTTTTCACATGGGATTGCTGATACTAATACCTGCTACGGTATATTGTTCGTGATAAACAATCTGCAAATATACCAAATAAAGGATGATATATTCTGTTCAGAACTTTTCACATAATGTATATCACCTACAGACTTTAATAGAACTCGTTGGATGTTACAGATCTAATGGGGGACCATCCGGTGACCATTCACTTTGCGACATTCCATATTGATGAAGAGACGAATCAAGGCAAACTTTAATCCAGAGATTCAATCTATCACAATCACGATTCTCAACCTGTTGACGGTAGTAATGCTTAGTAAATTCCTATCAATGTACTTGTCGAAGCTCTCTCCATGAGCATTCATCATGTTGAAGAAAGATACAAAAAGCAACTGGTGATTGCCGGCGGTAATCGTTTTGAAGCAGTTGCTGCTTCGCTTGCTAATGCGAGTGTGTTGGTGCGTGAGCCCATTGACTTCCGTTTAATTTTGTCAGCTTTGTGTCTAACTCACACAGTCGCACCTGCCAAGTTGAACTTGGAATGCGTGGGCATTGTATTCATTTTCTTCTTTAACAGCACCGCACTGCAGAAGTCTTCACTGTTTTCCAGAGAACAGCGACCATTACTGGTGATAGTCGTTTGCCGTGGCTCTACCTCTCACTGCGTGACAAAACGTTCTGTCAACGATAGTCGGTTGATGCGTTGACGACATTCGCGTGAGTGTCATGATATTTTGCATCACCGCTTTTATCGAATATATTTAGCGGTTAATTTAACGGATATTCCAGGTCTTTAAGATTACCTTCTGGTGACCTGAAAGTGCCTGTGTTCAGTTGATATATCATTGTGCAAAGAAAAATCGAGGCATACTTTAATGAAATATACGTAGCAATAATTTTCTGTATGATCCGGATCTCCCGGAAAATCATTCGGTCACCACTACAAACCTATGACCAGCTGATATATAAAAAAACCCATCATTTTGATACATTCCAAATAGTTTCATAGAAAAGTCAAGGCATACTTTGATCAAATATTAAAGCAACAAATTTTACGGATGTTCCGGATCTTCTGGAGGAGAATCTGATGACGATGCAGAGTTAATGATGAGCTAATGATGTCAAAATCACGATTCCAACCATTTTGTAACAGAGAAATATCAAGGCATACTTTGATCAAATATAAGAAGCAATAAAATTTACGGGTGTTCTGCATGTTCCAGCAAGCCATCAGGTGAATAGTAAGAACAAAGAATCAAGTTTTAGGTTGCTGTTTTTTAAATAATAATCAGCACTATTCGTAGAATCCAGTTGCCGTGTCTTTACAGCATCACCTTGTTCTAGACGACTGGTACCTCTGTCTCCACCAGATGATCTTACGGAACCGAGAATTTAACGGTAACCACTTAGTCAATCGTATTCCGATTTCAAAAGAGCATAATTACGAGTATAATTACGCATATTTTTCTACTATTTGAAAAAAATCAGTCAATTGCATGGTGAAACAAAGAAGTTATATTCACGCAAACATTGCTGCTTTGTAAAGTCAATCCGAGTTAACCCTGAAAAGTTAAAAGCGTTTGAACTCAACACCATCCGCCTTCCATATGGTGAGGGCCAGAGCTGGTAAATATCACGGCCGTCATGTGACGATGATAAAACAGGTCCTCTCACTATCACGAGACGAAACTACCTATCATTAGCTTTCTTGTCATTGTTCAATGATCAAGCACTCATGAGAATAATTCTTATGTGGTTTTGACATCAACATTTCTAACTGATTAAGATCAATTTAAGCAAACAACCGTATGTAATCAGTAAAGTGAATACATTATTAAGATTTCCTCGGTACCAGTAACTTTAATAGCATTAAATGAGCTAGTCATTACGACGATCACAACACTGTAACGTTCTGTCATGACAAAAAAAATTCGATGAGATTTTGAAGAAAATCTCTATCATCGTTTTCTCATCCAATGATAGTGAAGATTTATATCGATTCTGATGATTTCCTGCTAAAAGATGATGCGCGATGCAAGTAGATGCGAGAAATGAAAGATTCGCTAGTGTGACATATTTTAAGCATCTAGAATCGAGAATTAGATTTGTCGCCCCCCTCGCCAACAACAGATATGGGCATACCTGGGCACAGTCATTGGCACTATTTGACACCCATGGTTAGAATTTTTTATGATATTTAATGTTTCTGGCAGCACTAGACTCAGGGTGATCAGACCTACCGATTTATCGGTAGTCCTACCGATTTTCGGGGTGCCTACCGATTCACAGACGAAAGGTTGAAAATTACCGATTTTTCACAGATTTTTAGTAATCTTGAAAAATGTTCAATACCTATGTTTTGTTTTCCGTGTAGTTAGAATTATAAATATTAATTTCGACACGTTTAAAGCTAAGAGAAGACAATACGGTGGGGAAAACGAACCACTGTCAAATGCGAACCAGCTCGTGATTGGCCGATTTGAAGTGCGTATAGAGATAGAGATAGATATAGATATAGATAGAGATAAAAGAGTAAGAAGCCAGTTGTCTTCTCTTCCTCTTAAGCGAACCCCACACGTATCAATATATTGACGCGAAAGGGAATTATTGACAATAATATTGATGATGTGAATTCAGAAATATTGTCAATCTCAATATATTGACGTCAATATAGAATGTATTGACAATACGATTATTGACAATAAAAACAATCGTGTAGGGTCCACTTAAGAAAACAGAAGAACTGAAGGGTATTATTCTGAAACAGAGTCCCCCCCCCCCCGCTCACAAAGGTTTCAAGTTTTGGGAAAGCCTTCTTAAGACGGCCTACCGATAACTACCGATAAAAGTTTTGAGAAGCTACCAATAATGAAAAAAATACTAGACTATCCGTGCACCTGCACAGTGCGCATGTGTCAAACATTTGATTAACATAATTCAGTGCCAACATTTCAAAGGGGCGTAATTGCATTTGTAAACAATGGCTTTAGTCGTCAATTTCTCGCAAATGAAAGCTCACTCATGAAAATGAATGACACCAGCATGCAGAGGTATGTTTCATATATCAGCTAGCATTTGTAATTTGGAGGGGTGGGTTTGCATTTGCCATTGTTTACAAAAGCAATTACGCCCCTTTGAAATGTTGGCACTGAATTGTTGATACAATCCAGGGCAATCGCTACTGTGCTGAAAATTAACAACATCGCATGTATAACAACGACAACAACACCCCACTCAATCAACCCGTATTCCAAACAGCAGTGCAGACAGCACCGGTGTGATTTGAAAAAAAAATCCTCCAAGATCGGCCTAATCCTTGCCAATTATCTTATAACTTCCGGATGCATGATACCTTCCAGCTTCGTAATCAAAATCGTTACCCAGAGCTACAATATTTCCTCATTTGAGCTGTATCCAGAATTACCTTCCAACTGAAGCTGCTCGTCGTGATTCTGAGCTGTTATTTTTCACCTGATTGCTTCCCTTTATGGCGGTTGCTGCTGGTGCTACACCGGCCATTCCATCGTACATCGTAGAAAGATGCAACGGTGCAACGACGTTTCGTAAATCTAGGAAAATAGATTCCGCTGCTGAAGGTCCGTGTTTGGAACTGTCAAAATACCGGGATGCCAAACATGTAATTATTTACAAACAAACAAAGTCAGCTCGATAACTGGCAGTGCTCGGCCGGCTGCTGCGGCACACTTCAGGTACACTAAGAAAAAATTTGGTGCAACATGAGTGTGTAGAGGGCCCTCCTCTTGGATTAGCTCGGATTGACTTCCTGTCTTGGGCAAAGTTGTTCCCTATACCCCAAAGGTTCTTCATTTGTCACTCGAACAAAAACGATTACCTACAGCGCCACCTAGAGACAACATGTGAAAGTGTCTCATTTCTCCTCACATTTTGCAGATTTTTCCCATACAATCTTCAGCCTTTTGGGGCACCCCTTCCCGTGAAACAAATGGCTTCAAACTTTGGGAGGGTGATACTGATCTCCAAACAACCCCTCCAAGGGTTAGCGTTTGAAATTTCAGGATTGAACTGATTTGGGCCACTCTGTTTTATGCTTATGTTTTGCGCTACTATTTACAAATTGAATTAATATGATAAAACATTATGTCGAGTAGCTTTGGGCCGACCTTCTACCAGCGATTTTATGGAAACGAAGCAATAAATTCCAGATTTTTAAAGCTTGGTTTAAAAAATACCCCATTTCTTCGAGGTTCGTGTAGACAAAATATCAAAAGTCGATTACTGTTTAAAGGAACATGCCCGCATCTGTAAAAAAGATTCAAACGTCAATATGTCGAAACTCTTAGCACTCCCACACAAAACCATTATCAACGGTAATGTTTCCCCAACAAGATGGTGTTGTTAGTTTGCGTGAGAATGCTTTTTTCGACAAATTGACAAAGCGGGCATGTCCCTTTGAATCCCTTTGAATCTCTGATCACGCCTTCTTTCGGAAGGGAAGTAAAGCCGTTGGTCCCCGGTTCATGAGTTGATGGGTCGATAGGTAGGATCCAGGTGTCTGAGTTGCCTCTCTGGCATCGGTAGCATTGGTAAAGGGCGAACACGAAATTATTGCGACACCGAAAATGTCATGCCAATTTTCTTATAATGTTTAGAATCAAACCAAAATTTTAGGGTAGTTTTATACATATATTTACTTCAAAAATCAAAAGAAAAGTTAATCGATGGAGCCTTGAGTGTAAAATTGAACGCATTTTCGCTTGATGCCCTCCATCAAAGTCTTTACAGTGTCATCCGGTACCAGTTTCTCAGTTTTTTTTTCCATTTTCTTAACATGTCCTTCTCGTCTTTGACTGTCTTCTTGCTCTTCCGAAGTTCCCGCTTCATTATTGCCCAGTACTGCACCACCGGGCGCAGCTCCGGACAGTTTGGCGGATTCATGTCCTTTGGAACAAAATGGATAGAATTGGCCTCATACCACTCCAGGACACTTTTAGAATAGTGGCATGATGCCAAATCTGGCCAAAATAGCGGAGCTTTGTCGTGCTGCTGCAAGAACGGCAAAAGGCGCTTCTCGAGGCACTCAGATTTGTAATACTCGCCATTTACTGTCCCCTTTGTCACGAAAGGCTCACTCCTCAGTCCGCAAGAGCAGATGGCCTGCCAAATGAGATATTTGGAGGCGAACTTCGACATTTTCTTCTTCTTAAATTTGTCGTCCACATCGAACTTGCTCTTGCCGGTGAAAAACTCCAACCCCGGAATTTGCTTAAAATCGGCTTTTATATACGTTTCGTCGTCCATCACACAGCAGCCATATTTTGTCAGCATCTTCTCGTAGAGCTTCCGTGCCCGAGTTTTAGCCGTCGATTGTTGCCGCTCATCGCGGTTTGGGAAGTTCTGTACCTTGTATGTATGTAGTCCAGCTCTCTTCTTGTCTTTTTGTTCTCCGGTCCCGGTTTTCTTCCAGCTCCATTGCCGTGGTCCAACGTCAACCGCTCCTGGAACCGCTTCAACACTCTGGAGACGGTTGAATGGTGAATGTTCAACATTTTTCCCAACTGCCGGTGCGACAGGTCAAGAAATTCCAGGTGTTGGGAAAGAATTTGTTCTCTCAACTCGCGTTGGTTCACCTCCATTTTCGTTGAATCGAAAAACACGACTTCGAGTTTGACAGCATGTACACAATACACATCAATGAGAAAGTGTGCAAAATTTGGTTGATTTTTTTCCCAATGGTAAAAAAGTTATGCCCTGTTGAATGTGTCGCAATAATTTCGTGTTCGCCCTTTAATCAGTACGGAAAACAAAATCAAGGAAAAATAAATGCTGAGTTTCAAAATAGTTTCAAACTACTCAACAGTTCTGTGTTTGGTATTGAACCCTACATATGTGTACGTGTGCAAAGTTTGTTTGATTCGATGATTTTAGCACGGATATGAGCCTGATGATCTTTGAAATAATTTCGGAGTAACCTGGTATCATGAGAGAATATCTGAGAGACGTGATTTGTATTCAGAAAAGCTTTTGAAGATCTCTGATCTCCTGAAGATCTTTGGAAAAATTTGGAGGTTTCTTGAGAGAATATTTGAATACTTGAATTGCTGGACAGTTTAGGATCTTCGGAATATAACCTGTCAACCAGAAATCTAAATAAAGTCTGGAACGCGAAAAAATTGGTCTACTTCAAATTGGTGTATTTCTGTTAAAAATGCATTAAATCAAGCTGAAATGCTGCATTTGGAAGTTGAGTGTATATACAATGGTTGCTATGATGAGTTTTCGCCGTTTGCTCTCCAGTTTTCAAAATGACGTCCAAGCAAGAGGAGCAGCGTGTCAAAATTTTGCTCGTGCAGCAAGAAAATCCGACGTTCTCACACGCCAAGTGGGAAAAATTGCTGGATGTGGTCAAATCGACCGTGACAAACGTTTTAAAAGTGTTCAGAGAGCATCTGTCGACCGCCAAGAAGCCTGGAAGCGGCGGCAATCGTAATCCGGACGTGGCAGCGACGACGAAGAAGGTGGAGGTGAAATATAAGCGGAATCCTTACCTCTCCATCCGGAACGTCGCTGGCAAGCTCAATAGTGTTACGGAGATTTTCATTCTTGTATTTACATGAGCATTCTGCTCGTATAATGCATAAAAATACAGGCAGTTTATGCAACGTATCAACTAGATTACCACTAAAAATAAAAGTTCATACTTTCCACAGGCCAACATCCAGGTTCGGGTCTTTTGGTGCAATAACCACTCTCTAAATGTTTCAGCTCTTTTTGATGTGCACACGGGCTGGTGCTTTTGGTTTAATGTTGATATAGGAGATTTGGTTGAAATTATCATATACAAAATGCTCACTTACATTCAAAGGCGAATATTTCAATAAAACTAACTGGATTCATGAAGCAATCTTCAGCAAAGTTGTTAACCATTAATTGAACTACAAGTTTTAAAAATCTGAATCAAATCGAGAATAAGGAAACTTGATTATGATCGATAGAGTGTAGGGGTGTCATTTTTCATGTATTTTGGTGACGTAGTACTACTTGTGTTCTATGTTGAAATAGGAATTTGAGCGGGGTTCTCTCTGTTTATACTCTTTAGTATGACACGCTTGATATAGATGGCCCACAGCGACTCACAAAGAGCTACTGATTCCGATCAATAGCGGTGCGGCTTCTTCCTCCTTCTATGGATGCTCATGTGGGCTGAAGCTCGCTGCTTGCAGGCAGCCTTTCGTTGTGTACCGGAGAACACCACGCGGTGATTGAATAAACATTGTTTGGTGAGACCAGATGGAATGCAACTTTGAAATCTGTGTTAGGGAAATCGCTTTTCGCAGGCAATCGGTGATAATTTCAATTATCAGAGCAACAGTTCCACATTCGTGTAATTTTCAATAGTGAAATTTTGAAAAATGATAATGTCTTAAATTCAACAGATGCGTAGAAATATTTCTAATCGATTGATGATAAAATTATTGATATTGGTCCAGGGGCTGCTGAGTTATTAACGTTCAAAATCTTTCATAATTTTGTTACATGTTCCATTTTTGGTTTTCACAAAGTGTACCCCCATATAGAAATCACAGACGTGGTCCTACGTCAAAAATGTATTGCCAATCCTAATGGCGATGTTTGAGCTTCTCTTACTTGTAGACATTTGTCAACTCATCACTCCGTCGTCGGCAGCTAGAATGATGAGTAGCGCAAATTTATGGTCAAACTTTCCAGTGCGTGTGAAGTGACAGCAAGAACTACACTTCTGCGTACGAATCGCATTTGCATACGGATGACACTTTCGCACAGATTCGATCATTCTACCCAGCGCTACCCCTCTGTATGCATGCTTTTCCTTGCCTCTCGCCATGGGCTGTAGGGTAACAGTGGGGCACCACCCATTATCGCCGAGGGAGGTGATTCGAGGCTGATTTTTCGGAGACAGCTTATTTATGGACCCATCGCTGCCATCACTCAGATCGACGGACGGTGGAGATGGGCCTGGGAAAAGTGTACGTTCGTTGTTCTTGGATCACTTGGGGACCGTAAAAGGCCTTAACGTTAGCAAGGGGAAGGAGAAATGTTCTATGAATAAAACATGAATTTATAACTCGAAACCCCTGCGTGTGACAACCGCAGCGGGGACGAAATTAGGTGGACATGGAAAAAAATTAGACGAATAAATGCCGAGATAAAACAAACAAGACAAGCTGTGAGAGAGAGAATGAGTGAGAGATGGAAATAGCTGTGGAGGCCATCAATATGCAGATGAGCAGGGGTGACGATTGGATGGACCAGCACACAGCAGCCTAGCAGTATTGCACCGTACCCACGAAGGGGATCTGTTGGTTTTGGTTATCGATTCAACAAATTTCAAATTACCCGGAATATTTAGATAAACGCCTGTCCGCCCATTAAAGTGATAATCAATGCTAAACGGCAGCTAGCTCGGTTATCGATATCGGTTCGAAAGAGCAGTTTGCTGGATGTCACACAGTTATGATGATAATGTTTGAGGGTATTTGATGGGATATTTAGGCAGTCTCGTGAGTGCGGTTTTGACACGTTAGTCATCGATTGGAATTTTGTATGCGTTGTTGTGGTGTGGATGTTTGAATATGAAGTGAGCAGTGAAGAACCGACATCTCACACCGTCTTCAGCCCGGATAAGAGCAGAATGGATGCTTTTCACTGGACAAAGGAGGCGTAGAGCCAGCATGCAATCATTTTGATTTTTCATACCAACACAATGCTTGCATAATTCCAACCTTCCATAAAGCACTGAATGATCCAATTGCTGAACAACTTTACAGTTTTGAACATTCTCCGAAGAGCACCGGAAGCATGACGACATAATTATGCCGTAATACGAGTGTTATTACCACATCGTTCTTCAAAAACAATAGCACCAAAATAGCTATCGTATAAAATTCCTCTCTGCTGTCGTTCTCCATCCCCATCGCCATAAATTAACGATTTTCAAGAGCATAAACAAATGCATCCCGGCGTTAACTTTGCGGAGCCGGGGTAAAAAAATCGGCTTCCGAGTAGATTTTCCAACACCGCGCCTCGTCGTCCCCAATGTACTCTCAAGTAGAATTTGATACTTTTCTGGTGCTACCGATCGCCGTCGGAGGAAAATCAGATCGTTTTTTATGTTATTAGCTTTAACCTACGAAAAAAAAATGTTACATCACATTTGTTGAACCGACCGCCCCGCCGACTTGGATCTGACATGGTGATGTTCTTCCACTAACTCAAAGTAGGCATTCAAATGAGCAACCGCTAAAGAGGTCGCTTGACGATCGCTAATTATTATATGTTCATCGCGCTATGATGACTCTTTTCCCATGTTGCAGCGAATATAATTATGATGGAAAAGCAACAGCAAAAAAATCTATGCCTAGAACGTTCATCAGAGCGGAGAATATATGTCACATCACAAAACGGCTGTCAGACAACTATTTTTAGAACATTGGTTGGTTCCTGCTTTGTGATAATTTTTCGGGGCCGCCACCGTCGCCGTTGGATGAATGACTGACTGACGTCTGGTTCTGGAAGGGATTCTCTTTTTATAAGCGAAAAACATCAAAAGAATCGTCATCTGCGACGGGGTTGCGTGCGCTCATAATGATGATGCTGATGGAAACTACGATGGGAATCTATTTATGATTCAGTCTGACGTGCACCGTGTATATAGGCAAATTAGTAGTAAAAACTTGCCCAACTAAATATGCAGACGAAGTGATTACCAGAGGCGGTCCAATTTCATAATGCCTACGACGAGCGCTTACAATTCCAGGTACGTAAGGTACAAAGCAGGTGCTGGATGCTCAACTAGATGCTTCAGCATTCTCTGTAATCCCGTAACTATCCTGTTGCTCCTCGTTTGGGTTAGCAATCCAGGCAATATGGTCCATTCAGATGGTAGATTTAAATGCCAGCAGGCAGCCATTATTTCGGAGCACAGAGGTGTAATTTGAGATTTTATTTATTCCACCAGTAGTGCTCTCATTGTAATGGCTTTGCGGGTTGGCTGGCTGCATGTGGGCTGGATGAGGGCACTGTGATTTGAACTTGAATCAGTTTTAAATAGAGATGGGTATTTCATTTTTTTCATTTATCACTGCTTGCTAGTTTTATGGAATTGGAATTTGGAAAAGCAAAAAAAAGAAGGAAATATTTGACAAATCTTAAGGGTAAACCATAGATAAAATCCATAGGTAAGGACATACTAAACTTATAAAAACATGTTTCTCGATACTAACCGACTTCTTTCTGTAGATTCAGGTCCTTCTGTGCGTGATCTTTTACCCTGAAACAAAAGAGAAACAGAAAGCAGTTATTAATGTGAAACTATCACAGAGTTTATAATAAACAGATCTAAACCATTCTGTATTGCCGTTAAATGAAGACATCATATCAAGAAGACTGGAAACTTTGCCATAATCCAAGCGAAAGATACAGTAGCGCTGCGTTTGAGCGAAGATGGAAGCAACGCATATAAAAATGAGCAAATACACAAACCTTTCTTCTGAGGTTGAAATCTTTGCAATCAAATTTGTTCGGAGCGTTTACCTTTGCAGCAATTCCATAGAAAATAGTTGGAGTTAGAATTTCGTAGAAATTGATAATTTTGTTCCTTATCGATAAATATTAAACCAGTATTTTTTTATTCCGCCATTATAATTTCGCCGGCCCCTTACGTAAGATGGTTCAAAATATCACATTTTTTCCTAAAACATGTATAAGTAACTAAAAGTAAATTGGTACGCACAAAAAGACCTGTAATTCGAGATTCAATGAGTTTAAAAAGTCCATTAATGGTTGCTTTACAGTACTTTTATTAAAAATTCAAAGTTACAGCATTAGATGGTTACATTTCTCCAGTTCGAACGAAATCTCGAACGTTCCTCTTGATGGAGCCCATCAGTGCCCGCACAGTGGAAACGGACGCGGAATCAGCGCATTTCTTCCATTTAGTCCGCATTTGCTGGATGTCCTTGACTGCCCTGCCGCTTTGTCGAAGTCGCTGCTTTGAAATTGCCCAGTATTTTTTGATTGGTAGAAATTCAGGCATTCTTTGATGTAAACTTGGGATGTCATCGTCGAGGATGTGATGAATAGCTCCGTTTTCAGGCCACAACTGCAAATCGCTTGCCAAATCTTTACCTTCTTCGCGAACCTGTCGGCAAACACGAACTTGAATCTTCCCGACACATCCCCACGTCCAGTCACGATGTAAATCTTTAGACCGGGAAGCTTCTTAAAATCGAGTTTCGTCATCAATCAAATTGCAGCCCTTGTGTTTCGTCAAAACACGGTCGTACAAGAACCTTGCACGCTTTTTGGCCACGGAATTCTGCTTCATGTGTCGGTTCGGATGTTTACTGGCTTTATACGACTTGTATCCTTCCCTGGCAAGGATGTTCCGCACCGTTTGAAAGCTGGCGTTGTACCTTCTGGCCACATCTTGGATCGAAAAACCGGGGTTGGCTTTAACGCACCTCAACACCTTGCTGCGCAGCTGACAATCCCTGGTTAAAGTTTTTTCGTAGGTACACTGATTCCTTTCCACAATCAGGATTTCCTTGTAGGTTTTGAGCACTCGACAAACTGTTGTTTTCGGCATCTTCAGCACTTTAGCCAGCTTGGAACCGGACCACTCCGGATTTTCCAGGTGCTTGTGCACAATATGTTTTTTCTTTTGAGTTCCATTTGACGTTATTTCTGAACGCGATCGACAACTTTAATCATACTTGCACCAGTTGTTCTCTATAGAAGTGTAAACAAACCACTTTCAAAGATTTTCGATTCCCAACACTAGAGGCGTACTAGCGGCGCGCGAGGGGCGTACCAATTTACTTTTAGTCAGCCTTTACCTCGATTATATGCACATTTTCGTTTCTGAATTGTGCGTAAAATCGAATTGTACATAAAACTTTTCAAACTATCTCTACCTTTCAATTAAGTCCTTCTAGTTTTTAAGAAAAACAAAAATATCGATTTTAACCGTGGTTTTACATTGAAAAACATTGATTGTAATCGATTTTCATGAATTTCATAGTCTCGGGACCAATTGCTTGCATGTTATATTTTTTCCTGAAAATGTGAACTTTTTTAAGATTGTAGTTTATACTCATACTCAAACTGTCATGAGCCTCCATCAATCAAAACTTAATATTTTCGATAAATTGCTACTCAGAAGCTAAAAAACAAACCTCACTGAGATCACCTTTTCGCGGTACGTTACGGGATGTAAGTTCTACCACATTAAACTCTGGCCCTCAGCTCTTCTTGTAGACGATTATGAACCTCTGTTTTGAGATTGGATTCAAGAAATGGTTCGGGGACCAGGACTCCGATGCATAGTCAAATATCAGTATCATCGTTTATTTTTCTCACTAAGAAGACCAATGTTGATTACTGAGAATCAGTGTTGGGAAAATATCAAAAAATCAAATCTCACCAATGCCCAAGATCACGCTTGATTTTCGTAGACTAAAATCAACAAGTAAACAACTGCGGTTGATTTTGGAAGCTGTGATATCACAGCTCAGAATATCAAGCTAACAAAACTCACCAGCTGCAAATCTCAACAAACTGTGGTGAGATTGATTTTCACGATTTTTGCTTTACACCCGAACGCAACCGAAACTTCCATAATGGCTGGCAGATGTCACTTCGTGTCTGTCATCGGTGAACAGTAAAAATAGATAGCAAACTATACTTTCTCTTTCTAAGAAAACGATGAGCAACGGAATCATGTGTTGAGTCAACTCTCAGCTTGATTTTTGCACGTTGTGAATAGTCTCGCAATATCAAAGGAGCTTGTTAAATCAATATGATCAACATGATATTTTGTTCCAATACCACACATGATATTGAGAGCGTATGAGAGCGGACAAATATCATTTGATTGATGATTTTTCCAACACTGCTGAGAACGCAAGTTTAATAGTTTAATGGTAGCCATATCTAGTACACAAGACAACAATGGTTACAAACTAACATGTTTCGGGTATCCCGGGGAAGATGCCTGTTTCTGATTTGATCAAACCCTTCATTATGACACCTTTAAATCAAATTAAAATGCACAGCACACTCAACTCTATTGTCATTGCTCGGTAATGCTTTTTACAGGATTTGGCCTTCTACACTGAGAAATGCATTATTTCATTAATAACCGATTTATCAGCTTTCTTTAAATGAATACACGGAAACCTCCGTTTACGAAGTATTTTTTACGCAGTATTCAATTTACAGTGGTGGCTTTTAAATTACCACAATAGCCCAATTTTCATTCAAAGGTGACATGTTGTTCAGTGTATTTTATTTAATTAATTGATAGGACCTGAGCCCGCCAAAGGTAGATTGGCATTGAAAACTTGCAGTAGGCGTTGAAAACCTAAATTTTATTTAATTTAATGTGATTAGTTTGTTAATTTTGAATATATTTTAGTTGAGTTTGTCCGTCAAAATACCTACTTTTGAAAATCATTTTTCATTCTCACCGGAGGGGTGCGAACACTAGCCAACTTAGGCATATTGCAACTATTTTTTGTTATGATCAATTGAGCTGAAATTTTGACACCGAACTACAAATACGCTGAATTTTGTGTGTACGTAATATCAAATTATTGGAAGCGCTTGCTGGAAATTGACGGGCTGGTTGAAAATGGCCAACTAATTAGCACATTTATAATTCGAAATTTCCGAAGTGTTATACACTGGAGTCGCTTTTTAAGCGGGTGATACGTCCCGCGTAAAAAAAACCGCGTAAATTCCGGAATCCGCGTAAAAAAAACCGCGTAAATTCCGAAATCCGCGTAAAAAAAACCGTGTAAAAAAAAACCGCGTAAAAAGCGACTCCAGTGTAGTTTTAAAATTTTCAACCATATTGCCAATAAACGATGGCGTGCTTAAGAAAGTTTAACGAAGTACATCTCAAATAACGAGTTTTTTTTTCGGGTTACTGGGAAATACTGTGAAATACTCCACAATATGGGTATTTTAGGAATCAGAGTGACGTTCAGGGATCGGAAATCCATGTTTGACGCCATTTTGAAATCCAAGATGGCGGCATCCGGTTACAGAAAAACTGGGAAATGCTGTCAAAAACCCCACAAAATGGGTATTTTTGGAATTGGGGAAACGTGTACGGACCGGGGATCGATGTGTTTGACGCCATTTTGAAATTCAAGATGAAGGCTTCCGGTTTCAGGAGATCAGAATAATGCTGTTAAATACCCAACAATATGGGTATTTTTGGAATCGGAGTGACGTGTAGGGACCGGAATACGATGTCTGACGCCATTTTGAAATCCAAGATGGTGGCTTACGGTTACAGAAACACTTTGGAATCCTGAAAAATACCCCACAATATGCGTATTTTTGGAATCGGGGTGACGTGTGACTGTTTTTCTGTAACCGGGAGCCACCATCTTGAATTTCGATGCCCACGGCTGAAAGTCTCTCTAATAAAGGAAAAAAATTGAATTTCAAAATGGCGTCAAACATCGATTTCCGGTCCTTCCCGTCTTTTTAATTCCAAAAATACCCATATTGTGGGGTATTTGATGGTATTTTCCAATTTTCTGCAACCGGATGCCACAATCTTGGATTTCAAAATGGCATCAGACATCGATTTCCGGTTCTTAAATGTCACTCTGATTAAAAAATATACCAGTTTTGTGGGTTCTTTTCCATTTATTTAACGTCGGTCTCTGTTCCGCAATCTAGTGCCAATCACCGACGGACATCGATTGCCATCCATTGACGGCAATCGAATGTGCAGGAAGGCAGCTCCCACACCTGGGTAGGATATCGCACCCATTCATCAACACACATGGGCCAGGACCAACGGCTTTGCTTCCCTTCCGAAGGAAGACGTGACCAGAGATTTTTTATGCCTCAGAAAAATCCCACCGACCTCGGCTGGGATTGAACCCAGACCCATTGGGGTATTAGAAAGCAGTCACGCTTACCACTACACCACCGGCGCCGGCTCAGTTTTGTGGGTTATTTGATATTATTTTCAAAAACGTTTTTTTACGAAGTAAATCTTTAATAGGGATGGATGTAATGTCGGCCTAATCCAAGCAACATTGAAAGTTTTATAGAGGTTTTATAGCATTCTACAAGCTTAAATCATGCTCTACAGAACCCTTATAAAACCAGAAATGTTACTTGGGAATGCCCATAATTTGGGCCCATACATAAATTCAGCAATCGACTAAATTTTTAATAGCGACAGCGACAAATTGATAAATAGCAGATTTTAGCTATTGGTCCAATCTTAGATCCATATGCCAACATTAGAACCATTTCCCCTAAGTAGTTTTTTTTATGCACTAAATAATTCAATTGACGAACCCCTGTAGGTTCCAAAGTAATGATTTTCGTAATCAATATAATCACCAGCTTCAGCAAATCATAAAACCGAGTAATTCCGGAAACTTAAATTGAGTTCCGAGAACTATTGGAAAATTTAAAAAACTTCATGTTAGTTCCATTAACATCAAACGGCAACCTTCAAGAAGTTCTAAGAATTTTATGGAAATCCAAAGAATTATAAGGCAGTTTTGCAAATTTCAAGAACGTCTAGAACAACATATAAGTTTCAAGATCTTAAAGGAAATTACGTTATTTCGGGCAATGCTAAAAACGCAGAGCAGTTTATGATTATCAGAAAAATTTTAGGATCCTATGGAAATTAAATTTAGGAACATAGCAGAACTTGCGGAAAACTGTGGAAACATTAAAAAAGTTGCATGAACCACAGGAAAGCTAGAACTATAGATTATCAGGCGAGCTCAAAGATCTAAAAAGCTGTTTAAATAACTTCAGGAACGTTCAGACTTTCAGGCTAGCTTAAAGATCTGTGAAGGTTAGTTTTAATAAATTTAGGACAGCACCGTGAGGGACAGTTAAATTTTGAGAAACTTCAAGAAGCTCCAGGAATTTCAGAGAAGTCCAGAGAACTTTAGACATTTTTGGGAAGTTCACAAAAGTCCAGATATGTTCAGGGTTCAGGTTCAAGTTTAAAAAATATTAGATTAGATTTTGTAAAGAGAATTTCAGCCGTGGGCAGCGCAGTTTATAGATGTTTAGGGCTGTTGCATTAATGCCCGGCCAGTACCAAGATCTTCAGGAAAGTTACAGGAACTTCAGGGTGGCTCCGAGAACATCAAGGAAGATCAGTGAACCTCAGGTAGTTAAATTAACTTCAAGGGTGTTTCAGGAACTTTACAGAAGTTTCACGAAACTCAGGGAATTTCCGTAGACATCAGCAATGGTCCGAGACAGTCCGGGATGATCAGAGAACTTCAGAGAAGTTTAAAGATTTTTAAGCAGTTTCATTTTTTTAGGATTGTTTCAAGTATTTCGTTGAAGATCAGAGAACTTCAGAACAATTCCATTGATTAATTGCTTCGACTTTCATAATGTTTCAAAGAATTATGGAATAGAGGAAATGGCTCTAATGTTGGCCTATGAATCTAATAATGGGCCCATCGCTAAAAATCTGCTATTTATCAATTTTATCTAGATGAACGCGTCATTATGACGGTCACGGTGCTCCTCTGACCGTTATTATAAAAAAATAATTCAATCGTAGGGCGCATTTTCGAGTTACGCCCTTTTAAAGGCGTAACTGCATAAATCTCACTAAAAACAGTGAAATGCCATCACATATGCTTATTTTGCATGCAACATGACATGAAATGTCGATTGCAGAGTGTTTATATATTAATTACATGGTTATAATTTGTAACGGTTGCTAATTTTTGGAATTAAAAAGGGTTTTGTACGTTAATTTAAGGCTTAAGTTTTATTTAAATAAACTGTAAACTAATAAACCTAAATTAACTATAAACTAATAAACCTTAATATAATTAATGAATCTCAAAGTGGTTTAACACAAATGACCACTATTGTTGTCAACGACAGCACGCAGATGTTGAGATTTGTATATCTTTGATGTTTTCGTGGTCTTGTATTTTTTCCCAAATCAATAAAAAGTCGCTGTGAACCGATTCGGACGCCTGCTCGTTGTGCCAACCCAAACTTTGTCCAGTTGCGTTATAAAACTCTTTCACGTGAAACTTGGTTATATGGTATTTGGACGATTTTGGTATTTCCCAATATTCGACAAACTTATTAATATCTTCTTCAAATCCGGGTACAAGTTCGAATGGGAAGCATTTCTTGCACGCATTTTCAAAAGTGTTTCAGGACCTATAAAAAAGTTATTAGTTTCATACCTGCTGATCTAAAAACAACTGTACCTCACATCAACATAGTTTGATGCTGAATTTATGTATGGGCCCAAATTAGGGGCATTTAGGCCGACATTACATCCATTTCCCCTATTCCGCAAATTTCGGGAATGTAAAAAAAAAATCTGTAAATTTTCGGTGACTTTAAAGAAATGCTATAAATATTTGGAAAATCGTTAGAACTTACGAGAAATCCAGATAAGTATTTGAAAAATTGGGGAATGTAAGAGAACATTCCAGAATACTCCAAAAAATGCACAAGACAAAAGTGTACGCCAAAAATTTATTTTAAGTCGGATTTTCTTGAAACTTTCAGGGAATTAACTAATACATATGGATTATGTTTCGGCATAATTACTTTATTCAATTTCCTTTCCATCGCTGAAAGCCCGCACCTTTCCCTTAAGACCCCTCATTACATTTTGTGCAATGGTGGAGCCTACCTTTTTGGTCACTTTCATCCATTCTTTCTTCAACTCCAGCTCGTTCTTAAACACCTTGGACGATTTTCGAACTTTGGCCTTCATTATGGCCCAAAATCTTTCCACCGAACGAATCTCTGGTGAATTTGGGGGGTTGGCGGTTTTTGGTACAAAAACAACGTTATTGTCTCTGTACCAATCCAACGTCGATCGCGCGTAATGGCATGATGCCAGGTCCGGCCAAAATAATGTCTCGCCTCCAACAGACGCTTCTGGAGGCACTCGTTGCGGTAAATTTCACTGTTGATGGTACCCATTGTGATGTACGGTTTACTCAGTTTACCGCATTGGTATATGGCCGGCCAGAGCAAGCATTTTTTGGCGAATTTGTCCACTTTCTTCTTCCTTATGTCTTCCGGAACATCAAACCGTGATTTGGCAACGTAGAACTCCAGCCCCGGTATCTGCTTGTCGTCTGCCTTGATGTAGGTTTTGTCATCCATAACCACACACATCGGTTTCGTTAACAACTCTCGATACAGCTTCCTTGCGCGGGATTTGGCCGCCGTGTTTTGTTGATCACGCCGGTTCGGTGCCTTCCGGACCTTGAATACACGAAGCCCAGCTGAACGAACCAGGCGGAACACTTTGCCTTCAGAGCCGCGTCGCGAATCGAAAGGTTCGGATTACGCTTGAAATAATCCAACACCTTCCGGGCCTTCACAGGGTCAGCTGCCTTCTATTTTCTTCCACTTCCAGCCCGCCGCTCGGTCGTCTGGGACTCTTTAAACGATTTTACCACCCTAGACACAGTTGTATGGGTGATTCCCAGTTGTCTTCCGATCCATCTCATGGTCGCAGTCGGATTTTCCATGACGGCGCGCGAAATTCTCCGGCGATTTTCTTCTTGTTTCGATGACATCTCAATAACCACTGAACAGATTGTTATGAAATTTTACACAGGTAAACAGTTCACTCCAAACTAGTTATACCCAGATTTTCATCAATTTTTACCCACGGATAAAAAAGTTACACACGGATCAAAATGGTGCATTTTTTTTTCGAGTGCAAGCCTTATTATTGAAAATTTGGGGAACTTCAGGAAAGTTTAAAGATTTTGAAGGAAACTTCCTTCCGGGCTTCAAGGTAATATCGAAATCATCAGGAACTTCAGTCTAGATGAAAGAATTTTAATTATCGTCAAGGATATCGTAGGAATTTTTCAAAAAATCCGAGAAATCCAGGGAAGCCTAGAGAACATTACTGAAGTTCACAGACCTTTAGGGCAGTTCCAATTACTTTAGAGATACACCAAACATTTTAGTCTAGACTTTCGAAGAAGTGTGAAGATCTTGAAGAATTTGTCATTAAATTTTGGCTTTCCAGTCTTATCGTCAACGTTTTGGTTCAGGGGTTGGGAGCTTCATCAGGCCTTTGGCTTATTCGTATCTTATCTTTGCTAGTTTTAGTTATAGATCGTGATGGTATAACTTTATATCCCCTGAAGAAGACCAAGTCCAAAGATGGAAACTTTGAACATAAAACATTTGAGTTTTGCTCCACCGTTAATCTGAAAAGCCAATATGACAACAATTCACTTTTGATCCAGGATGGTGAAACTCATAAATAACGATTTTGCCAACAAGATTCGCTCTCTCCCAGATTGTGCAAAACCGTTTTGAAAGGAGACCAAAATTTTGAAAATAAGTCGAGACCGATTCCTCCGCTTTCCTCTGTTGACCAGAACTCGGACCCATCCCTACTCATAATCTTGGCCAAACCATGGTGAGCCCCCATGAGCCTGCCGTACTGGAGGCAATGTCTAGAGTCGCTGACACCCCCGTAGTAGTGCATGATGAAAGATTCTATCAGTGCCAAAAGCTATCGCCCCATCAGCCTCTTGTCCTCCATCTCGAAGCTATTCGCAAAGTTGATACTCAGCCGGCGGAACAAGTCCATATCTAATCTACATCAATACATGATGGCCTAGTGTACAAGCTGCATTGATACAACTTTCCGATCTATGTACCTCGTGAAGGCAGATCATTCCAGGTCTATTTGAACAATGTCCCCTCTGATACGTTCAACGTTGATGCAGGGGTCCCTCAGGGTAGCCTACTTGAGCCTATCCTATTCAACATTTTCACGTCTGACGTTCCTCCCCTGCCGGGTGGTGGTATCTTGTCAATGTTACAGATGCCACCTCCATCATCTATACGAGCTAGAAGATTTGTATCAACGCAGCTAAAACACAAACCATTTTGCTTCCACACTCGAATTCACCTGCTAACATCAAGGTCCATCTTGATAGCACTCCCACTGAATGGTCGAGTGAAGTAGTCTACCTTGGTCTGATCCTCGATAGCAAATTGCTATTCCGATCATATGTGAACAAGACATCCACCAAGTGTAACATCTTGATCAGGTTGCTCTACCCTCTGATAAACAGGAAGTCCACCCTGTCCCTCAAAAACAAGCTTGCTGTCCACAAGCAGATCATTCTGCCGGCTATTGAGTATGGTATGCCAATCTGGGAAAGTTGTGCTAAGTGCCACCACCTAAATCTTCAGAGGATCCAAAACAAGATCCTCAAAATGATCCTTAACAGTCCACCGCGAACTCGTAATTCTGAGATTCGCCACCTGGCCGGTCTTCAAACACTCGAGGAGCGAAAGACGGAAAGGTTCAGAGTTGCCTATCCGCGATCAAACCACCAGATCATTCGTGATTTGGCAACCTAGTTTAAGTAGTTAGGTGGGTTTCTGTGCTCAAGTAGGTAGGTTATCACATTTTTAAATACAAACGAAAACAATCCCATAAAAGGGTATCCTGTAAATTAGTGCTAAACGCAATCATCACATTAGAATAACATATTAATTAGAACAAAGATGAATAGCCTAACGGCGCCGGTGGTGTAGTGGTAAGCGTGATTGCCTCTCACCCCAGCAGGCCTGGGTTCAATCCCAGTCGGCGCCGCCGGGATGTTCTGAGGCATAACATCTCTGATCACGCCTTCCTTCGGATGGGAAGTAAAGCCGTTGGTCCCCGGTTCATGAGTTGATGGGTCGATAGGTAGGGTCCAGGTGGCACGTCGGTAGCATTGGTGCTCAGCACGGAAAACAATATCGACGGAAAAAACAAACCAAAGGAAAAAAAAAACAGATGAAGAGTTAAAAGCTAACTAATTGAAATATTTAAACCAAATGTTGCAATAATAAAAATCCAGCAAATAAGTGAGTGCCCTGAAAAGAACCTTTTGATATGAATTTTAGTTGGGATTAAATCAGGTTGGAAGGCTGCAGAATATCAGTGTCCACCCAGCTGAAGCTCCTCCCGTTTTAAGTTTTTCTCGTTAAACTCCTTCTCTCAACAAGTTGGAAATCTTAGCCTTTAGCAGAAAGACGCTTAACACTTTTTTCCGGCGAATTTATGATCCTGTTTCACGTCTACGCCTGTTCAGATAAATTAGTACTTTTATTTATTTTCTCTACTGCGCTAAATCAAACAAGTAGAAATAAGAAGGGATGTCGGTTACGCGCTCGAATAAATGAAAAGTCGATAAATATTTAAGTGAATAGCTGGAACAATCTTTATGATTAATCGTTAATCGTATATTTGAACTTTTAGGCATCCCTAGAAAATAATGTAATTTCATGTTTTTTGACAAGGACCACGTCGAACAGCAGAATTGCAACCAGTAAGTTTAACCTAAGAACCAAAAGCGGTGCGATGCTAGTATTCATTGCATTGCTGAATTAAGGGGGTTCGAAGCAGAGGGGTGAAAGTCAATTCTCTTCATCGATGTCCTCTTTTAATGACCATGGCTTCACTAACCTATTTCGCACTATTTCTGCTATGCTCTTCTATCATCCAGAACAACAATCGTATCAATGAATGTGTTTGCCATCGAGTTATTAACGAAACAGAAAGTCGATGAAGAGAATCGAAAATCACTTGCACCCCTGCTTTCAAGTTTGGTTACAAAATTACAACTCTGGAGAGCATTTTGTGTGGTCGTTGGGGGCCTGTGGTTCTGAATATGGTGATGAGTGTGCAAAATGTTACGCAATTGCATTGCGAATGCCATTTCGACTTGTTTCGTCTACTAACGACTCTCTGATGACAGTATTGGGGAAGCAGCATATCCATGTACGTAATTGGTGGATTTGGTAGTTATTTCGACGCTTTTGGACAATGCTTGACATTTACCACTTTTTCAATAGTTTATTGTTCAAGATCAAAAATCAAAAGCATTGTTATCGATGCGTTGAAATATTTCTGATCGATTGGTGATAAAGTTATTGAAATTCGTCCAGGGACAGCTAAGTTGTTAACGTTCAAAATCTTTCATAATTTCGTTACATGTTTCATTTACGGTTTTCCCAAAATGTACCCCCATATAAAAATCACAGACGTAGTCCTACGTCAAAAAACTTATCGCGCATTTTATAAAAGCATGAGTTCATTTCTTTAAATTCCTGTGAACTAGTAGCGTTTGCTGTAAAATTCCCATAAGGACTAATCTACCAAAATTTCCCGATCTCTTCAAAACGGACAAAGCATCCCAACAAATCTCAACATATTGATTTTTCCTTTCTTCACCTTCTTCGCTGGCGCAGCAGCACCATCACACACCATCAGCATTGCACAATTCTCCGGGGAGTGATTCTTATCGCACATTTGGAAGCGTTCAAATAATTTGTTCCCGTTTAGTGATTTTTACGAGCTGCCGCAGTGGGAGGAAAATTCTTCCTTCGCAACACATTTGAGGGTGAAATAGAAAAAAAAAACGGGAAAAGAATATCGCTTCCCATCAGTACTTCATTCTTGAGGTGAGGAACCGAATGTATGCTGAGTGACTGCTTTTCACCGAGTTGATAAATCACTTCTGCTACAAGTAGGTCGTAAATTTCATAATCGTTATTGTGACACCGCAGGATTAGAGGATTAATAAATATGCCAGATTGCACCGTATTTTTTTCTCACGCACTATCGGAAGCTGCATCACATAAAATCAACGGGAATAGAACGGGAAAATATGCCAAGAAACACTCTAACACACAGACAGCATTCCCGATTTGATATATTTTATGATCGGGATGTGGAACCAACTCAACAAATTACGCTTCCCGATAAAAATCAATAAATGTGAAAATTTATGAGTTGACACCATCGTCGATTATGGTTCGTTTTGACTGCGTGTCTTATTAGCATATCTCTCCCTGGGGCCATCGTCGTGCCAGAACGACACAAGGCACCACTAGCATCATCCCAAGGGAAGCGGGGTGAAATCTGCGCGGAGAGATGTGCTGTGTGATAAGATCAACACGTTGTTGTTGGTCCACATGCCACTAGGTGCGATTGTAGGGGAAGCTGTGGCAGGAGTGTTGGACGCATTTTGATAATCAAAAATGTTTAGTTGGTATGCGTGTTTTTATTAGGAATGCTGAGGGATATTTTTGCTTTAATTCAAAAATATCATGCTTACTACAAACAATGCACTTTACCCCGAATCACTCTACGCTCTAATATGTGACTTCAGAAAATAAGGGAAAAACAAAAGCGTGGAACATAATGAAAAATAAATTAAAAAATAATATAAAATTAATTATGTTTGTAAATTATGCTGCCGCTTTTGCTCGAATGCCGGGCGAGGATTTATCTGCTGCATGCGAGGAACGTGTTGGAATGGAAAACATTGCCCTCATAGCCTGGCGAGCGTCTTTTCGTCGTCGTGGGCCAGCCTTCAATTTCTCGGAAAATCATTTAGCTAATATTTTAACTGACCGGGGCCACTTTTCAAGCAGATTTATTAGATCCCATGGTAGATCAGGTCAAAAACGGTTCTCCCTCAGAGTGTTTTCTTTTCATCCATCTCTAAATAAGAGCGTCGGTCGGTGTGGTGGCGTGGCGGGCCAGACAGTGCGGCACATGTGCGACCGGTCACTTGACGCTGGACGAGATGAAATGAAAACAAAGCGAAACAGAAATAAGAAAGGAATGTGCATTACCGAAAACGACGACATTCGGGGGGAATCGGAAGGAAAACATGACTGGAAGAAGCATGTAAGGAAGTGTGATAAATGTTTGTCGTTTTGCTTCTTCGAGTTCTTCTTCTCCGTTGCATTGGGGTGGTTGTGGAGGACCAACATAGAGCCAGAGTCCATCTCGGTGTGGTACGAGAATGCTTTTGCAGTACGAAAACATGCCAAAATTTGTTAACGGGTTCGAAGTCATGAATTTGGACAAGGATTTTGGTTTGTTAATACCTTTTCATGCCCATGTTGTTCGTAAACAACAAGATTTTCATAAGCCAGGATAAAAACAGGTGATTTTTTCAACAACAACAGTTTGTTAATGGTAGAAAAGATACACCATTTAGCCAGTGTTCGTGTAAATGTATGGTCGGAATCAATTGATGCACGCAAAACAAATGGCATGCACCGGGGTACCTCTTTTACTCAGAGTTTCTCAGAGTTACTCTGGTTTGATCTGGAATCTGATCTAATTTGCGACGATAACAGAATTAGTAGGGCATATAGTTTAGGAATCTGATCAAGCAAATGTCAGTTCGACTTCAAAATATAAACAATAAAAAGCAATGGATGCAATATTTAAATTAAGGAAATGATCTCGTTTTCTACCAGTTCATTGAAGTTTTAGCTGTTTTCTGAAATCACTGTGGTGATGGCTTTCTGTATCACACTTTTCGCTTTGCAAGGATAATGCAATTGACCAGGATCTTGCCACCAGTACTGAGCATCCACATGCTTAGAGAAAGCGAATAGATATTCCCTTCGGGCTACCAGCGCCGATGATGAAATCTACTTGAGGATGAGTCCTGCAAGGGTCACTGTTGCTAAAGGGTGTCCCACATTAAATTGTATCAAGAAAAAAAAAACGCAGTAGAAAATCACCCATTGGGTATTTTCTCTTGAAAATTTGGGTATATGTACTTTAGAGTGTATTGTTTACACTGTACTTTTATTCGCTGTCAGTTTTTTCGAAAGTTGGAAAAAATGGCGTCACCCGAAAAGCAACGTCGCGAATTGATTTTGCGCAAGCACTTGGAAAAGCCTCAACTCTCTCATCGGGACATTGGAAAACAACTCAGAATCGTGCAGTCAACGGTGAGTCTTGTGATTAAATGTTACTACGAAACTCTGAGCATCGAACGGAAGGAGAAATGCGGTCAGAATGGATGTTCTATTAGAGATCAGGATCACAAGCGTGTCGTGAAAGCGTTTAAGCGGAATCCCTATGCTTCGGTCAGGGATGTGGCCAAAAATTTGAATCTGTCCAAGTCTTTCGTTCAGAGAGCCTAGGACCGGGAGGGACTGCATACGTACAAAGTGCAGAAGGCTCCAAATCGCGACGAACGGCAAAATACGATCACGAACTGTACACCCAGATGCTGACAAAGCCTCATTGTCTCATCATGGATGATGAGACTTACGTCAAGGAGGACTTCCGGCAGCTTCCGGGGCTACTGTTCTTCACCGCCCAGCACAAGTTTGATGTTCCGGAGGAAGTAAGGAAGCAGAAACTTTCAAAGTTTGCCAAGAAATACATGATTTGGCAAGCGATCTGCTCATGTGGCAAACGGAGTGCGCCGTTCGTGACTACCGGGACTGTAAACGAGGAGATCTACTTCAAGGAGTGTTTATTAAATTCTGAGGAACACTAGCATAAGTTTTTTCGACTTTTTGCAACAAATTTCAAGAATTAGAAAACCATCCAAGATATGGAAAACAAGAAACAAATTTTAAATTAAAAGTATTTTCATTCTTTGACTCTGTAGCTGAGAGAATTATGAGAGAAAAATGTCAAAATCCTAGATTTATAAAATTAAGATTCTGGTTAAAATTCGCGTGGCAATGGTCAAATTTTCTTGATTCTGACAGTTTGAAGAATATTTAATAGTATTTCGATGATAAATTTCAAAGAAAATTTGACGAGTATAAAAACTAATTGTGATTAGAATTCAAAAGAAAATCTGATGAAATTCAAGCCAAATTTTTAAGAAAATTTCAATCTTATTTTGAGGAGAAACTAAAGGAAAAGAATTATGAGGATAATTCAAAGACGAGAGTCCCAAGTGAATTAATTAAAATTAGTAATAAATTCCAGATTTTTCAACCTTAGCATGAATAAGACCCTAATTTATTGAGGATCTTAGAAAACAAAAAATACCGGATAGTGTAGTCATGGCAGTCAAGCTTCTTCAGGGATCACCTCTAGAAAAGAAAAATGTGTTTAATATTGAAAAATTAAACGAAGAAGAGTATTTGATTCTACACCAGTCGCTACCATCAGATTCGTCGAAATCGTATATTTCGGTTAATTTCTTATGAAATTTTCCCTTATCTAGCGCGAGTTGCTTCCACTCATCGCAGGTAAGGTCTCCAAAACGTTACATCGACTGATGAACACTGTCCCACCAAGTGAAGCTGGGCCTACAAGCTCGTAACTGTGGAGCTCTCAACCGCGCAGTACATCGAAGGGGATGAGAACGGTTTCGTCTCCGAACATGCCCCCACCAGCGCATTTGATAAATGCGAACCTTTTTTGTGATTCGCTTTTTACCAAGCAAACGATTCACGGATGCGTTAGCAACAGATCCATTTTCACTTTGGCACAAGTTCGCCATATTCTGCACCACTTGTTTCTCGTATCCCCGGATAGACGTTCGACTGTACTTGCAACTTGAGTCCCGAAAATCATGGCAGGAGCTATAACAGACTCATAAATCTCATGACCCAGCTGCCAGGATGGATTGTACTTTTTTAAGAAGTCCATCACGGCTCTTGAAACTCACACAGCATTCCTACAACGAGCCCTCACAGTCATAGGGCGTTCTAGTTTAGCTGTAAGGTACACACCCAAGTACCGCATAGGCTCAGTGGTTTTATAATACCGCCCACCAATCTGGATCTCAGTCAAAGCCTCCCCCTTTGATTCCCTAACTAAAATCTTACATTTGTCCTCATTTAGATTCAGGCCAACGTATCCTAGGTATTCTTTGAGTTTAGAAAGAATAACCTCTAGGTCTTCCTTATTGTCCACGATAATAATGATGTCGTCGGCAAATGCAAGGATAAGAGGAAGTGTGATTCTACCTTCCTGGTTCAGTAGGCTGGGAACTTCATCAGCAACAGATTCCAATACAGCTTCCATAATTAAGTTGAAAATATAGACAAAGGACAACCTTGTTTAATTCCTCTTCGATGAGCATGTGTTTTTGGAGTTTGGAGGCGATTTTCTCTGGTACATCGCTTAGAATTGCACAAGGCAATAGTTTGACACCAAAAACGAACCCTTCTGCAAACCGCCCTGCCCAAGAAGGAGAGGATTGACGATAATTTGTTAGGTTTCATTCTGCAGTTGCTTTTGTTTTCTTCAAAGTCGTTTATATCAGAAACGTAGTATTGGCACACAGACAAACAGCCGTAACACATTGAATATTTCTCACTGTAAAACATCGTTGCTAAAACATTACCGCCATCTGTTGAGTACACTGTGGTGGATAGTACGCTGAATAGATGGCGGTAGTGTGTAAACGTCAAACGTAAGGGAATTGACTATGCGTGCCACAGGTGACGGTACTACCAACTAAGATACTTTTAAATTGACTGTTAAATGCTTGTTCGATTAACAACTTGCGAGTGTTATGTCCGCTTGTCTGTGATTGGCATATAATTGTAATTTTGAGGTTGATTTTGTAATTGTTTGATAGATAGTTTACTTGAATTGAAACACTGAGTTGTATAAACTCGACGAATCATACCTTGAATATAGTAGTAGTTACAGTGTTGCATGATCTAACAACCACTGTCTGCAACTAGTGTTGGATGGGCCGCAGGGTTGATTACGGGTCAAGGCTAACATAACTCTCCAAAACTAACGCTCATGCATTGCATTTTTAATTATAAAGTAGTTTTGTTTTCCTACTTATTTATCCATTGTTTTTATGCTTTTCTAATAGACTGCCTAAGTTTCTTTTTCTCTGTTTTCATTAACTGTTGGTATTGTAAATACATTATAGCCTGAACAATGCGTAAAGAGCAAACTGAACAATTGAACGTCGCGTGAAAGTGAAACTTAATGAAGGCCTGAGTACTTTTTCGTAGTTTTTAGTTTTCGGATTTGAAAGATCGTCGGTTACAGTGGGCTGCTTACTGAGCAGAAAAACGCGGTCCCAGGTCCTTACATATCAAAGAGATTTATGTTAAAATCGCTTGTGTATCGTGTATTTTACGAAACTCGTTGTTGTCGTTGGTTCCGGGTTTGAATGGATACAAAAATTTTAGCAACGGTATTATGTGATATGAGGGGCTCGGTGGCCTTAGAGCAACCGTTTTTGCTTACTGAGCAGAACATCATGAGTCTAATCTCAGGCCCATCCACATTCAAGATTCGTCAATCGTTTTATTTGTTAATATGACTACATGGTAATAACAGCAACTCGGTGATTAAAAAGGTGCTCGTCTGCCTAGTGGCAAACGTTTTTGCTTACTGAGCAGAAGACCGTGGGTTTAGTCCCAAGCTCCTTCGCGTTATATGATCGTTAGGACATCAATTCAGCTTATCGTTTACCAAAACGAACCCTGCTGCAAATCCAACCCTCTTATCCAACATCCCAGTGATTCCTCGTGGAAGTGCAGAGGTGTTCTCAGCTCCATTTTGAACTGTTAAATGATGTGATCCATTCCGAAAAGTGTTCCGAGAAATCGAACGCTGCAGTTGTAAAGAAATTCTCTGGAAATTGAATAGAAATTCTAAAAATAATTCTAAGGGAATCCTAAGAAGTATTTTTTTTGTAAATTAATATACTTGTACATAACTCTCCAAAACTAACGCTCATGCATTGCATTTTTAATTATAAAGTAGTTTTGTTTTCCTACTTATTTATCCATTGTTTTTATACTTTTCTAATAGACTGCCTAAGTTTCTTTTTCTCTGTTTTCATTAACTGTTGGTATTGTAAATACATTATAGCCTGAACAATGCGTAAAGAGCAAACTGAACCATTGAACGTCGCGTGAAAGTGGAACTTAATGAAGGCCTAAGTACTTTTTCGTAGTTTTTAGTTTTCGGATTTGAAAGATCGTCGGTTACAGTGGCCTGCTTACTGAGCAGAAAAACGCGGTCCCAGGTCCTTACATATCAAAGAGATTTATGTTAAAATCGCTTGTGTATCGTGTATTTTACGAAACTCGTTGTTGTCGTTGGTTCCGGGTTTGAATGGATACAAAAATTTTAGCAACGGTATTATGTGATATGAGGGGCTCGGTGGCCTTAGAGTAACCGTTTTTGCTTACTGAGCAGAACATCATGAGTCTAATCTCAGGCCCATCCACATTCAAGATTCGTCAATCGTTTTATTTGTTAATATGACTACATGGTAATAACAGCAACTCGGTGATTAAAAAGGTGCTCGTCTGCCTAGTGGCAAACGTTTTTGCTTACTGAGCAGAAGACCGTGGGTTTAGTCCCAAGCTCCTTCGCGTTATATGATCGTTAGGACATCAATTCAGCTTATCGTTTACCAAAACGAACCCTGCTGCAAACCCAACCCTCTTATCCAACATCCCAGTGATTCCTCGTGGAAGTGCAGAGGTGTTCTCGGCTTCCATCAAAGCGAGTGTCATGTCAACACAATCCTTCCCATTCCTTTCTTGACCTGTGTTCGGGCGCAACCGGCGCTGGTATTGCCTAATTTAAGATCACCAGTTTTTACACATTGAGGATGATTGCTAGTCCCAAGCATCGTCTATTGGTTCTCTGTGTAATTACAGCTGGTCTGGCAATAACAGAGTAGCAACCGTGGGCGGTCAATCAAGCTCAAGCTCAAGCTCTTAGAAAACAAAAAATAACCAAATATTTGAAGATGCTAAGTTTCAAATAACAAACTTAGAGTGGTCATTTTATACGATAGATGAGGAGATGAAAGTATAGAAATGATAAATCCGTTAGAGTACGGCAGTGTGAAAATTGTATATAGAGAGTAGAAAGTGAGCAAGGGCAACTTTGAGGAAGGTACGAATCGGGTTGATCATCTCTCTTTACCAAACTCCCCAGTTGGAGAGGGATGGTGAGGGGTATTCGTTCTAGTAGTATGAAACTCCATTTTGAACTGTTAAATGATGTGATCCATTCCGAAAAGTGTTCCGAGAAATCGAACTCTGCAGTTGTAAAGAAATTGTCTGGAAATTGAATAGAAATTCTAAAAATAATTCTAAGGGAATCCTGAGAAGTATTTTTTTTTTGTAAATTAATATACGTGTTGAGGCTTAATTGAATCAACTTTAAAAAGCCAAGTTATCATTTGTGTTAAACATACTGAATCTTAATTTTAAATCTAAAGTTATAGGAATTGTCTCGAGGCTAGTGAAGATTTACAATTTTATGGATAAGGAGAAGGAAGAAGGAGATTTGAAACATGAGTCCAAGAAGTATTCTAAGGGAATTTTCAGAATGCAAGCAATTCTTTAGAAAATTCTAGAATTAGTTTTGAGGGTATTCCATGCCCATTAATGGGCTAGTATATAACCTTTTCGTGGTGCATTACTGACATTAAGATCTACCACCGGAACCTAGTCCGAACTAGTTCAAATTAGGAGAACAGGATGGTTTTTAAGGAGCGCATCTTAGTCCTTTTTTTATTTTTTATGCCTTGTTGATAGTCACAAGACTTGGCTTTGTCCACCGAAGATGATCTTGTAAAACGGAAAAAATAAGTTAGGTAGTTATTTTTCATCTACGTGATTCCGTAAATTTTATTCGCTGTTCTCTAGTTTTAAGTGGTTAAGACTAGGATACTGTGGCCAAGGTTGCAAAGACTCATTTCAGCTAAAATAATGTTTTTCGGAATAATAAAACCAAAAGATGGTATGATGGCATGTTTTACTTGTAACTTACAAGAAGAGGTTACAAAGTATGCGTTGGAAACATAAAACCTGTAAATTTTGCTTACTATGAGTCACAATCAGCGATTTGCTGATCGCTGAGTGAGTGAGTGAGTGAGTGAGTGAGTTTGTGAAAAATCGATGATTGTGACCCTCATGAAGTGAAATAAACAGGTTTAATATGTCAAACACATTCTTTGCAACCTCTTTTTGTATCCTACCAATTCAAAATTTGATCATGGCATCTAATTATTTCATAATTTAGAAAAACATTGTTTTAGCTGAAATGAGTCGTTGCAACCTTGACTGTGGCATGGTCATTATCGGTTTAACTGCTTGATTTTGTTGCGAAGGAATCCGTTTTTGACTGGCAAAGGACTGCGCCTTTGGAAGGTGTTCTAATACTCCCAAGGGTTTAAAGGCGGGGCCTTACAATTAGAGTCGGATCCTTGCGATAAAAGCAAGACTGACAACTGTATCAAAACCGAATACTTCAGCATTTCTCAGTAGTGATGAAGTAATACGACATGCACTAAACTAAGGACACGGGGTATGCCACAATAGATCAAATAACTGGTTGTAGTGGATTGATGTCCCGAACAAAGAACATATTCTGAAATACATATTTTAAAGAAACAGAATGTTTAAAGAAATTAACTTAAGCAAATGATTGGAAGTATTATTAACTGTATTGTTTAGTTTTCTAGGGAGAAACCCAAGAATGTTTTTGACGAATTCTGAAACACGCTCTGAGTAAATTTTTAAATGATTATAGAAATTAAAGAAATTCTTGAGAATATTCTAAATAAAACCTGTGGAGTGGATGGATATTAAATAATCAAATTATCAATCAATTTAGACACCGAAATTTTTTCAAGACTCGGTACACAAAAAGCAGTAAATGATTCAGAAATTTAGTTCTTATTCATGATCATTTTTTTAACTACCCGTTTATTAAAAATCGTAACTGAGCTTATTAAAAATTCAGGATATAAAAATAATAATATCTTGAACATGGATTTATTCTTCATTATGTTCTCTAGAGCTTTAACATTTTCTCGCCCCTACGCCTCTACCCGGGGCTTCCGAAACATGATCGGATGTGGGCAATGTGTCCCTGGGCACTCTAAATGACTATCATTGAGATTATTTTCAAACGTTCATGATGGGTTTGACACGTTTCAGGTTGGTTTTTCATCGGAATATGTTCCGGTTATATCTCCAGGAACCAGATGACCGGTTAGAAAAATATTCAAGGGTATTATATGTGACCACAATAACTTTCGTTTGGTCGTTGCTGAGAAAGCGATCTTACAATTTTTTTGTCACACACGCACACATACGGACATTTTTCGATATCGTAGAGCTGAGTTGATTGCTATATGGTAGAATGTCTAAGCACGACTTTAGAACACCCCTGCTTGTTTCAGATGACGTTTAAACAGCTGTTCATCGCGCTGAACCATTGTTTACATTCCGACGAACAGTTTCGTGTATCGCAAGTGTCGGCTCCTTACTTTTCCGTGACAATGCGAAGCATTTCTCCGGAAAAGCGCAAACAGACCCTGCACAAATGGTGTACTATCCAAATGGTCAATTAGCGAAATTGGAAGGCGTAAGCTTTCACTCGCAAGAGAGGTGCGGATCTCTCCTCGAATAGTAACGTCCCGCAGGCCAAGGCAAGAATGAGTCTAAAGAAGTATAAGAAGCAGAAGAAGCCAAAGCGGAGTGAAAAACAAGCCGCATCCGTCAAACCGAGGGATCGTACTGTTTTGGCCGGATTGGGCGTCGGTTCATTACTCCAAGGACACAGTAGCCTGGTATAAAGTCTACAAGGTCCAATTCGTACCCAAGGAGATGAATCCGCCAAACTGTCCCCAGGCCAGGCCAATAGAAACTTTTTGGGCCCTGACCAAAGCATATTTGCGGAAACATGTAAAGGCAGCGGATTCCGTTACAAAATTTGCGAAAGACTGGGAAAAAGTATCCAAAATTGTTGGAAAGGCATCTTTGCTGAAGCTAATTAGTAGCGTGGCTTACCACTGAACCGATCTCGGATTTTCTACGTTAAACTGTAAGAGAATGCTATAGAAAACATGAATGTGAAATACAACTGCTTAGACATTCTGGGACACCCTATATATGGAACTCGGATGGAAATTCTGTTTTCCAAGCGATATAAATACCACTTAATTAATTTTGGTATCCATAACAGATACGTATTTCGATTAAAATATGCAGTCTTCATCAGTGTCATTCCCACTAAAGACTAATCAAAATCTAACCTCCTTAAGTACTCATCTTCTAGGTAAAAATATCAAGATCGTAGGTATACAAATGAAACTACAATGTGTAGAATGGTTTTTTGTTTTGCTGTTTTATTTAAGCATTCCGCCAAAACCCCAATTTAATTACTTCGATATAAATACGATTCTTTGTAGAAGGGTAACACCTTATTTACCAAAACAATAGAAAGCATAGGACCATTTCAACATCCGAGAGAGCGTCATCAGCGACATTTGGAATACACTGACCCCACAATTATGGATCACTTCCATTTGATTACACGCTAGACTGACTGATTCGTAATTGTTTTAAGCTGATCAGTGTGTCACAAGTTTGTATTTTTATTCCATAGTTAGCAGTAAGCTACTTCAATTACTGAGTAAGATATCACTTATTCAAGAATTCTCACGGTGATAATTCATAATAATTTCAGGAATTCTCCACCCTTTGATTCTACGATTCCACGTCACCCCACTGAATCCCCGCCACCCAGAACGGGAGATATTTATCAATTTGCACTTTTCGTCGCCGATGCCATCCCCCTTTGTTGCGTTGTTTATTTTCCCTTCTTCTTCATTCTTCTTTTATGGCAAACAAAGGAGTGAAGAGTGCTATAAATTATACCCATAAATAATATCTATAAAAGCAGAGAATTAATGGATGAAAAATTATGTTGTCTTTTAATTTTTATTAACCAACAGGACAGCGTGTCACAATGTGGTCCCGTCCCTTTTGCTCCTTCATTCCGTAATGCTCTACCCCATTGGACGACGAATGAACAGATGAACGCACGAACGAACGGTGGGGACGTTTTGGTGTTGTTTAACATGCCCATTCCCGCGGTTCAGATTTGGGCAAAAATGCTCCACACGAGCAGAAGAGATTCAATCTCGATATCGTGGTTATTTGTTTTCTCTCGCTTTTGGCAGACAGGCTTCGGCCAATGTTTCACACACTGACTGGCTGTGACTGTAACGGGGGGCCCCCGGGTGATGATGACGATTTTTATGCTTGTTTCTTTGCAAATTTTTCGTTTAATATGTCTGACATCGGGTCATTTCTCGCACGATCAACAAGATCAAGAGGGTATGACGATCGGGTGGGGATGTAAAATTGATGCTGGAACATCAATTTGGCTGCGAATTAAATGGCGATTCATCAGCGAACGTGACTCAGATCGCGCGGCAGAGATCGTCAATTTTTCCATGAAAATGGTGAAACTAAATTCTGAATTCCGATAGCGCGTCTTAAGGGCTAAACAGACAGTGTTTTTTGTGTGACTTCTATGAAGATCAATACGGTTATAATAAAACAAAAATTTATTAAAATGTATTCACAATGTCAACGCCGTCGTCAGCGTGGCCGTTGGGCGGAAAGAGTAACGTTGTTGTTATTCGTGAAGAAATCACACTTAAAAACTCGTAAAACCAAAGCTGTCCAATTAATTGCCCACCACCACCGCGGAGTCTACAGCAGCGTCCACCGAGGCAATAATTGTATCTGCAGCCCCAGCCCCAGTCGTCAAACAACGAACCAAACCAAAAACGATTTTTACTAGCGTTCCTACAACAAACCTCATAAACCCGATCATCAATTTCCTCCACCATCATATTATTGGCGCAGAACAACCACCACCGGGGGAGTTGTTGCACATAATCGAGGAGAAAATTAAATTAAATTAATAAACAAAAGGACAGTATATTAACACGGAATATTTTATAGCTTGAAAGATGAAACGAGAACATGTGTGTGGGTCCGGCCGAGGGAAAAGGAAAGAAACAACCAGATCGTCTTAAACTTGAACGAAACGGCGTACGTCCTCGCAGAGTTTGCGCACACACACGTTAGATGATCGCCCTGCGTTTATTGTGGGGGAAAATACACGCAGCAACGAGGTGAGGAGCGAGGAATGAGAAATGATCGAACAAATAAAATTTGAAAAATAGCCATAAATATTGAAGGTGATTGGGAAGATAGATTGTGAGTAAGGAGAAGTGTGGGGGAAAAGCGGGAGGAAATCACCAGCCAGCATCGAAAATCGTAAAATAAAGCGCGATGAGAATCTGTGGAGTGGAGACTTCTCGCCACCAACCAGCAGCGACGGCGAACCCTGCTCTCTCTCTCTCTATATCTCGCAGGGGAAGGTGTGAGATAGAGATGTTCAAAGGTAGGTAGGTCAACTTGATTTGCAATGGATTCTAACGGACAAACTGCAGCTCTCAGGTGAACTGCAGTAATTGCAACTTAACCAAACAGTAGAACTATTAAGATGAATTCTTGCAGAGTCCATAAATGGCTGACTTGCACAATCAGTTCAAATTTTCTAGAGCACAAATGTAGAATGCTGTTGACACATCACACATGAAATTGGAAATCATGTTTGCGCAGAATAAGTAGTATTGAATTTTCATTTTTGTATGTTTTGTAGAATCTGATAATTGTTGAAAAGTATTATTCCTCAGCACGGCTTCAACAGCGATTCATATAGAAAAATTTAATTTTTAGAAAATAATCAAGGTTGCAAATACCCATTTCAGCTAAAATAATGTTTTTCGGAATAATAAAACCAAAAGATGGTATGATGACATGTTTTACTTGTAACTTACAAGAAGAGGTCGAATTCATCCCAACCAGCGAAACCATAGTTCAATAGAGCAAAGGTGTCGGAATTAACCATTATTTCAGATAAATGTCCAAAGAGGCGGATTAATCAACTTTCATGTATCTCGGGATGTTCTTCATAAAATGTTAGTTTGTGTGCTTACATTTCTAAATCGGTTCGGTTTAAGATATGCTATCGGGAAAATTTTAAGTGCTATCATAGTTTTCCATAAAAATATTAGGTGATCCCTCTGATGAGCCAAGACCTTCCTATCTAAAAATGCACCAACAAGTGTCCCCTATTGAATGTTTTAAAACCAATCGATTTAGGAAAGTAAGCTCACAAACTACTTTTCCACGGATCTAGGATCTATAAATAATGCGGAAACCATCATCGTTCTCGCTCCCACCCAAACAATCATCAGTGAATCGTTCGGTTCAGCGATTTGGCTCCGGAGCTGTGCTGATGAGCATCTAGACTGGAACTGCAATTTGCAACTACCTCGGCTGGGATTGAACCCCAAACACTGGGGTGAGAAAGCAGTCACCAATCAACTTCCAATAACGCCTACAATGCAATAGGGTTAACTACCCCATTTCCGGCATATTAAGCATAACCCGCACTTAGTCTTTCTTAATCTAGTTCAATTTAGCACCAAACGGATTGTTGTTATTTCTGATGGCTTCCAAATTTATTGTCAAAAGTCCAACACTGTTTCTTGACGCCAAACTCGGCCTACGGATTTTAAACTCGGCCTAACGCATTGAAACGCAATTGAAACGCCATTGAATTTACTTCGGCCTATCGGATGAAGATAAAAATGGATTCGGTCGGAGCGCTTCTTTTGTTTTTGGGAATAATGGGTGCAAACCTTCATACCACGCGTTCGCATTGACTTCGTTCGGTAGATTATTAACTAAAGTATCGTACCAAAAGCATAATTGACTTGTTAACTCTGAAATCATGGATTTATTTGAAGTTTTCTGCTCGATAGGCCCAAAATGGGCGATTAGGCCGAAGTAGTTCTCTACCCTACTTTTATTATTATTATTTTATTATTTCCTTTATTTAACGTCGGTCTCTGTTCCGCAATCTAGTGCCAATCATCGACGGACATCGATTGCCATCCATTGCACAGTGATCCAGGAGGGTGTTTTTCAGGAAAAAAAAAAGTGCATAAAGATGCAGTTTAATCAAGTTGGTGTTTTCAGACAAGTTTAGATTTGAAAAAACGCGTATCTGATGAAGGGGTCGTCCATAATTTAAATCCCTTAGGACCAAAAATAAAATTAAAAATAATACGGTTAAATAATAATAATAAAATAAAATAAAAATTATACGGTTTAGAAAAATAAAATATTCCAAAAAGTTATAGATCTTATCATTTCCACATCAATGGTTTAAATCGTCGTTTTCATTGAGATATGAAGTTTTGTTTAAGGAAAGTCCCTTCAAAACGTTTTTTCAACCATAACCTTTTTATTTGATTCTTTTCATGGCATACTATGATAGAAACAGTTTTTTCATTTACCAAAACAAGCAACTTTCAAGAATACTTCAACACGCTACTACACGCATGGTTTTTAAACTAATGACGTTATCAAATTTTACGTGCTTTGATGAATATTTTCATGTAAAAATATTAGAGGGGAAGTTATTTTTCATTACAGGACCGCTAATTTAAAATCATTGGTTTTTTGCTAAATTTTACTTAAAATTGGCTCTTTTCTGAACTAACTTCTTTTCCTAAGTACAATCATCTCTTTCATTTAAAAATGTAATTTTTGTAGAAAACCACACAGCTTGACAAATAAATATCACACTACAATATTATGGTTCTGCTAATTTTAAGAGATGTGTGCCATATTATGTTATTGACATAATCGTAGTCATTAAAAAGATTGGGTTTGTGTACAGCGCAAAACTGCATTATTGACGTAGGACTACACGATTATTTTTGTTGCTCTCAAGGTAGCACTCAATATCCTAAAATGAAGACTATATTTTTAGCACTCAATATTTAGTTCCTATCCCATTTGAGATAAGGTTCCAAACATGGACACTAAACGTTCTGTAACTGAATAATAAATAAAGCTTATCGTTGGCGACGCCAGTGGTGTAGTGGTAAGCGTGATTGCCTCTCACCCAGGGATCGACTAAAAACTCAGAGTGGTGCAAAAAACACTGGTGCTACTCTAAAATACGGGAGCGCGTCTCTTATATTTGGAAGGAGAAAGCGACTAAGGAGAGAGTGATTTCATATTTAGGAGAGAGTAGTTGGACAGCTCAGGTTGTACTTGCGTATAGCACAATCGAGTAGTGCACGGTGTTATGACGGGAGTAGCACTTTTCAATCGGGAGAGACGTGGCTTAGAGATTTACAAGAATGGCTGCATATATTTACAAGAATGGCTGGGTGCAGTACACTCATAGGGGAAATGCAGGTAATGTCGTCCTAAGTGTCCCTAATTTGGGCCCATACATAAATTCAGCAATCGACTAAATTTTCAATAACGACCAAAAATATCCATTAGTAACGTCCCAATAACGCGTTCATTTAGATAAAATTGATAAATAGCAGATTTTTAGCGATGGGCCCAATCTTAGATCCATAGGCCAACATTGGAGACATTTCCCCTATCATATATGTTGCAGTGACTGTATGGTATTCAAAAGCGTAGGAAAATGCAAATTTGGATGCCTTTCCTAAAGAGATGTTTTTAAGATCGATGTGTAATTTTCTTCACAAGGGGGTTAGCTCTGGTCGACATTCCGGTGAAAAAGTTAAGCCAACCCGACACCAACCTGACATTGACCCGACATAAACCCCAAATTGACCCGACAACAACACGACATTGGTTCGACATTATAAAATTAGCCTTACATTGATCCGACGTCGGGTCGACTTGTCTGTTCATGACCATTTTGCTGGGTTTCTTCCACACTCCACTGTCGTATATAAAATGATAGTGGGTTACTCAATTGACAGTGATAATGAGCTTCGAATGAGAAAGGGGCTCTTCCAATTATGGGCACGAGAAATTTTTTTTACCGAATCGATTTAATAGTTGTATTGGTTCATCTTCAATCGAATGATATGAAAATTAACAGCACTGATACAAGCTATCCTACAACGTTACAGTTATAGAGAAAGTACACTGTCGGAGAAACAAAGAGAGAGAGAAAGATACTTAACACCGTTGGAGCGGCAGCTCTCCAACACATGAAGAATGAAATGTGCTGCACGATTTAAAAGTGCTCTTTCACGTCTCTTTGGGAATGAAAGTGCAGTCTCGCAACAGCGTGTGTTTTATTCGTAAAAAATTGAGTAGCACCCGATCCCCAAAAGGCTTGGGGGCAATCCTAGTCGGCGACGCCTTATTTTCACGGCTTCCTTTGGAAGGGAAGTAAAGCCGCTGGTCCCCGGTCCATGAGTTAATAGGTCGATAGGTAGGGTCCAGCCCAAGCAACACACATCCATCAAAATAAGTTGCTGCAACTTGATTGTGACTGAAATAAGTTACATACAAGTAAGCACAACTGTTCAATGACAAGTGTGCTGCTAGGGAGATGTAGGAGCTGCCTTCCTGGTGTCGGTAGCATTGGTACTCAGTACGGAAAACAAAATCGACGGAAAACAAATAATAATAATAAAAAATCAATCGTAAGTTAAAATGCATTTCATATAACATTCCGGTTTATAATACATTGCAGTGTATCTGGCATCATAAAACATTTTTATATTGCATCCACCTGCACAACTTTTCTCAAGACACCAACCTTCTATCAAATCGGGATGTCATGTTAAGCAAGTAATTAGAGATCAAATGGCACACTCTCGCTACCAGGTGAACGAGTTATGAACTGAGCAGTGGAATATGGACGAAACCCAGGTCCCGAACAGACAAGTCGACCCGATGTTTATAAGGCAATGTCATGTTGTTGTCGGGCCAATTTTGGGTTTATGTCGGGTCAACATCGGGCTGGGGTTTGATAGAAGTCAGATTGGTGTTGGGTAGGCTTAGCTTTTTCGCCGGAATGTCGACCAGAGCTCCGTTTATGTGTAGGTTACACTCAATTGAATAATATCAAGCGTTTCTCAAATAAGAATAATCCATGCCTTCGTTATACCCCGTTCACATTACAGCCTATATCACGTAATATAGGCTGTCTTGCAATGAACACTCATACATACGATTTCCAGTGAAAACTAGATGTATGAGTGCTCATTGCAAGACAGCGTATATCACGTGATATACGCTGTAATGTGAACGGGGTATTAAATGACTAAGCAACTGATATCACCCCTGATGTCCCCTTTGATAGCGAATAGCTGCTTTTCTCATTTTCATCAAAAATGTTCAATTGATTTTGAGAATTTACAGCACTGTCCCTTACCTCACTAAGAGTCCCTTATCTCAGTGGTAAAAGACGCAGCTATAAATCAAAACCATACTGTAGGCAGCTGGGTTCAGTTCCTGGTCCAAACTAGGATTTTTTCAAGTTGAAACATTTCTTGACAGCCCTGGACATAGAGTATCACCAACAATTAATACGAAACTAACGATTTTAAATTGGCTCACTACTTGACTAGCCTATTGGTCCCAAGCAAATCGACTAACGTACCCCATTCTAGTATAAATTCCAGTACTACACTATGTTTGTTTTGATTCGCTATGAAAGTTTGACAGATAAAATGAGGGGTTAGTGGATTTTTCTATGTTTCCAGGGGTGAATCGATTAGCTTGGGACCGAAGATAGTACCAGAGCTGAGCCAAAAAGTTGAGCTCGTTTCTTCGGGACCTTCTGGTCTTAGAGTTACCTCTATGGTATCACTGTACTTGCCACACAATTATATTAGTGCATAAATAGTAGGGGAGCACAGCCCACACTCTTAGCTACGATTACCTCAAATCATCGGTAAAAAATATCGGTATTTTTTACCGATAAAAATACTTACTTTTACTTTCAATAGGCTATTTTTTACTATAAATTCGATAATTTTCAACGTTAATTATTGGTAATCCATTATTACCGACTTTAAGGTATGTGCATCTCAGCGTGCATGATGCATTCCTCGGGTAAAATTACCACTAGACGAAAAACAACGATTACACTACCCAAGCAACACAATTTGCTTCTCAGCGAGTAACAACAACCTTTGTGTGACTAAATGAAGGTCGTAATTATGGACAATGCATCGCATATAAAACTGCATTGTACCTTAAAAAGCGCAGAAGGTGGAGTCTCTATGCAACTTATGTTTGTTGCAATAGGCGTTGCAATTCAGTTGCATATAACATGATATAAGGATGACACAAGTTGCAAATGAGGTTTTGACTTACTTAGCTGTAATGTTTTACAGACATATATAAAACAGTACAGTGATGTTTTAGAATACATGTGAACGACATTCTAGTTAACCATAAAAATGCATTGGATATTTTTGTGTGCTGATGCGGAAAAATATTACTGATGATTTTATTTGGACTAAACATCAGAGGTGACAATCATAGAAAAAGTAATTTATTTTAATAAGCATATGAAATTAAAGACTTTAAAAAATTGATAGCTAAAATTGATTTTTCAAACACATAAAGTTTTATGGTGAAATGAAACATTTTACTTCGATTAAATATACGCGCCTTCTTGAAATTAATAAATAGATGCCACAAGTTTACTGTTCAAAAATGTGTCGAGATTAAAAATTGAACATTGCAAAAAACCATAAGCTCAAACTATTGGCAAAAATTATAGTTGTAGTAAGTATTTAATTTTTTTTATGTTAATATGGTGTGAAACTTGAATGAATTGAAAAATAAAATCATTATATTTATTCATGGTGGACTACATACACTCATAAAATAAATCACATAACCAGTGGAACACATGGAATTTCACATAGCTTTCATATGATCCCATAATTGGAAATTGCACCACTAAATCATATGAACGTTATGTGTCCAATGAAATCTATATGATTTCTCATATAGAATTTCTAATGCTTTTTCAGTGTATGGCTGCCAATCTTACCAACATCATACCATTTATGTACATTACGGGTCAGAATTTTCAGTACAACAATACTTCGTTGTGAGTGCGGGTGTGTTTGTGACTGTGACAAGGGGTTGGTCACGCTACACAGTGTGCCAAAATCAAACTGGGGCACACCCGGGTGCAGTCATTGACGTTGTTTGGCACCAATGGTTACAATTTTTATGATCTTCAAAGTTACTGGCAACATTGAACTTTTTCTGCGCCTGCGCAGTGTGCATGTGTCAAAATTTGTTATTGATGTTGCCACTCCTAGTCAAATTATTTTCAAAACAACCGTGAATCTCCACAAAGTCACGCCATGGATTCTCAAAATCGTTACACCCGTGACGGCAGTCCCATCCACATTTCCTCCCATACGTAGAACAGTTGACAGTGGTATCTTGACCTGACCGAGGTTTCCGGCCATGGCTACACGAACTAGCGATGCAGCTCCCATAACTGCGGCTGCTTCCAATGATGCTGCTGGTCCGTCTTTTTTGAAGAATTTTAGAGGAGACGGACCAGCAGAAGGAACAGCAGCAGCAGCAGCAACTAAAGCATCAGCAGCATTGAAATCAGCCGTAGCCGTGGGAGCTACATCGCTAATTTGTGTAGCCGTGGTCGACGCTGGAAATCTTGGGCCGGTCACGACAAGCGGTGCTTGAGTTTTAATCGGAAAGTCAACAACCTAACAAAAACTATACCATCCGACCATTCGAACTGCTCGAATACATCGATGGCGGTGGCTGCTTCACCAACCATTCCATCGTCCTTCATATAATGTTTGAAGACCGTCTTGGCAAAATCTCAAAAAGTTAAACAAATTATTTATACTCTCCTGTCTTTTTGCACTTCCAACTAACAGCTTCATAATGAATGGGAGTTTTGTGCATTTGTGATCGATCGCGCTGTGGTTGCACTTCATGATGGCGTTCACCGCCAGGGCTACGCTCAGGAACTCGACCAATCCGGAGGACGAACTTTCCGATTTCAGCGGGAACATTCGCACTTGTGACGGGTGGCAGTCCTTGGTGGTGAATGCAGTCAGCAGCAGATCCTCGGACGGCATACGGGTGGGTTATTGAAAAAGTGGAGAATGCGATTTTTGCTGGCCTGAGAAGCGATTGTTCTTGGAGGCGCTGTAGACCTTGGAGCTGATCGAATTGTCCTGCAGGGTGTACGGGTGGTGGACTCTGACAAGTAGTTCAGTTTGGTAAATTGGCTGGTCCGTTTCGGGTCAGCGGTGCGTCCTTCATCAGTCCGACGTGTGTTCCGGCAGGTGTTGGTCTCGGTGTTGGTTTCCAGTTTTCCGACGGATGATACTCGGGCGGTGAAAAATTCGGTGCAAATCCATTTCCTCCGCAGCTCCCAGAAGGGTTGGTTGACTAATGATTGACGTTCGTTGTGCGGGGTCGGCCTTCCGCCGAAGATGGAAGGATCGTGTAGCAACGGAGCTCGTCCGTTGCAGGCATCCTTTGAGACGGATGCATCCAGTGTGTAATCCCAACTGGAGTCCGTGTCGTTTTTGAAAACATTGAAAAACAAAACAAAACCAACAGCTGTTAAAATACCGGGTTGCCAAACAAGACATTATTCACAAGCAATCAAAAGTCAGTTCAATGACTTCTTGACAATGCCGGTACAGCTGCGGCGGCTGCGGCACACTGAGGGACACTGAGAAAAAAGTTGGCGCAAAACAAGTGTGTAGAGTGACCACCCCTTGGACTGTGATTAATGTTTGGTTTAATTCTATCCGCACAACTTTAGCATCAAGTTGAGTTCATAAAATTCAAAATTATAAAAAAAAGTTATAATCTATGGTCAGTGGTCACTCTATATAATGTGCCCAGAAACTTCTTAGGCCCTCTAAGGTGAGGCGTCCACTGTTTTTCAGCGATCACAGACAAGATGTTTTGGCTGAAACACACCTACCAGCACCCTATTTCAAGAACTGTCCTACCTTAAGCCAGCAACCTAAATTCTAATCCCAAATAATTTAAAATAAATGCTTTCCATGTAAAAAATAAGGCGTAATAAGTGCCTGAAAAGCTTGTTTTACCAAATAAGCGTTTTTTATTCGGTACATATAGTTCCTTTTAATCTTCATTTTTGAGCTGACTGAAAGCTTATTGATCGCAAAACGGCTGAAAATCTAACTTTAAGTTATATTTATGCACCTATTATAAGCCTAAATATAATTTATAAATGAATTGATAAAATTTATTTTATTTCTTTATTTCAAAAAATCTATCAATCAATAAAGCGACAATCAAATAAATAAATTTAATAAATAATAAAATAATGTAAAAAAGCCTATACATTCAACGCAAACAATGACTTTAACTCTCAAATCCCCATCACCTGTTACTGAAAACTGCTAAAACTTTCATAATTTCGTCATTTTTTAGCAGATTTTTTAATCTAATTTTTGCAAAAAAACTGCAAACTTCTGCAAGTATTGATGAACATTGCAGGATTAAATAAAATTCTTTTGATTCAGAAAATATTATGAACTTATATAGTGTAATTTTTTGAAAGGGGGGTGGAAAATTAAAAGTTTACCGCACCAATTTGTTTTCAACGGGTTTTGGTTTTTCTAAAAAGAGGCCATCCACAAATTATTTAAGGGATTTTGAGAGATAACTAAATCTCCCTCCCTCCCATGCAAGTTTCTGAAAAGTATTCAGTTAATAACTCTTCCGCCAACAATCTGGCTAAGATTTTAAAATTTTCAAAATATCGTTAGAAAAGTTGGCTAATTTTTGCATGAATTGGTTAATTTAAAGTATTTCGGAGGTGTTTTGGCATCAAATTCCTTAAGGTCAAATCATTTTTCCTTCCTCTTAATGTTATGTATGAAAAATGTCAACCCCCTCTCTCAGTTGTAAGAAATTGTAAGGAATGTTGAGACTCCCACTCTTCCCCTATTCCGTTACATTGGTAGATAACCCGAACTTGATTAAAGATATAAAAATCCAAAGGAATGATGGTTTCCATAGATTATTTAGAAAATTAACATGTGAAAATATGTTGTAAAACTCATGATGAAAAAAGTTGGATTCACAACAAAACCGTGGCACAATTTCAGGTAAGTACAAAAATGCTGGCTTTTTACACTTTAGTCGATCATAATATTGCAAGGGCACACACTATCCAATAATTAGTGTATGGGATCGATATTTGGACGTTTCGATTTTTAACTTCTAACCTTAAGGATTCAAACTACGAGTTAATAGCACTCTGGCTGATCGATCATTGTAGACTAAATATGTTATTTTTGATCAGGCGGAGTGACATCAGCTATAGAAGTGTTAATCCTAATGGTGGCACTGGTAGGAACTGGACTGGTGAAATCTAGATCCTTTTTTTGCGGTAAATTCGAAACCTTGTTGCCCTTATTCCGTAGGTTCAATCGCACAAATTACCATGGAAGTTTGGCCCATTGTAAGAATCGAGAATTAAAGCGATTTCGGTTTCACAACCGAGTTCACAACCGTTAGACTTCTTTCTATCATCATCAAGTCATCACTCACTCATCTTCAAAAATAGCTTGTGATTATAATGCAAAGCCTTCTATCGATATTCTGATAAAGAACAAATCAAAACCTTCACCTAACATTACACCATAAAAAATAGAGACGAACTTATTGAGTTCTTTAATGTCCTGCACCAATAACAAATGAAAATGCCTTGGCATAACAATTATCAAGTGCAAAACTGTGAAACGGTATAGTTTTTAAATTTTTGGAATATTTGTGAACACTTCTCAATATAGCAACATAAATTCGGCCGGACGTTTCATCCAGATATAATCCAAGTCACTGAACTGTTGGCAAAAATGTTAAATAGTACGTTACAATAGGGTAGATATTTTTAAAGACTTCATGAAATGTTTCCAACAAGTATTGTTTACGTTGCACATAAGTGGAAATTAATATGAATGATTATTACTCTGTTGCAACAACATCGCAACGGTGTTTCAACATATCTGCACCATTGCGTATTATCGATGGTATCCATGTTCCAGTTATGTTTAAAACAAGTAGCAAATACGTAGTTTTAACAATCATAGAATTAGTTGAGTATGTGCTGCGTGCTTTAAACGTCACTTGTCAGTTGTAATGCGACATCGAGTGGTAGCGAAATAGGAGCAGATCCTCCTTCAGCAGCCATCAGGTTTCGGCATTATGAACAACTAGTTCTGGAAATCTGCCCGCTATTTGGTGCCGTTACCAGTTCACCAGCAGGTCCGGCAAAAACGAGCTCCATCTCTAACACATCCTCAACGGCCATCAGCTCGACATCGGCATAAAAAACTGACAACATATTTGGTGCCCCCAGCTCCAGCAACAATCGATCCAATGTTAGCTCAGGCTTCCACCATTCTCTCTGGCCCTTTGGAACGGCTACGGCCACGCCAACCGCTGTTGGCATCGTCGTTAATCACCATCGTCCTCCGCCGTTACTAATCCTATCGCTCTCATCGTGGTCTTCCTCACCATCGATTTCTCCAACGATTTGCCAACGTAGTTCTTAAGTGTTTTATACGTCACAATGACCGACATATTTCAGCATGAAAGTTACTAGAAGGTTACAATAAACCTTTACAGTAACAACTTGATCCAGTTGGTTGCAAAACGAAGTTTTAATACTTTTATATTCCTAAAGCAAGGTACAAAAACATGTGATTCACACACTGTTGCACCAAAGTTTGAAGAACCATATTGTTTTATGGAACTCTCATTCAACAAACATAACACAAGTTAGATTTGTTGCTCAAGTGTTTCGTACAATATCACGTAGGATAGAACATCATACCAATCTGAGTGTAACATATTTGGTCCTCCTATTTGATGCATGATTTGAAGGTTCATCCAAGCAGTACATTGAAACAGTTGAGTTTCATTATTTAGACCTAAAGTAAATCAAGTAACAAACTTGAAACAGTTTCGTATCAAGATGTATTTCTTGTACCATTTAAGGGATTTCTGGGCAACTAAAATAAACAAATATAATAATTGAGATGTTTTATGTGTTGGTTGGGTAGTTTACAGAATATTTGAACTTTGTACGCTGATGGTCATTTCCTATGTAAAAGCTAATATGTAATAACATAGCTAAAAAATTAAATTTCACTTAAAAAAATGTCTGTTGTAATAAAGTTATATTAATTATTATAACGCCAAATTAAAGGTGATAATATTTGCTTTCGATTGTTGGAACAAAATTTTACAGTGAGATTAGTTATACAACAACTACAAACATTTTATTTACACTGCTTAAAAACTTATCAGAAATTAAATTTTTCTTGGAAAAATGCAAAATATAAAAATATAATAAACAAACTATTCATTAACAACAATACCACTAATTTCACTGACAGTTGATGTTAGGTTGATCGAAAGAAAATTTTCTTACCTTTAATTTGGCGTTAAAATAATTCATACAGTAAACTAGTGTTACTTTTTGTCAGATACTTTTTCTGAGTAACGGAATGTGCTTGTTTTCATCTGGAGGATTCACAAATAATTTCTGATCATAAAATCATATATTGACAAACTGATGCTCTAACAAAATTGTATTGTGTGCAAAACATGCCACAGTTGTTAAATTCGTCGACTACAAATTTAACTTTTAACAGCACATATCGCAGAAGAATGAAATGAATTCACTTTTTGTATATTTTTTTGATGTTTTACTTTATGAATGGTATATTTTTTAAGAGTTTTTCTTTATGAATAATAATGTCAAGGCGATGGTGTGTTATAATGCAATTCTTGTTTACCCAACTATTGTGTTGCTCCTCTCGTCATGACCAACGTAGTCATCTCAGGGAGAAGTGCAGTAAGGTGGTTGTTGCGTGCTGTACCATCATCAGCATTGTTGGCGGTTACTCCCGCCTGGAGTTGTTACATTCAAAGTGTTTAGTGATAAACTATTCCATAGCCTCAGAAAGTATATGAGCAAGTCAAACGCGCACTTTTTGCCTGTAGATTTGAAGAAATACTTCCATTCTCCTCATCTATCAATTTATGAGTGAGGTAAGGAAGTGTGCGTTTGACTAGTGCTGTTGTATCAATGGCCCTTCACTCATTTTCAACTTCTATTCAATTTTCATACAGCCGTACTCTAGCGGAACTATCTACCATCCCTCTTCAGACCTTTCTCTAGCTAATAAATAATCACACTAAAACTTCATGCTAGATAGCATTTTCAACCAACTCTGGAAATTTGAAAAAGGTGATTTGTGCCTTTTCAATCATTTCTTGATATTTTTAATTCAAGCTTATTGGCATTGTCAATTTTAGTCAATATGAAGATAAAAGATATGAAATATTGTTTGGAACCATTTATTATAACTGAATTTGAGGACGGCCCCGGCTAATATTTAAGTGATTAACATCCATACCTCTAACGCCAGAGTCTCGATTTCAAATATCATCCCAAGACAAGTCACGAATGACCCAAGAGTGTTTGTAATTTCCTTTTAATTTAACTACCTTATTTGCTTTTTCTTGACAGATAGACGTATTTCGTCTACAATTTGCAGACTTCATCAGTGCCTTGTACTAATACTCGACCTAAAGAGTCGAGTATTAGTACAAGACGCTCAAGAAGTCCACTCATTGTAGACGAAATACGCGTAGCTGTCAAGGATAAGCACATAAGGCAGTGGAATTATATGGAAATTACTAATCCTTCTCTTTCTCTCTATTTATAAAGGTATTCCACTAAGACCACCATACTAGTTTAAAAAATCCGAATGTTCTACTAAAAATCTTTTGTCAGCGAACCAACCATTTTCTACTCAATTTTAAATATTATTAGCATCCCTATCGCTGCATTGCATAAAGAAGCGAGAAAAAACAACTGTTAAATAATTTGTATCTCTTAAAGACACGCATAAAACTAAACAAATTTATTGTTTAGGTGCATTTTAGTACAAGTCACACATTTGGTAGAAAAACAGATGAAAAAGAAATGAAACAAAAACACGATTAAAGGGACACCTTTCGTGAAGCCACTGCTGGTGGTGGTGGTGGTGACTGGTTGCTGACTGGTGGTTCATTCAGATCAATAATGATCGCATCTTCAAGCAAGCGGAGTCTTATGGAGAAGAAGAAGAAGAAAAACAATAATACAAAATCAAGCATTTGTGTACCTTTGGTTCTATCTCTATCATTTTATCAATGATGGAGATCCGGGGGGCAGATATATAACTACAAGGCATTAATGTCACCATTTCATATGATTTTTCACATTAAGAGAGACGGGAACTCTTCGTCATACGCACTAGCACACTATGCACACGCAACAGGCCACCTTCCTTGTCGTAGGCCCTGGACAGACAGACGGCCGGCGTTGAGCAGGTTTCTGATTTCTCGTTCGAACGCACTATCGGATTCACAATCACGTCACTCGTTTTATTTTGTTTCACTATTCTCCGGTCCCCAGTCCAGCTGGAGTTTGGCAACTCAGCTGGCTCAATCACTGCTTCGTCCCGAGATCGATTAGCTCTTCATCCCAAACTGTGAAAACATCCAAATTTTATGTCCCGCAATTACTCACTCTCAGTATTGCGATTTCTTCGAACCTTTCCTGAAAAATGTTGCTCACCCTCTCCTCCCGACGACGCTCGTTTGATGATATATCATTCGAGATTTATGATCGCACTGTGAATTTCTCACACAGCGACGGACGTCCGCGACGGTTGATGAAGAACTGCGAAACAACTAACAACAGTTGACAACGACCTGGCGAGCAGTTTACCAGATGTGATCTGTCATCGCGCGTTTGCGCAGAGCAGAGATCTCGTGTGTGTCGTGCAGAAACTTCGCCCGTCGGCACCCGCGCGTCAATTTATTAATCGCGTGAAAATTTACATCGTTATTAATTACTTTCGGTTTGCACGTACGGCGGCGGGGAAGTGCTTATCATACTCGTATCCGCTGGATGGACCTTAAAAAAAGCACAATTTACACGTCGTGACAGTTGTAACAAGTGTTCGTCTCCGCTGCTGCAGCACAAATAAATAGGTTACTCGATACAATGCCGCACGCCGTGGATACTGTGTTAATTGCCGCTAAATTGTACTATTCATTTACGTGGGCCATTTTTACGCTACAATTGGACACATCCTGCTTTCGCCCGGCATGGGATCACTTTCAGCTCGATACTCGGAAAGCTCTTTAAGTGCGAATTAATTTCATCGCTCGTGAACTTTTTTAATTAGCTTCCTCTTTTTCCCGGCGTTTTTTCACCCTCACCTACTGGGCCGAGTAATTAATTGCACGTATGTTTAATTGTAATTATTAGCTCTTTATCGTGTCATTAATTTTTATTCTTTCGCCCGTTTTCCACAATGTCCACCTTAATTTCTTTCTTATCTTGTTAAAGTTGTTTGTTTGCGGATTCTTCGGTAGAGTGTGGGGCCTAACGCCGTCGGACATGCACTATCACTGTATTTGCTTTCTTTTTGATGAATTTGTGCGCGCATTTTAGATTTACGAGGTGGGGGACACGTTCGAGTGTGATATTAAGTGTTTCAGTGTTCTTTCATATGTATTTTCTTCTTTTTATCTAGCGATACAATGGAAATTTGCTCCCACTCTCTTTCACATACACACAGTCACTGTCTGTTAGGGGAGAAAGGAGAAAATAAGAGAAAAACACACATAAGAAACACTTAGTCAAGGTGGGTTGGTGGTTTTAGAAGCTAATGCGTGCGTGGTGTGATGGGAGAGATGGATGAATTAAAATAAAAATGTAAATGTTTACCGTCATAACGTAACGTAAAATCAAATTGATAAAATGATTAAAATATACACACTTAGAAAAAATAATGTAAATTTAGGTGCTCTGAGACTGACATATACGAGCGTCAGTTTTGACATAAAATTGAGTCATAACAGACGCGCAATTCAATTCAATCAAACGTACTTTTCGACGAGTAACGAACATTTCAGTCTCGGAGCACTTAATTTTACATGTCATATTAGTTTACGTCTGATCCTTTATGTCAAACATAGATTCCGTCACATGTAAAATTAATTATTTCTAAGTGTGTAATTGAAAGCAGTTCTAAAACAAACATTAGATCTCAACTTTTTTTTATAACATAAGTCACTTTTGTTAATGATAAACATTAAAGTATAGGAAATAAATAAAAAAAACATTCAATTTAATTCCATTAGTAGCTAAACCAATGCGATTTTTGGTTTTTATGTGAGTACATTTTGATTTCATAATGTTAGAAAATAACGCATTTGATCTAATTTCCGTCCTACTGAGCACCTGATTTGCACTCTGCTAAGCACAAGTCGCACTTCACCTCACTTTAATGAACGAATTTGAACAATATAGTGAAGTGTTTCGACCTAGAATGAGTTTTAGACAATTTACCTTGCCATGGCGGATTTGGAATCAATAATATTATTTTATTAAAAATTTATCACTACATCTTGATTTCAATTCTGTCCTGACGCAGCACACTGGGGCAGATCAGTGAATTTCTCAGAAAAAAATAATAACTTTTGAATGAAGCATCTAATCAGATTACTGTATTGAGTGTAGTTGCTTGTATTAGTTAAATGCTTCTTTTGAACAACTTAATTAGTTCGCAACACTAGACGTCTCAGCCTCCTAGACGTATAGTGTTTTCAACAAAGTTGTTTATCTATTAAAATGAAGCAAAATTGCAGAAAACATGAAACTTCCAAAACCTTTAGTTTCGGAGATATTATTCTTGCAGCCCGTGTGGATTCTTCGGCGCGCAAGCTCATCTGAGCTGCAAATGTAAATTCTTGTGAAGAGTGGGTGGATCTCAGCTCCTGGGTTTTGAGCTGCTTAGCGCTTTCAGAGCATTCCTCGAAACTTTTCACTGTTCTACCGGTAGGTTTTTTTTAAAGGAGAAAAGCCGAAATTGTGGAAACTAACTGAAGCATCAAGCCAGTGCTGATTAGTTTTAAGAAATTTGTCAATTTCTCGCTTTGAATCCTTCCATCATTTATTGAAATCGGACGCATTTTGATGAGCTTCTTAAAACTTCATATAAGTGTAAGGAATTTTGAAAAAGTTCAGGGAACTTTGAAGAAGATCTAAAAATAGTTCAATAAACTTCTAAGAACTTCAGGGATCCTCGCTTTAGTTAAGGCAGCTTCGTTGCAGCTTGTCAGAGATCTTACTTTAAAAAAGCTGCATGATCTTCGTTAAATTTCAAGGAACTTTCAATATATTCTAAAATATTTGTAGAATAATACTGCCGCTCATGGCAAGTCAGTTCCATAGCACAAATCAGCCAGCCGAGAAAAACGCGTTTTAAGTTTGCATCGCACCATTGCTTCTTATGTAATGGGACAATCTGTTTTGCTGTTTTTCCAAACTTTTCCAAAACAAAGCTGTTGAGTTCATGCAGTAACCATGAACCAATAGAAGTTGCTTGGGACTAACAATCATCCTCAATGTGTAAATACTAAAAGTAGGCAATACCAGCACCGGGCACGTCCGAATGATGGTCAAGAAAGGAATGGGTAGGAATATGTTGACGTAAAACTCACTTTAATGAAAGCCGAGAGCACCTCTACACTTCCACGAGAAATCACTGGGATTTTGGATAAAAGGGTAGGGATTGCAGCATAATTCGTTTTGGGAAACGGTATGCTTAATTGATGTCCGAAAAACGATTCAATATCGCGAAGGAGCATGGGTTCGAATCCACGGTCTTCTGCTCAGTAAGCAAAATTGGTCGCCACTAGGTCACCAAGCTCCTTATTTCACAAAACAATTACTATCCAGCTACCGTTCAACTTGTTGGTGACCTTACCGACGACGAAAACAACTGCTCTTGAGAAGGATTTGATGTGTTTTTTCAATCAACACGTCTTTTCTAAAACTCAAATATTACTAAAACGGAGCTCGTTTGCCTAGTGGCAAACGTTTTTGCTTACTGAGCAGAAGACTTGTCGTGACAAGCGGATTCTCTCAATAGATCAATCTGTGGTTTTGTCAATTCACAGCTGCATGAAGGGCCAAACACGGAAGAGTGCAGATTCTTACGTGGAAATCTCTTAAATACAGAATGTCTTTCCAATAGAGACATCTCCCAATATCACACAACAGATCGCATTATTAGGACTCCGACGATTATTATAAGAATAACCATATGAGGAAAATAATTAAAAAATAAATAGGAACGGACTCACAAAATCGATCCATGATTCGATTGTGATCTCCATAATCAAGCATTGATTGACTGAGCATGATAAAAGGTTTGCTTATTCTTAGTGTAGGTGATTACGTCAAGTGATGAATACAAGCAAACCAAAAATTGTGTGTGGCCAATCACTTGATCGGTCAGACGATACCAGAAGAAATGGTCAACAATCTGACTCACTCGTAAGAATCACAAATAGCCGTAAAGAACAACCAATAAGGCCGTCTGTTGGAGCTGGCTCCTGAGAGGTCGACCGAACCAATGGGTTTGAATCCACGGTCTTGATGATGATGGTGATGATGATGTCGCAATTGAAGATGTCTCGAGCGGCTGAAGCCTGGCTGAACGAACGCTAATTAAAACTTCACAAAACACGAAAAAACAGGCCAAAAAATTGACGGCTGAAATTTGTCCATGCCTCTCTTCGAGCATAGCACACTACGATCTAAGTTTCGCGCAACTGAATGTTTCAAGGCAAAACAAACACTGAAAATTTTAGTGAGAATTCAGTGGCAACTTTCACATATCAGAAAAAGTTCCTGTTGGTTTTTTTTTCAAGCAGGAAGGTGATAACTTTGTTCATTGAAGTTATTGTCTTTCGACGCCCATTAATCAGAAAATCGTGCATAGCAGATTTAATCCTAATTAGTATACAAATCCATAAAAATAGAATCAACGGATGATTCAACGTAGCACAATCTAACAATCGTTAATAAATTCATTAACGGTTCTCATATTTAACGGGACGTTAATTGGTTAGCATAAAATTAACGTCGTTGATGAACGATTTAACGAAAATGTGCCCATCTATGTGCTATCTTCAGAAACGGCAATCTGAATTCATAAATATTAAAAATTAATACCAGAGCACAGTGGGGTGACTCCATACGAAATCCGGGCATTTATATAACATGTAACAAAATTATGAAAGATTTTGAACGTTACTAACTCAGCTGCCCCTGGGCCAATTTCAATAATGTTATCGCCAATCGATCATATATATTTCTACGCATCTGTTCAATTTAAAACTTTATCATTTTTCAAAATTTCACTATTGAGAATTGCACGAATGCACAACTGTTGCAACTGTTGCTATGATAGTTAAAATTATCACCGATTGCCTATGAAAAGCGATTTACCTAACACAGCTTTGAAAGTTGAATTCCATTCGGTCTCACTAAACGGTGAGACCGATTCAATCATCGCGTGGTGATTGGTAGCGTTCTCCAGTACACAACGAAAGGCTGCCTGCAAGCAGCTAGCTGCAGCCCACATGAGCATCCATAGAAAAAGGAAGAAGCCGCAGTGAGTCGCTGTGGGCAATCTATATCAATCGCGTCATACTAAAGAGTATAAACAGAGAGAACCCTACTCAAATTCTTATTCCTACACGGTCTGTGGACGTCGGAGTTTTCCCATCCTGTTGGAAGCTAGCGCACATGTTTCCAGTACATAAAAAAGGCAACAAACAGGACGTTGGCAACTACCGTGGCATTACTTCGCTTAGCGCTGTTGCTAAATTGTTCGAACTCGTTGTTATGGAACCGTTACTCGCTCACTGTAAGCCATATATTAGTATCGACCAGCATGGTTTCATGGCTGGTCGCTCCACTGCCACTAACTTGCTGTGCCTTACTTCCAACATCTCTAACAGTATGTCGGATCGTGCTCAGACGGATGTCATTTATGCTAACTTATCTGCTGCCTTCGATAAATTGAATCACCGCATATCAATCGCTAAACTGGACAGGCTTGGTATCCACCATTTGCAATGGTTTCAGTCGTACCTCACCGATCGCTATCTTACTGTTGCCAGTCCCGTACGTTCGCTGCCACATCCGGCATACCTCAGGGTAGTCATCTGGGACCGCTGATTTTCCTGATTTACTTCCACGACGTGAATCTGGTAATTGAGGGACCACGATTATCTTACGCAGATGACCTTAAACGCTACCTCCGAATTCACTCAATTGAAGAATGTTGCTTCCTTCAACGTCAGCTGAATGCTTTTGCTGATTGGTGTATTCTGAATCGTATGGAGGTTAACCCGTTCAAATGCTCGGTTATCTCTTTTTCGCGCAAGAAAGAGACTATTATGTTCAAGTATGTTTTGTTAGAGCAACCGTAACGGTCGTTGTCATTTGCGCGACTATTTTAACAGCGCACAGTGCTCTCATTTTAGTTTAGTCAGTCTTCTCCACACCGGTCGCTGCTATCGCGGTTATCAATTTACTCGCCGTATTCCGTACCGGTAGTGAGCATTTTGACATTTCTACGAATAGCAACTTTTCTCCCGCGCTGCTATCGCGCTGCTAAATTTGGTAACGCGCTTCTCACCGAGAAGCCGACTGCTATTTTAGTTACTCGTACGGCAACCCCCGATACGGTAGCTGCGCTATGATGAGGGCTGCTAAAATGAGTTTAGCAGCGTACCGTTACGGTTGCTCTTAGGCACTGAAATTGAGCGCGCCAGCCAAATGAAGGACCTAGGCGTGATTCTAGATACAAAACTCTCTTTCAAGCAGCACATCTCGCACGCCGTCGACAAAGCTTCCAGAATTCTAGGGTTTATCTTCAGGATTGCCAAAGACTTCACGGATATCTACTGCCTTAAATCGTTGTACTGCTCCTTGTCTCGCTCCATATTAGAATACTGCTCGGTTGTCTGGACTCCTCACTACAACAACGGTGTCGAAAGAGTTGAGTCTGTTCAGCAGCGGTTCCTGAGATATGCGCTACGTAAAATACCGAGGACAGATCCCTTCCGATTGCCTAGCTCCGAAAGTCGTTTGCAACTGATCCATCTGAAGCCCCTGTCGATCCGAAGAGATACAGCAAGGGCATTGCTAATTGCGGATATTTTGCAAAGACGCACCGATTGCCCTGTCCTCCTTGAGCAAATTGACATCAATGTTCAACCCCGAGCCCTACGGAATAATTCAATGCTGCGCCTGCCCATACAGCGAACTAATTATAGCATGTTCGGTGCAATCGGTGGTTTACAGAGACTCTTCAATAGGGTCTCCGCACTGTTTGATTTTGACCTGACTCGTTGATGTTCAGTCAATAAATAAATAAATAAAAACACAAGCTCCCGCTGCAGTTAACAAATAAGTTTTTATTATATAAGATCATGTAGTCCTACTTCACCATTGCGTAGGGCTGTCCCTTGTAGTTTTTAAGTAATTTGCCGCTCCTGAATCCACATTTTGCCTTAAAAATAATGCTAAACATTTAATTCATTCATTCCTTTATTTAACGTGGGTCGCTGTTCCGCAATCTAGTATCAATTGTCATCCATCGACGGTAATCGAATGTGCAGGAAGGCAGCTTCCAAACCTGCGTCTGATATCGCACCCATTCAAACATGGGCCGGAAGCAACGGCTTTACTTCCCTTCCGAAGGAATACGTGACCAGAGATTTTTATGACTAAGAAAAATCCTACCGCCCTCCGGGATTGGGGCGAGCAAGCAGTCACGCTTATACCACTACACCACCGGCGCCGGCATAAACATTTCATATTCCAGGGAGGTTCTTAATTTTTGATTACGCAATTTTGAATTAATTAAAATTCAAGTATCATGCACAGTGCAAAACAATAATGGTATCTTTGTCTGGGTCATTGTCAGGATCTGCTCTACACATTTTTGGCGCTCGTGATCAAGACAAAATCGATACCCTAGGTCGGCTTCAAAATATAACAGAAAAAAATCGATCTTCATGAAAATAATCAATTTTAACATACAAACATAAACTTGAGCAAAATGTGTTCTGGGTATTTAGAAAGGTCTTCAAAAACCCTTTCAGACAGTACAAACCCCATAATGATGCAATTGGGCGCATTTATAGATGTCTAAAAATTAGTTTTATTGAAACTATGAAACTAGAGATTTAGTAATATGGTAACTTAGGTTAACAAAGCTTATAACGGATGTAAGGTCCTTTGGTTGAATGAAGTGTTAAATTACATCCTTAAGGATGAGAAACAATGATGCCACTGAAATTACCTATTCATATTTAATTAATTTCTTGGCAGATCAATGTGATTTTCATTTTTACCGCTATGTTCAAAATTCATTTATTGTCAGATTAGCCTGAAGCTTACATTTTACGTTGAAATCTATCTGCGAATCTGAAAAAAAAATATTTTGAAAATAATAATTTATGAAGAAACATTTAAATAACATATTCGACCACTGTGTAAAGACATTCCAGCCAAAGCTCGGTGAACTGATTGTGAAAATATCCGTACCAACTATTGAGGAGCTCTGGGCCTTTAACATCTTCCAAAGGTCTCATTTTCTCCCAGCATGCTAGCAAAATGTGTCACACGAAAACCCAAACCCGTCGGCTGATGTTGGTAATTATGAATACAGCCATACGACAATCCTAGCCGTAGTTTTACCGGCAGCAGCAAAGCAACAATTCCGATGTACCAATAGGACGTAAAACACGGTGAATGGTTCGCACAATCTCCAATTACACGCAGTGAGAGTGTCTCTTTTGAAATGTGACCCGTAAAATTTCACTAGAAACGGTTTCAAATTCGCCCATCATATCGAAGTGCGACCGACGACGGCGGAGACATTCCGGCTCATTCAAGTTCGAGAGTGAAGGGGCGAACTGCGAAGCGAACTAGCTATAGGTGACGAGATTGATCTGCTTTTGGAAAGGCCGTTGCAGCAAACCAGCCGAAGTAACGAGCGCAGTGCTGTCTGGTGCTGTTGGCCATCCGAGATCGATAACGAGGGAAAGAGGATTTGCTGTTTGATATTTAGAAAATAACAGCCAGGATGACGACAAAATATGGATCAGAACTGGTAAAAGGCGGCAGGTTTTCGAAAGGCGAACATCCGGCAGAGGGCATATGTTTTTATCTGATTTGTCCCAGAACGATCAGCTGAGTTCGAAGCATTCGGAGTGCTCCCGAGAATTTCGGATTAGCAACTGCTATCACGGTGCATGATCTGCTCTAGAAAAAAGCAGGTAGTTGTCGGTAGACAAATGAATTGATTCATGAAAATGGATTTCCTCTTAAGAACCCTGTCCTTTTTTCAGGGTCGTGCACGAAGCAGAAGGATTAAGAGTATTTCCAAGGGGAACAATGTTTGCAAATATAGACGCTATGGAGAGGAAAATCTGACTGGTGAATATCCCACGATTTGTTTGAGCTGGATCTGTTCGGAATTAGCATATCAGGCGCCAGGCCAGATGAGAATCCTACTCAAACAGACACCCGCAACGCAACGTGGGGACGAGCCAAATGTTTGGGCGTAAATTGGACATTTGTAGTCAAACTATCATTGGGACGAGGCGCATACTTAAGCACTGCTGTCGGTACTAGGGCTATATATCAAACTCAGCAGAGTCGGAGCAGAATTCGGTGGGGGCAGGACCACAGGTCGCGTTCAACTTGTGTTCGGTGTTGTTTCCGTGGGCCTCAGAACTAGGTGGCAAACAGCAAATCATCGAAAACTCCCACGGGGTGATTTTTTTTTTCTTTATTTTCATGTCTGGATATGAACAAGCTGTTATTTATGGCAGTCTATTTGAGTTGTGACGGAGCCAATAAATTTGCCATTAGCCAGCCAGAGGAGCAAATGCTGTGCCAGATTTCGATGTCATGATGGATCTATTGTTGTTGAGTTAGAAACGCGATAAGCTAAGAATTGAAAAGTAGGGCGTATGTCACATCTGCCAGTTCTGTTATCTTCAGTCTGGAGACTTTGCTTGTTTGTGTCCATTTTGAAGCTTCTGGTAAGTGATGTCAGAAAAAAGTACAAAATGTACTGATTGGTTCCGGATCTGATCAGTGAAGGCTCACACATTGGGGCTTGTTCCTAGTGAATCCCCCTTCAATTATTACAAATAGTTCATTTGCGATGAATTTATTTGAATACTACTCTATAAATGTTCAGTTAGTATGTATTTCAACAGTGCTCAAATGATACTAATTTGGGTCCTGATTAGTAAACCAAAATTTGAACTAATTTAGTAAGAAACTAACTTGGCACAAACCATTTGATGTATATATGGAAACTACTATGGGAAAAACAAATGTTTTGCACATATCTATATAGAAATTCACCATATCGCTCTGTTATAAAAAAAACATGATAGTTTTGCTTGTTGCTACTTTGTTGAAGACTAATTTTCGACAAAATGTAAGGAACAAAAGATATTAATGATTCAAATCACTGATGCCTTGTGATTATGCTCAATCAACTGTTCAGTGGGCAACATTGGTGTTTCTGGCGCGTATAATAGAGCACAAAAAACATGGCTACTATGTCAACCGGAGAATACAGTGTTGCTCACAAAACAGCTGCTATAGAACTTATTAACATTTCTCGAAAAAATGTTTATAGACTCTAGATTTCTCATAGTGATTTCCATATAAACTTCAAATGATTTGTGCCAACTCAGTTTTTAACAAATGAGTTCAAATTTAGGGAGGCTAATCAGGACCCGATTAAGAACCGTTTGAGCGCTGTGGAGCGAAAATTTCAAATTTTGAATCAGTCTAACGGTGATCCTGGAAATTTTCCAGATTCATTATCTAATGGAATGAAACAAAACTCAAATTCTCGCCAAAAATGTCAAATCATTCTCTTCCTGTCATTACGCATATTATTTACAATCTCCAACAATTGCGATCCACCATTCAGCGGACTGACTCATATTCCCAACCGAGTATAGAGAAAAATGACACACGCTGCCAAAGATGATGATGGGAAAAGATATGTTCCTCTCTTTACTGTCTGCATCGTTATCTCGATTCCCACAAACACCGATCACATCAGTGTTCACTAATCAATTTTCAGATATTATTAATAACCAATCTTTCTCTACCTTGTCACATCGACCGACCACCGCACAGTGGGGCAGTGAACGCGGTAGCGTGGCCAAAACCTTTAGTACCGTGGATATGCATTCTGCAGATTGTCAGTCTTGAACAAAGCTGTTCAGTTTATAAGGAGCCAGCTTTTGGTGTTTTCTGATTAGTTCATATTCTTGTCGCATATGTGGCGCTCAAATCTATCTTTTAAATGGGAGATCTTATAAAGATGGTTTTTCTTGGGAACATCTCCGCGACCTCTGGCAACATAAAACTTCTGTCCCGGAAGCTGTTTGAAGTCCAATTTGACATACGTTTCATCGTCCATAAGGATTCATCCGTTGAATTTGGTCAGCACCTGGTCAAAAGCCTTCCGGCCCGCGTTTTGGCCGTAATGTGTTGCTTTACGGTCCGGTTTGGTTGCTTAATAGCCCGATACTTGAAGAAACCTTCCAGAATGCTCATATTCCGAAGTGTACTGCGAGCAGCATCGAGTTTGTTGGTCACATCCACGTACGAAAGTTCTGTATTCGCTTTGAAAGCCTTCATAACGTTCGAATGCAGTTTTCGCTCCACTGCACCACTTCGACGCCTTGATTGCACCTTCCGGGCAACATACAAACGTTCCTTGAAACGTTTCAGCACTGCACACACGATGGTTTTGGCCATTTTCAACTCTTTTGCGATCCTGGTTCGTCACCACCCGCTGGTGACGTTAAGTACTAAGCTGATGCCTGATTTTAATATTTCACCTACCACCGTTTCCTATGATTTTCGTAACGCCGACCATGGTAGTATCGCCGAGTTACTCTCCAGCTTAGATTGAGACGACTTATTGGACATCTTGTCAATTGTTAATTATTAACTGCAGCAAGAGCTTGTGTTTTGTGTAGGTATAGGAATTTGAGCGGGGTTCTCACTGTTTATACTCTTTAGCATGACTATGATTGACCTGAATTTTAGTTGGGAAATTTTCAGAAATTTAACCATTTGGAAAATCTTGGTGACCCTGAAAAGGGCCGATGGTAGTACAGGCTTAGAGCATTTGGAAGACGATGATGACGTGTAGACAGCTGGATCAGCAAATCGGACCGGATAATCCAATACTCTTGGGCACTCGCAAGTGTTTCGGCCCGTCTGCTGCTGGACAGGGGTTGAACTGGTGTCTGCGAAGGGTTAGAAGGACGCAGTGAAGGATACCTCAACGACGAATGGGCACTTGGAAGAGTCTCGGCCCGGCTACTGCTGGACACGGGTTGACCTGGTGGTTGCTTCAGGCCCGGTTGCTTCAGGATTAGAAGCTTGATTGCTACCGTTTTGCTGGTTCCTTTTGCTGATCTTTGCGATGGTTCTACTTCCACACCGGGGTAGTTCCTTTGTTGGTGATGTGACTAGATGAGATCATCAGATGATCAGACCGGAGATACGTTGAACACCGCCACGGCGAGCCAGACAACGGATGGGGTAATACCCTGGATGTTATCACGAAGAACTTTGCGATGACGCTTGACGCCTCCTTTACCAAGACCGTTTCCTCCTTTGCCCCGACCAGTCATTGTTGCTTGTTAGGTAGAAGAGTGAACTACCTAACCTGCTATTGCTGCTTCTGATGCCTGCTCACCAAGCCATCCGAAGCGAAAATGAGTTGAGGCTACACAGCAGCGCTCTTTTATTTCTTTCAGTTTAAAGCAGAATGCTGTGCAACCAAGTGGTACTCGATTATGACGACTGGGTTTGGGAAGAACGTTCATTTCAAGAACACAGTGATAAAATTATCACTTTTTATTTGTACATTGGACAATGCATGACATTTACCATTTATTTTTCAATAGTTTCTTGTTGTTGAACAACAATCAGCAGTGCTATCAATGCGTAGAAAAATTTCTGATCGATTGGTGATAGAATTATTGAAATTGGTCCAGGGGCAGCTGAGTTATTAACGTTCAAAATCTTTCATAATTTTGTTACATGTTCCATTTTTGGTTTTCACAAAGTGCACCCCCATATAGAAATCAAAGACGTCCTACGTCAAAAAATTCATCATCATACGACCCATCCACCGAATTTCGTCGACTGAAATCCCAAGCAGTTTTGGAAGTTTGTCAACGAACAACGTCATGAAGCTTGTCTGTCGTCCCATGGCTGCCAGTTACAGTTAAACCATGAGCAGAATTGACATCAATGCCGAGATGTTTTCCAAACTGTTTTGAAACTCAATTCGTCGTTCAATGCGGGTCCTATCGGAATTCCATTGGCGTTCCTCAAAACGCACTTGGACAGTTTGTTGTCTCCACTGCTGCACGTTTTTCAACGGTCCGTGGACGTCGGCATTTTCCCTTCCTGTTGGAAGCTAGCGCACATGTTTCCAGTACACAACATGGGCAACAAACAGGACGTTGGCAACTACCGTTGCAGCACTTCGCTTAGCGCTGTTGCTAAATTGTTCGAACTTGTTGTTATGGAACCGTTACACGCTCACTGTAAGCCTTATATTAGTATCGACCAGCATGATTTTGTGGCTGATCGCTCCACTGCCACTAACTTGCTGTGTCTGACTTCCTACATCTCTAACAGTATTTCGGATCGTGCTCAGACGGATGTCATTTATACTGACTTCCGATATACCCCAAGGTAGTCACCTGGAACCGCTGATTTTCTTGATTTACTTCAACGACGTGAATCTGGTAATTGAGGGACCACGATTTTCTTTCGCAGATGTCCTTAAACTCTTCCTTCGAATTCACTCAATTGAAGACTGTTGCTTTCTTCAACGTCGGCTGATTGTTTTTACTGATTGGTATATTCTGAATCATACGGAGGTTAACCCGTCCAAATGCTCGGTTATTGGTGGGGGTTTCCTAGGGTGGTTGACAGAGGAGAGTTCAAGTTCGTAGCAATGGTCGTGGTTATTGAAGGTGTTCCTGATGGTGTGATAGCGGTGGTTGTTTCTATCCGCGGTATGCTGTAGGCGGTGATGACTCTATCGGGTGGAGTTATATCTGGTTGTACAGCGCAGCGGGGGTCCTTGCTGAGGGCATTTTTTTATGTTTCAAGAGATACCGTCTAGGTCTCTGGCTCCTTGGTATTGTGGGCAGTGGCATATCATGTGCTCCACCGATTGATGGATCTGACATATTGGGCAACGTCGATGGAATTCGCCATTCCCAGCAATTTTTAGCGACATTCGAGTGTGTCCTGATCGCAGCCTACACAACACCACTTGACAACGGTAGTCTGGTAGGTCTTCCCCGCACCCTCTCCTTTTATCTTACGGATTAAAAGATCTCTTCTGCCTAACCATTCCTTGCTCCAGTTCTCCCAAGTAATTTTTAACAGCCAATTTATTAAGTCTGGACCTGTAACTTCGCTTGTCAGTTTGTTCATTAGTCGACCAGAAGAGGCGAGGTGGTCGGCTTCAACGTTACCCTGGATGCCGAAGTGGCCAGGTATCCAGGCAACGGTGGTGCTGGGTGGAGTGGACTAGATGATGGCCTGGATCCACGGGTGTGTGGGGTACTCGGCGTCGAGGGCGGCTACAGTGCTGGATGAATCCGTGAAGAGCACGATGGGTTTATTAGACGGCGTGGTGATGGCGACGTAGGATGCAGCTGCCTCAGCAGAGAAAATATTGAACTGGTCAGGAAGACTGTGGCATATACTTATTTCACGGCCAGATATCCCAATTCCGGTTCTACCTTGTGCGACAGAGTCATCGGAATAGTGGATCGTGTAGTCGGTGTATAAGGTCCATGTGTGACTGCTTTAAATTTATTCTTAATTGTCGAATCGATGGAAATTTTGGGCAGATTCCAACCGCTGGCTCCACACCAGTGGACAGTGGACACTGAGGGGAGCGCCTGGTTGGCTGTGCTGGCGAGGAGCTGGTTTGCCTCTTCTAGGAGGAACACTCGAACCAGTAGTTTTTTTTTCCAGAAACCCGACGGCTCGGCGGCAGATGGTGAGTGTGATAAGACGGTCGGGAGGACACCTCCTTCGACGCATGCTGCTAAAGCCGGGGTTGACGGGAGAAGGCCAGAGGTGATTCGGATTGCTCTTTGATATACAGGAGTGAGTTTCTCGATGAGGGTTGTTCTGGACATACAGGTTAGTTCAATCCCGTAGGTGAGTCGTGTGTCGATGACGGCTTTGGAAATCCGGATCCGGAGGTGTCGATTGCTGTCTGGGTGGCGTCTGGCGATCGAGCTAATGAGGTTTAACCTCGACCGACATTTAGATCTCACTTCATCGAAATGGGGTACGAATGAGAGGCTGCGGTCAAAACGAACTCCCAGAATCTTAACAGGTTTGTGTTGCGGTACGGCCTTAGATCCGATGGTGATCGGTGACGTCAGAGATCGGTGGTTGTGAGGGTAGATGTGCGCGAAAGCGCTCTTCTCCGCCGACAGCTCGAAATCGGCATCGATGCTCCATCGGTGAATACATTTGACGGCTTGGTTTAACTTGATACGGAGGGCTTTAATTGTACTGTTGACGACCATTTTTACAATGTCATCCGTGTAAACAAAGATGAAGATCTCCGCTGGCAGGTTGCTGAAGACTCCATTCATTTTAATCAGGAATAAGGTGACCGCAAGGACGGGCACACCCGTCTCTTCGCGGAACGTGTTCGATCGGTAGTTGCCGATTATAACCTGGCAAGTCCGGTAGGTTAGGACATTTTTAAGAAAAAGACTATTATGTTCAAGAATGTTTTGATAGGTCCTGAAATTAAGCGCGTCAGCCAATTTAAGGACCTAGCTGTAATTCTGGATACACTACCCTCTTTCAAGCAGCACATCTCGTATGTCGTCGACAAAGCTTCCAGAATGCTAGGGTTAATCTTCAGGATTGCCAAAGATTTCACGGATAGCTACTGCCTTAAATCGTTGTACAGCTCCTTGTCTCGCTCCATATTAGAATACTGCTCGGTTGTATGGACTCCTCACTACAACAACGGTGTCGAAAGAGTTGAGTCTGTTCAGCAACGGTTCCTGAGATATGCGCTACGTAAAATACCGAGGACGGATCCCTTCCGATTGCCTAGCTCCGAAAGTCGTTTGCAACTGATCCATCTGGAGCCCCTGTCGGTCCGAAGAGATACAATAAGGGCATTGCTAATTGCGGATATTTTGTAAAGACGGTGCCCTGTTCTCTTTGAGCAAGCCGACATCAATGTTCAACCCCGAGTCCTACGGAATAATTCAATGCTGCGCCTGCCCATACAGCGAACTAATTTTAGCATGTTCGGCACAATCGTGGTTTGCTGAGACTCTTCAAAAGAGTCTCCGCACTGTTTGATTTTGACCTGACTCGCCAGCTGCTTCGCCGGAGGTTTAGTTCGTTTTTTTCTAGATCAGTTTAGTTTGTCCAGTAATGTTCCTTTTTTTACGAGATCACTATTGACTTATTGACGTTTAGTTTTAGCACTTTTCATGTTTAGTTTAGATTACATCATTGGGGCCAATAACGTCTGTTGATGTTTAGTCATAAATAAATAAATAAATAATCCTCGTACCCGACCATGTCGGGTTTTCATATTTTGTGTGCAGAATTAATTCAAGCTGAAAATTGCATTAGATCCTAAGTAACATTCTTCGATTCTCTTCGTCGACTTTCTCTTTAGGTAATAACTTGAACACATAGCCGTTTCTTGTTGATAATGCTAGATATGCTAGATAAAAGCTTCTTTTATCGATATGAGTGCTGAAAATACCTGGGAATGTCTTTACATGGCTGTGGGGATACAAAGAGAAAGTCGACGAAGAGAATCTGTCAATGTTACTTAGGACTAAATGCAATGTTCAGCTTGAATTATCTTCTTTTGTCTTCCATCACGTGGCAATTCAGGAAAACATAAACTTTTTTTTAAATTATCTGCGCAGGATTTCAAGAAAAAGGCTTTGTAAACAAATTTCTGTCAAAAGATTTCAGAACCAAAGACTGGAAGCGATGAACCGGACAAAAAGAAGCGTACCGATTCTTAATTGGCAGGGCTTTATAGTGGACACGTTATTAACGCTAGATTTGGCGTCAATTTACACGAGATCTCATGTAAATAATTTAAGCTCAATATCGCATAAATTAGCAATGTTGCATACAAGCTTGTAGGCAATTTCATTGTTTAGCTCAAAATTAATCGAGACCAGATTTTACGCGACAGCTAAAATTCATGCGTTTTCGTAATTTTTTACAGTACCGTTCCGATTCAAATTTCGGACGATTCAAATTTCGGACACTTTCATTTTTAATTAAATATTACATCCAGTTAGAAACAAAGTAATAATGTTAGATGATCGTGGAGGGCACTAGTCAAAAAAATTTAAAATTTACAAGACATGTGGATCATATTCGACCGAGATAATCAACTTTTAAAAGTGTCCGAAATTCGAGTTTAAGTGTCCGAAATTTGAATCGGCACGGTATATAGGCCAAATAACAGCACAGTAAATTGTTGAAATAGTTGCATCTCACATGTTTTAATATTTGTCAACCATTTTTGTAAAAATATTTACAAAAATATTACAAAATTAGTATTAGTAAATGTCAATAATTCAAAATAGCGCAAAACAGAGCAACATTGTTTTAAGAGAGTGGTTAATGTAGATATTTCAAAAAAAATTAAAAAGTTCATTTGAATATATTTTCTAGATTTAACATATTTCAAACATGTTTGCTGATCACCGTTGTGCTAGGCATATTGAAATGTCCAAAAAGGTTTGCATTAATAGCTCTGAATAATTGTTTGCGTCTATTTATGTCTTAATTTGAGTAAAAGGCATTTTCATGCATCCTAGTGAAACATCTGAAAAAATTCTTTAATAAAAATGTATGAGATAAAGGGAAATGGCTCTAATGTTGGCATATGGATCTAAGATTGGGCCCATCGTTAAAAATCTGCTATTTATCAATTTTATCTAGATGAACACGTAACTGGAAGGGTACTAATGGATATTTTGGTCGCTATTGAAAATTTAGTCTATTGCTAAATTTATGTATGGGCCCAAATTAGGGTCATTTAGGCCGACATTACATCCATCAAAAAATGTTAATAATTGGGAAAATTTAAGCAATTTAAGCGTATTAAAATTGAAATAATTATTTGCTTAAGGAAATTTCTTGAAAGCCGATATCTCACATGTCTCAAAACTATAAAATGCACAACTTTGTCCAAGAAACCATCCTTGTAGGACGCTCCGTCCAAAAGATAGATGCCACCTGTGCGGCAGGAATATGAACTATATAATCCGCAACCACCAAAGCTGGTACTTTGTAAACTAAACAACTTTGTTCAAGACTGCAAATCTGTACTATGCAAACCCACAGCGCTAGTGGTTTGGCCACGCTACCGGCATCGTTTCCCCACTGTGCACCACCCGCCAACAGCGAAGGCGCGATCCGCTAACTGGTCATTGTTCTTTCATGTCACACAATGTCACCATTTCACCGATCGCCCGAACCTCCTCCCCTACCACCACCTTCAAGCTGATCTGATAATCAGCTTGGAAATCAATTGTATATCTGTTTGATGATAATTTTCATCAACAGGTTTCAGACTTAAGGGAACCTGTCTGCGCATATATGGTGAGCTCAGGTCCCAGCATAAAACGGGCAGCCAGAGTGATCTGCCTGGGTAGACTGGTTGGTAGCTACGCTTGGATGAAATACGATGGAGAGCAAGTAAGCAGATAGAACAAGTTTACGCTAGGCAGTAGGTAATCTCATCAAGAAGAAAAAAACATTAAGAGAAGGGATCTAGTTTGAAGTGGCCGTAGTCGAAAAGGTGATACCGAGAAAGAAATTGGTTAAGAATATAGAATTAAAGTAGGATAAACGGTTTAAATTAGATGGGACTATGAAATCGGATGATCATGATCAAAATTGTCAATACAAGGAGCGAGGATTTGTTGCGGTAATAACCAATAAAACTTTCTTCTTCATGCCTATTCTGCCCCCAGTTGGAACTTGAGGGTTGTGCTCAACTGGGCGTTCTGTAAGCACTTCTTCAGATGTTAAGATGAGCTTTGAAAACTTTTTTTTTCATTTTTGTGTTCGTAGGGTAGAGAGCTACTTCGGCTTAATCGCCCATTTTAGGCCTATCGAGCAGAAAGCTTCAAATTAATCCATGATTTCAGAGTGAACAAGTCAATTATGCGTTCGGTACGTTAGTTAGTAAGCTACTTTAGTTAGTAAGCTACCGAACGAAGTCAATGAGAACGCGTGATATGCAGGTTTGCACCCATTATTCCCAAAAACAAAAGAAGCGCTCCGACCGAATCAATTTTTATCTTCATCCGATAGGCCGAAGTGAATTCATTGGCGTTTCAATGGCGTTTGAATGCGTTAGGCTGAGTTTAGAATCCGTAGGCCGAGTTTGGCGTCAAGCGGCAGTGTTAGACTTTTGACAATATCTCAACGATTGGTTTCTCTTTATCAAATCTTACGGTACGTACGGAAAGGTAAATAGCCATCAGTAATAATAACATTCCATTTGGTGCTAAACTGCGCTAGATTAAGAAAGACTAAGTGCAGGTTGTGCTTAATAGGCCGAAAATGGGGTAGTTAACCCTATAATGTGTGGCAAGCACAACGATAATCTATTATACCCACGGAGTCGAAAGATTTTCTATCCCGAAAATTCCTAGATCAGGCTGGAAATCGAACCCAACGCCTTCATAATGGTTTTGCTTCATAGCCGTGAGCTACCGGCTGAACTGAGAGGGACCCCATGTTTTTGAATAATTCGCTTTAAATCTGAATTGCCATTGAATGTTGGAACGTGAAAGATTGTAGTAAGAAACCTTGAGCTTGAACAAAAACTTGAGATCTAATCCAAAGGTTATTCCAAAGAGAACTCCTATGGAATTCAGGGAAGTATTCATAAGGAATTCCGAGGAAACTAGAAACCAATTCTGAAAATAAATTGAAAGGCTTTATGAGAAAAGTTTCAGGATATATAAAGGTAGTTATAAGTTGAATTACACAGGGAATGGGCGATTAGGCCAAAGTAGATTTTTCCCCTACTCAGCACTGCAGTTTTTTAGAAATTTCTCATACAACTGATACAACGATTTACGATCATTCAACGATTTACACGGCCACTGAGAATAACTCAGACAGAGAGTCACTTCCAACTCTCTGTCTGAGTTATTCTCAGAGGCCGTGTAAATCGATTAGCCAAGTTTGGGTTAACGTTTCTTAGCGTGTTGACAGTTTTCATCCTGTTAGTTGCCAATCTAGTATGTTAAAAGGTATGGCAGATATAATCTGTCTTTTCCATTATTTGTTTTTTTTTCGACTTTAAGCTATTGAGAAATCCAACTTAAACTCCTGCGCGCTTGGTGGTAGGAATAAGCACTAACCGACGGTGATAAGTCTGTGACAGCCCTTGACAATTTCAATGATTGTTTGCAAAAGTGTTAAATTTCAATGTAATTTCATGCAAATTTCTTGTACAAAATGCATAAAACTATTTTGTAATGCATTGTTCCTAAATAAAAAGCTACTTAAAGGCTTATAAATTACAGAAAACTCGTAAGGGTTTGAAATCATCTGCCGATTAAACAGCAGACAAAGTTGACCGACGTTAGAGATAATGATGAAAACACACTTTCCATGTTCAACTTCTAACACAAATGAAGACCAGAATATATGTGCAGCAAAAACAGTCTCTGAAAAAAACCAGGACGTATGTTCAGGAAACAATGAACGAGTCGACGGGATCAGAAAGAGCCAGGAAATCTGGCTCAAAATCTGGTCAAAATAGTTTTTACAGAGAAATGAGTTGAATGGGCGATTGATTCTTTTGAACCTTTCAAATCATCAAAGGGACGGAATATTTCCAGTACTACTCCAGAAAGGGACAGAAACATTGACACTTATTCTTAGACATGTTTAGAACACGCTTAGCATTAAGCTATATTCCAATAAACTGGCGTCAAGTTAAGGTTATATTTATTCCGAAGGCTAGCAAAAAGGATAAAACGTCTCCTAAATCCTTCAGGCCGATTAGCCTATCTTCCATTATGCTGAAGATAATGGAGAAAATAATAGATGAGTTTATAAAATCAAAGTACTTATTTACAATTCCTTTAAATAAATATCAGTTTGCATATCAAACTGGTAAATCAACCGTAACAGCTCTTCATACGCTGGTTACAAAACAAGAAAAATCTTTTGAATCAAAAGAAATTTCCCTAGCAGCGTTGTTTGATATTGAAGGAGCATTTGATAATGCATCTTATCACTCAATGAAAAACGCTATGATAAAACATGAGTTCGATAAAAGCATAGTTAATTGGATTAACGAAATGCTTAGCAAAAGAGAAATCTCAGCAAACCTTGGAAGCTCATCCATAACAGTTAGAGCTGTAAAAGGGTGTCCTCAAGGAGGTGTTCTTTCACCTCTACTGTGGTCTTTAATAGTTGATGACCGTCTCAAAAACTTAGAAGCACAGGGCTTCGAGATTTATGGCTTCGCAGATGATATAGTCATATTAGTGCGTGGAAAATATGACTATACCATTACAAGTAGAATGCAAATTGCTTTAAATTATGTTTCATCGTGGTGCACTAGTGAAGGATTGAATATTAGTCCATCTAAAACAACTATTGTACCATTTACACGGAGAAAATAAATGTCCATAAATAGTATTAAACTGAAACGAATAACACAGTCAAATATCTGGGAGTTACTCTTGACAGCAAACTAAATTGGAATTCGCATCTAGAGCAAGTCATTAGTAAAGCAACAAATGCTCTTTGGATAGGTAAAAAAAAAACTTTTGGTAGGAAATGAGGACTAAAACCTAAAATGATCCACTGGATTTATTTGACGATTCTAAGACCCAGAATAATCATTGGTTTGGTGGCCTAAAACCAATGAAAAATTAGCTCAGAAAAAGCTGGGTAGGCTGCAAAGACTAGCTACTCTCTTAATATCTGGTGCAATGAGTAGCACACCAAGTATGGCACTAGATGCTCTACTTTATCTGCTTCCGTTGCATCAATTTATTCAATTAGAAGCCGAAAGGAGTGCATTAAGGATCCGACGGTCACAGCACTTCCTTGAAGGTGATCTTAGAGGACATATGAGCATCCTAAAAATGTTCAATATTGATTCTATTGTGTTACAAAATGGGGATTGGATGAAGAAAAAATATCACTTCGATCGTCTTCACAATGTAGCAGATGCGGATCGCAATTTGTGGTACTAAAAATTCGTCCAGGATCAATTGTCTTTTATACAGACGCCTCTAGATTGGATAATCGTAACAGAGGTAACAGGTCCAGGTATAAATATCTCAATATCTATGGGCTACTGGCCTACCGTGTTCCAAGCAGAAGTCCAAGCAATTCTTTAATGTTCTATGCTTGCGTAGAAATTATAGACATTCGAATATCTGCATTATGTCTGATAGCCAAGCAGCACTAAATGCTTTGAAATCAGCAACATGTAATTCTAAATTTGTATGTAAATGTGCAATGTCACTCCAAAAATTGGCCGGCCAAAACCAAGTGAACCTATTTTGGGTTCCTGGTCACTGTTGAATTCAAGGGAATGAGAAAACCGACACACTAGCTAGGCTTGGATCATCTCAACAATTTAAAGGACCAGAACCATTCTGTGGAGTTTTTGCTTGCTTTCTTAGAATGAAGTTCAAGAAATGGGAAAAATCAAAGTGGAGACCAATTGGAACAACACTCTCATTGCTAGGCAGTCGAAATGGTTTATTAATCCGAGCATTTCAATGACTAGCAAAATTATTTTACTATCAAAGAAAGATCTTAGTATGTACACTGGTTTGATAACAGGGCACTGTCCATGTAAATATCACTTGAAGCTAATAGGAAAACTTCAAGATGAAATGTGTCGATTTTGTGGCATAGAAAAAGAAGGCACTGAGCACCTGCTATGCTCTTGTACAGCAATCTATTTTCTGGCGTAAAGGGCGTCCACGATGAAATTGCCACACTATGAAATTGCTCTAACTTTTTAACCGTTGGGTAGAATTTAATGAAAATTTGGGTGGATTTAGTTCATAGTGCATAATTTACATCCTGCAAGTTTTAAAGTCCTGTGATCAAAACTCGCGGAAATGGAGTCGAAAGAACAGCTCGTGCGTGATAAAATCTTGCGCATTCATCACGAGAACAAGGATCTCTCGCATCGTTCCATCGCTAAAACGTTGGGAATCGCGAATTCAACGGTGTCGCGAGTGATTAAGCGGTTCGAGGAACGGTTGACCACCGATCGGAAGCCCAGAAGTGAAGGAAAAAGTATTCCGTACAACACCAAAAATCACAACCGCGTAGTTGGGGCCTTCAACCGAAATCCGAACGCCTCCGTTAGGGATGTGGCTAAGAAGCTGCACCTAAGCCGAAGTTTTGTCCAGAAGGCCAAAACTAAGGCTGGGTTTCGAACGTTCAAGGTACAAAAGGCCCCTAATCGCGACGAGAAGCAGAACAAGTCCGCCAAAACCCGTGCCAGGAAGTTGTACCTCAACATGCTGACGAAAGTTGAATGCTGCATCATGGACGACGAAACATATGTGAAGGCCGACTTCAAACAGATCCCCGGCAACCTGTTTTTCACGGCCAAGGATAAGTTCAGCGTTCCGGAGCATGTCCGCACTCAGAAGATGTCCAAATTTGCGAAGAAATTCCTGGTTTGGCAAGCCATCTGCACGTGCGGGAAGCGGAGTGCACCTTTCGTGACCCAGGACACGATGAACGGACAGGTGTACATAAAAGAGTGCCTCCAGAAGCGGCTGCTTCCTCTCCTGAAGGCCCACAACGTCCCAACAATCTTCTGGCCGAATTTGGCCTCATGCCACTACTCCAAGGACGTGCTGAAGTGGTATGCGGACAATAAGGTCAATTTCGTGCCGAAAATGTTCAACCCTCCCAACACTCCGGAGCTCCGCCCCATCGAGAAGTACTGGGCGATTATGAAGCAGCACCTTCTTAAACGACCTAAGGTAGTGAAGACACTCGAGGATCTGAAGAAAGTATGGGTTTACATGCAAAAAACGGTTGATTCACAGGTTGTGCAGAATCTTATGGCCGGGGTTAAGGCCAAGGTGCGGGCATTTGCGTATGGACTGTAAATAAAATACGAGTAAAATGGTAAAATGAAGTTTAATAGTTATTTCTCAATCCCTGAAAATTTGATGGCAATCGGATGAAAACTCGAATTTTGCGAATCAATTTTGTGTGTGGCAATTTCACCGTGGACAACCTTTATTTTTCTGGATTTTGGAATTCAGTTCCCAGCCAAGTAGTGCAATTTATTCGAAATGCTTTCGTTCAGTCTATGTCGGTTGCTTCATAAAATTCTGTTACGACATGCTGATAAAGCAATATTAAAACGGGGAATATATCACAATAGATCTAAGTACTGGTCGCAGTGATCAAAATACCCAACACGGAAAAAAAAAGTTGGCCGGCTAAAACATCGACGAAAAACTATTAAATAGGCCGATTGCTCGGTATAGCACCAGACGAAAAACGATTTAATCTGCTGATTAATACTCTGACTGAAATTAATTTTAAAGTGGCAATAGATTTAGTCGGTGTACGAATCGGGGATTTGGATGATATTTTCGTAACAAAGCATTATGTACCATTATTACAAGTACTACTTTTTTGCTCGGATCATGTTTTGACTTACACCGAAACTCGCTAGAATAAATAGAAAATAATAGTTTTTTGGATGAAATTTAAAAAATATACACAATGTGTTAATTATTTCGGAATTATTATCACTGCGATTGCAGCGCCGCGGTGGCCGATTGAAACTTGGATTTATCAATATAGTAATGAAGGATATCTTGATATCATATCATATTATATTACGTGATATCAACTATAGTCTGAACGTATTATAATAGCCTGACGTCAGGATAAGCGTGTATCTTCTTCTTTTTCTTAGCATTTCAAGCATATTGCATATCACATATTAGCTTATTGCGTGCTCTCAACTTAGTGTTCTAGATGCACTTCCACAGTTATTAATTGAGAGCTTTCGATGCCTGTACCATTTTTGCATTGGTATAATTGTGTGGCAAGTCCAATCATACACCGTTCGAAAAATTCATGTAAATTTCTGCGAGATATAGCGCACATAAAATTAACGCTAGGCATAAATTTACGCGATTTTTTTTTTTTTTTTTTTTTTATTAATAATTTATTTGATAAGGCTCAACCGAATTAACTTTACAGAGCCGAGGATTCTTGGTCACTATACAATACATCTTAAAACTATAGTCAAAAGGTACAACACAATAAACACTTTATCTTCCGCTATCCAAAAAGCCTCCTCCATCAGAACTGGAGCCGCTTCCAGTAGTTTCATTGTATGGCAAATTGTTGTACGCCAACGAGGGTCAGAGCGCGTCCATTGCAGCAATGGACGCAAAACGTGGTCAGCACTCACACACTCATCACGAAACGGTTGCTTTTCAAAGTCGACGACGCATCGACCGAAAGAACTGCTGATGAAGAACAATGAGGAGGACCACACAATGGTTGCTGCCGAGAAAACAGACGATCGCGTGGCACACATCGAGAGTGGCCTGCTTTTGTCGACAGCCGAGTGAACACTGTAATTTACGCGATATTTCGTGTAAATTTAAGCGCAATATCGCATAAATTAGCAATATTGTATGCAAACTTGAAAACGATTTAGCTGTTTATGCCAAGTACAGCTCAACATTAAACGAAGGGAGATTTTACGCGATAGTTAAAATTCAGAATTTTTTTCTGTGTACTTCTATGCCCAGGGAAGTCGAGAAATTTTCCAACCCGAAAAATTCCTAGACCGGACCGGGAATCGAACCCAGCCACCTCCAGTATGGTCTTGCTTTGTAGCTGCGCCTTTACCGACTGAGCTAAGAGAGGATAAGCGTGTATGAATGCATGATAAAGCTACTGTTTGTCACACTTTTTATTTTACTAAACTTATGAATTGATTACACGCTGAAATGATAATGCCACTATTGGTTTTAGTCAACTTTCTCACCGGGAGAGGATATACTGTTGCGTCTTTTCAGAATCAAATGGGAAGCCGTCATTTAAGCCTACATTTTTTTTAGTCGGAGCAAGTAGTTGCCCTGCTACCGAGGCAAGGGAGGCAGCTTCCACACCTGGACCCTACCTATCGACTCATCAACTCATAGACCGGGGACCAACGGCGAAACGAAGGAAAGCGTGATCAGACATTTTATGCCTCAGAAAATCCCAACGGTGACGACTGGGATTGAACCCAAGGCAGTTAGGCTTACTCCTACACCACCGGTACCGCAGCAAACGACCATTTAATTTGAAATAAAATCTAAGAAGACACCAACCGTTAAGAATGAATAACGCCATTTTATTGAAACCCTGTTATGGCAATTCTAAAGGCGTTTATTAGACTGATGCAAAATTTTAAATTTTCGCTCCACACTCAAGTAACAATTCATGCTGAACAGTAAGAACAGAATCTGATTATTGGTTGATTTAAGGTTTACAAAGCTGATTAACACTAGGCTGAATATACAGTTGATTAGCAGTGCATAAAGCGAATTGTAGCCCCATAATTAAACCTCAATAAGTTAGCTGAGCTAAAGACTGAACAACCCTTATTTAAGCTCAACACAACTCCACAAATCAGCAATGTGCTACAAATATGTTGATAACCTGATAGAAGAATAGGAATCTATTGCACAATTCTGTTAAATGTCGTCACTGACAAATGGAAAATCATTTACATTCATTTCGTGCATTCATTTACATTAATTTGCCTCTAACTTTTTTCATCAACAGATTTCCGTAAAATAGTGTTTGAAGCTGTTGTAGGCTTTGATTATAAGCTACATCTTTTGTAAACAACTCAAATCTGTATCTCTTATGCATGATGAATCAGAGCGATAGGAACCCACCATTGTTTTTCAGTGAATGTAAATTGCATTCACTGAAAAACAATAACATGTTCTGTCAGCTCTATTTCATCATGCATAAGAGATTCAGATTTTAGTTATTATCAAAAGTTGTAGTTATTATCAAAATCTACAAAAGTTTACTACATTATATAACGGTATTCTGTTGATGAAAAAAGTTAGAGGCAAATGAATGTAAATGAATGCACGAAATGAATGTAAATGATTTTCCATCCCTGGTCGTCAGTGTCAATCGTTGAATTTTTGGCATTTTAGTTCTTCTATATTCACTGCCTACCTTTCTAATCTTAAGCAGCGCCAGCAGTAGCGACAAAGAGGAGGAGCTTTTAAGGAATAGCTCAGGATAGAAGTGGACTTCAACGACGTCAGAAGTATTAATATTTGTATTTCTCTGTTTTGACTGCTATATTGCACTGAATTTTCAGACAGCATTCCAAAAATATAACTAATTTGTGGCGCTAAAATAGCTTCCACATGACCATCGAAATAAATCGCGCACTTGTGGCCACATTGTGTTAACTAACTTGAAAATGAGATGAATGATTTACTGTCATCAGTTGTTGTTTACAATTCTGCATTACTGTTTAATACTCTTCCGGTTGCTGTCTTCTTCTTCTTCTTCTTCGCATTTCAAGCTTATTGCATATCGCATATTAGCTTATTGCGTGCTCTCAACTTAGTGCTCTAATGCACTTCCACAGTTATTAATTGAGAGCTTTCGATGCCTGTACCATTTTTGCATTGGTATAATTGTGTGGCAAGTCCAATCATACTTCTATGCCCAGGGAAGTCGAGAAAATTTCCAACCCGAAAAATTCCTAGACCGAACCGGGAATTGAACTCAGCCACCTCCAGCATGGTCATGGTCTGCGCCTTTGCCGGCTGAGCTAAGGGAGGCCCGGTTGCTGTCATTCAACTTAAATTTGACGTGTTTCAAGTTAATGATCATACCTTTTGCCACACATATGCTTAAGTGGTCCAGTAGGTTTAATAGATGCCTATGAATCAGCGACTACCGGTTCGAATCCCGATATGCAATGGTAATTTTTAGACATATAATACCAATATAAATATGTAAATCCAATTAGTCAGCACCTTGTTTTGCAGCCCCATAAAAATATATGAGACATGAAGCGGTCATCCATTATTTTATTTTTTCTAAATTAAACTAGAAACCTTAATAAGGGTTGGAAAAGACTGTTGTTTAATACCTTAAAAAGCTTATAATTTATATAACTGCTTAGCTTTCGGCCAATTAAAATCACCAGATTTAGATGTTTAAAAGCAGAACAAAGGTTAACGTGGTCTATGTACAACAATTATTCAAACTAAAGCTGAATTAAAATCGATTAAACAACACTTGTTAAGCATCAAATTTTTACCTGTGCAGTTTTCAAACGGTTCCAAATTGTGTCCTGATTATCCTCCCAAAATTTAAACTCATAGTAAGAACCTAACTTGGCACAAACCATTTGAAGTTTATATGGAAATTACTATGGGGAACCATAATTTCGGTTCATTTCTATCTCAAAATTCACTAGTTCACTTTACTTTAGAAAATTATAACTGAGCTTGTTGAGAATTTTCTCAGCTACAACTTTGTTGAAGACTACTTTTCGATCGAATGTAAGGAACAAAAATTAATAATGATTCAAGTCACTGGTGTCTCATGATTATGCTCAATCAACTGTGCAGCAGGCAACATTGGTGTTTATGGCGCGTAGAATAGAGGACAAAAATCATGGCTACTATGTAGCACTGCAGAATACAGTGTTGCCCACAATACAGTTGCTTAAACTTGCCATACGATTATCAATCTCTTAAACAATTACAGGGCTGTTACAAGATTTTCTAAATTTGATCCGCGAAATCCGCGATACCTCAAAAGAAATCCGCGACTTCAAATACTAATCCACGACAAAAAAAACTGTTTTCTTTGCCTAAAAATAGCATTTGTATACTACTACATGGCATTTCCAGCCTATTGCTTATATAGTAGCATATTAGATTTTTGCCTGCTCTCAACTTAGTGTTCTTTGAAGTACTTTCACATTTTAATTGAGAGCTTTCTATGCCTGTACCATCCTATGCCAAAGAAAGTAGAGACATTCTCCAACCCGAAAAATTAATAGACCGGACGGAAATCGAACTCAGTTGCCTCCAGCATGGACTTGCTTTGTAGCTGCGCCTTTACCGACTGAGCTAAAGGAGTATCGTTTGCAACCGTTGTTTTTTTTTTAAATAGCATTTATCATCTTCAGTTATTTATGTATAGTATAAATTCTGAGTAAGTAGTAAACATAATAAATCACCCATACATTATGAGATTCTATTGAATAATACAGGCCTAGATTTGATGAAACATTACTTTAAAAATAATCCATTTTCATTTGCAATGCAATGTTTTTTAAATTTAACCGCGTCTCTGACGTATTTTACTGTCCTAAATGTTGTAGTTAATTTGGCTCTAGTTTTCTCAATTTTGTACCGATTCATACCAAATACTCTGCACATAATCGAGAAATTACCAGAGTTTCATAAATCACACTTGTTGGTCACGTCGCGGTTGTGTATTTACACGGAAATTCCTTGGGTTCTGTCCAATGGTGAGCCATTTTCATGATTTTTTTTATTTCTAATGGGAACCTAGCACTTTTCGTTGTCAAATAATAATATGTGACTTTATTGATCATGCACGACTTATTACTATGTACACAGGAAATTACAGATTTTCCAAATCGTCCAGGACATCAGTTGATTTGTTCTACTAGATCAACCAAGACTGCAATAATGTATGTAGTATCGAAAAATGTCCAATTAGATTCAAAGTGTCATTGTGGATCATGCATGATCTATTTCCGAGCAATCCAGATGTTCAAGGTTCTTCAAATCGTCCTGGAGTTCAGATTATTTGATCTACTAGATCAACCGAGATTGGGACAATGTCTTTACTATCGAAATATTTCCAGACAGATGCACAGTGTCTATGTGGATCATGCATGAACTATTGCCATGTATACCAGATGTTTTAAGTTCTCCAAATCGTTCTGGAGTTCAGATGATTTATTCTACTAGATCAACCATGACTGGGATAAAGTCTGTAGTATCGAAATATGTCCAAACAGATTCATAGTGTCTATATGGATAATGTTTAATTATTTCCACGTATACCAGATGATCTAGGTTCTCCAAATCACCCTGCAGTTCAGATGATTTGTTTAGCTAGATCAACAAAGACTAGCATAAAATCTGTAGTATCGAATTATCGATTTGGAAATCCTAGAACATTTGGCATATACGGAAATAGGTTGGCATGATCCACATAGACACTGCAAATTTGTTTGGGCATATTTCGATACTACAGATATTGAATTAGTCTTGGGTGATCTAGTAAAAAAATAATCTAATCTCCAGAATGATTTCAGAACTTATAACATCTTGTTTACGTAGCAATAGGTCGGGTACAATCCACATAGACATTTTGAATCTGTTTGGACATATTTCGATACAACAGACATTATTGGAGTCTTGGTTGATATAGTAGAACAAATCAACTGAACTCCAAGACGATTTGGAGAACCTAGAATATCCGGTATACATGGCAATTGCTCGCTTATATACGATTCGTGTATGATGCTATGCTATGTTCATATTGGAAAAAAGGAAAATGTCTCACATTGGACAGACCTCAGGGAATTTCCGTATAAATCCGATGTGACTTATGGAATTGAGATCATTTCTCGATTATTTGCAGGGTGTTTGGTTTGAACCGGTAAAAAATTGAAAGCCAAATGAACAACAAAATTGATGACAGCAAAATAATGTTCGCGACATCATTTAATGTTTCCGCTATTTTCGCGACTGAAAATTCAAATCCGCGACAAATCCGCGAAAATCGCGAAATCCGTGAAATTCGCGAAATCCGCGCCTGTTGTAACAGCCCTGCAATTAATAACTATAAATAACAATAAACAAAAAGTTTGGTTTTCCCATAGTAATTTCCATATAAACTTCAAATGGTTTGTGCCAAGTAAGTTTCTTATCAAATGAGTTTAAACTTTCGGAGGCTAATCAGGACCCGATTTGAAACCGTTTGAAAACTGTGGAGCAAAAATTTCAAATTTTTCATCAGACTAATGTTTTATTATACGCATATTCTTGGCGATGACTATCATCAAAGTGGAAAAAGAAACCACCCAAAATATTCCTGATGTTGGCAACTATCCCTATAGCCAAAAACGGGAAAGCACTGGTGGCATATTCCAAATCACAAGTTCCAGTTATAGTGTTTGATCGCATTACTATGATCCTGTTGGAATTTAGAGCGTGTTAGACGTTTCGCAGAGCACAACTTGTACATCAAAATATCAGTTAGTGCCCTAAGATACCAAAAGGGGTTTATCGGTTTCCTATTTCCACTACTCTTTAACACTCCGAATACGGTGGGTAAAATACTTTACGTCGACTACGAAGCCTCCGGAAAACATGTAACAGCAACAATTAAGGTACCTCTAGAATTTATAGGCTCTGTAGATTATTTTCATTGCAGAATTTTAACCTTTCGGGTCGTCTACTTTTTTCAAACGTGAAAAGAGTCGTTACACTTTTGTTTAAGGTATGTTCAAGGGTTTTGCAAGTGGCCTTAGATCCATAATTTAGATTAATGGGCACAAATGTTCATAATTAGCCAGAATACAGTCATGGTTCCTATATATGGAACCTGGAGATAACAGAGCGGTCCTCGAAAGATCCGGAACATCCGTAAAAGTGTTCTATCCATAAACCTCTGATCCTAGAATTCCGTGGTTTTTCGAAAACATTAGGAACTGTGATATAAGAAATAATTTGGGTTCATGACACAAACATGGACCCGGATTGCCAAAGTACCGTCCTCTGGAAGATCCAGAACATCCGTAAAAGTGTTCAATCTATGAAACTGATCCTAGAGCTCCGCGGTTTTTTTTTTCGAAAGCATTAGTAACTGTGATATAAGAAAGAATTTGGGGTCATTACATAAACCTGGACCTGTATGGTCATAATACCGTCATCCGGAAGATCCAAAACATCCGGAAAAGTGGTCAATTCATGATTTTAGAACTCCGCAGTTTTTGAAAAATACTAGAAGCTGTGATGATAGAATGAATTTATGGTCGTGACAAACATGGACCCTGATAGCTATGAGACTGTCCTCCGAAAGATCCGGAACATCCACGAAACTGATCCTAGAGTTTTCCGTTTTTTCGAAAGCATTTGAAATTGTGACATAATAAAAAATGGGGTCATGACATAAACCTGGACCCGGATGACCATGGGGCCGTCCTCTGGTAGGTCCGAAACATCCGGAAAAGAGGTCAACCAATGAAACTGATCCTTGAGCTCCGCAGTTTTTTTTTTTTCAAAAACATTTGGAACTGTGATATAATAATTTGGGGTTATGGAATACACATGAACCTGCATGGCCATGGGATCATCGTCTGGAAGATGTGGAACATCCGTAAAATGGTTAAACCATAAATCTTATCCTTGAGTTCCACGGTTTTTTTTTTCGAAAGCACGTGGAACTGTTATTTAAGAAATAATTTGGGGTCGTAACATAAACATAAACTCGAATGACCATGAAACCGTCTTCCAGAAGATCCGTTAAGTGGTGCATCGATGATACAGATTCTAGAACTTTTCGGTTTTCTCGAGAACGCTTCGAACTGTGAAGTTTTCGAAAAAATCACGGTTTTTTCACTGTTTCATGTAACATGAAACACTTTTACGGATGTTCCGGATCTTCTGAATGACGATCCAATGGCCATCCAGGTTCATGTTTATGTCACAACCCCAAATTCGTTCTTATAATACAGTTCCAATTATTTTTTTAAATAAACTGCGGAGCTCTAGGATCAGTTGCATAGTATACAACTTTTAAGGATGTTCCAGATCTTCCAGAGGACGGTCTCATGCCCATCCAGGTCCATTTTTACGTCCTAACCTAATTTTTACTTGTATCACAATTCCAAGAGATTAAAAAAAAACTGCTGGGCTCTAGAATCAGTTTCATGCATAAACCAATTTTACCGATGCTCCGTATCTTCCAAAGGACGGATGTTTTGGATTTGCTGGAGGACGTCCCCATAGCCATCTTTGACCATGTTTATGTCAGGACCCTAAATTCTTTCTTATATCACAGCTCCAAGCGTTTAAAAAAAAACTGGTGAGCTCTAGGATCAGTTTCATGGATTGACCACTTTTAAAGATGTTTCGGATCTTCCTGAGCACCCTCCCATGGCCATTCGGATCCGTGTTTATGTCATGAACCCAAATTATTTCTTATATCACAGTTCCTAATGTTTTCCAAAAAACCGCGGAGCTTTAGGATCAGTTTCGTGGATTGACCAATTTTACGGATGTTCCGAATCTTCCGGAGGACCGTTCCGTTGTCTCTAGGATCCGTATATAGGAAGGAATCATGACTGTATTCTGGCTAATTATGAACATGTGTGCCCATTAATCTAATTTATAGATCTTAGGCCATTTGCAAAACCCATAAACACTCCTGTAAAAAAAACTTGGAACGACTCTTTTCGCTTTTCAATAAAGTAGACGTTCCTATTTTTAATCTGTTTCAAATTAAAATGATCTTCAGACTCTAGGAATTCTAGAAGTACCACATTTTTTTGGAATTCATCAAGAAATGGCTAAGTTATGCTATTGCAAACTTGCCGTTACACGTTTTTCGGAGGCATCGTATTCGGAGTGTTAACCACCAGATAATTAAATTATAGGGCGGTTAAAGAGTAGTGGGAAGTGTGAGCCGAATTTTGATAATTAATTTGGATTAATTCAGGTTTTGGAAGATTGATACCAACATTAGATTGTGACGTGTTAGACTTAAAGCAATAGTGTTCAAACGAGAATAATTAACAGTTCAAATCCCTTGAAGAAGATTTAATAAGCGTCGGACTAAAGGGGGTGTGCCCCGTAACGTGGGTAGATCACCTTTTCGTGGTACGTTACGGGATGTAAGATCTACCACCGAATCTTAGTCTTGACTACTTCAAACTAGGGGTACAGGATTTTTCAGTAATCAAAGGAACACATCTTAGTCCTTGTTACCTTTTATGCCTTGTTGATAGTGATAAGTCCTCGGGTTGCCTGTACCGAGGATGATCTTGAAACAAGGAAAAAATGAGTTAGTTAGTCTTCATCTATGTGATTCCTAATCTTCTATTCATTGTTCTCTAGTTTGAAGTGGTTAAGACTAGGGTTCTGATGCATGGTCATTATCGGTGTCATTGCTTATTTTTATTGCTAAGGAATCCCATTTCGACTGACAAAGGGGCGCGTCTTTGGAGGGTATTCCAACACTCCGAAGGGTATAAATAGCGGGACCTTTCATTTAGAATCGATTCCTTGCGATGAAGGCAAGAATGACAACTGTATCAACACCGAATACTTCATCATTTCTCAATAGTGATGGAGTAATACGACATGCACTAAACTAAGGACACGGGCTATACTACAATAGATCAAATTACTGGTCGCAGTAGTGTTATGTCCCGAACAAAGGAAAAAAAAAAAAAAAAGGTGGTTCAATAAAAAATAATAATGATATCAGTGCCGTCCAGCGCTCTTGTGAGAGCATCGCGACTAAGTTGCGTCGTACGGCTGACCAGAGCCCCTTCTCCAATATTCATCGACATTTTTATGAAGAATAAACATTATGTTTATAATAAAAATTACTGAATTTTTTTTTTCTAGCTATATGACTGAAAAAAATCTCATTTTTTATTGAACACCCGTTAGGAGCAATATGTCATTGTTCAATTGAATTGGTTGATGACAGCAATCAATCATAGCTGTTCCAGATAATATTTACTGAAGACAGTGTACTTCAATTGAGCTTATAATAAGAAAGCTTCCCAACTCATAACGCGCGCTTATTTGTTTTACATGATCTCGCATAGCTGTTCATTTGGGAACCCTGAGTATACTTGGGTGGTCAAATTATATTATTTCACCACTAGGTTTCAATGTCGTACCGTTGCAATATCATTTTATCGAACAACAAGTTAAAATTAACTACTTCTGTGTGTACAAATCATCATAATTAGAAATATATCGCATTTAATCATCGGAGCACATACGTGAAAACCACCCCCGAATGATCCACCCTGACAACCCCTTCCTTATGCAAATGACCTAAATGATGCACCAGCATGTCAAAATTCAACGATATTAAATATCAAAACATACCAGCAGCTTGCAGTTATCCCAGCTATCCACACTCAGCTTCAACATGAATACAGTTTCTCGACTTTATAGTAGGAACACTGACAATTGCTTTCCATGCCTTGCTTGCTCCCGTCGGCAGCGACTCAATCCATCATAATCGCAAGCAACTTAGCAGCAATTAGTTGCACAAACTTGCTCGGAAGCCCCACGCTCGACAGGCTTGCGTTCAAAGCAATAAAATTTCACAATTTCTCACTGCCTTAACTCGACTTAGTCGGGATCGTTTTCCACTAGCACTCGGTGCTCTAAAGTGCTCTGGCATTTAGCAGGTACACCACTAACTGCTTTGACCTTTCCGTTGTTCCGTGTTGTTCAGTTTCAATTGAACTGCAAAGTTTATCACTATTTATAGCGTAACGGCTTTTCCTTCACCAGTGTAATCGGTTTTTCACACCTTTTTCTCACTAAGTATAGATTTTCCACATGCGGTTTGTTCTACTTTTTAAGCACTTGTACACCACCTTCCGAGCTCCTTCTTACACTACACATTCCGCACCGTGGGCGCCTTGTCGAACCAGTGACTTGTCACCTTAATCCGCGAGTTTTGCCGCACTTTCCACACCTCGTTGTTTGCTACTTTCCACGCGTAATATTTTCCTATTTCCTTTTATGTCATCAACTACGCTCAAACAAAGTTGTTCGAATTGATGAAATACTTTTCCCTTCTAGCCTGGCACTGTTTTCGGATTGATCTCTTTTTTTTTACCAGAATCGACAGCACGAACAAATAAACTTTGTAATTTGAATCTTTTCCTCGTTTTTTGCTGAATTGAAATCGTTCTTTTTGTTCCGAGGTCCTAGTCCTGTTTCCCTTCGGCTACACTTCGCCTCACGTGTCCCTTCGATTCCATTCAATAAGCATTTCACGCGAAAAAAGGAAAATCTTCTTTATGCTTTGAATACCAGCCCTCAACCGAAAACAGAGATGCTCTTTTTTTTTATTCCTCCGTCCGTACTCCTCGTCGTGAGTCCTTTTTTGCACACTGTACGGCGTATTTCCCGTCTCGTAGACCAAAATATCGATCAACACCGAAGCAGAACGAAAGAAAATGCCAAACGGACAAAAGACGGTCCTCTCCTTGAGAGAGTCAAACAACAACTGAAATGTTGTCGAAGATTTTTTTCCTCAATCCGTACCCGCCTCGAAGTTGGCCAGTCTTCTCGCTCACTCACTAAACTCCGTTGGCACTGTGTTCACTCCTTCTCGATACCTTGGCTGCTGCCACAGCCGGTATTGGAAACCCTCCCGACCGACGGCAACGACGACGTCGAGACAGACCTCAGCGTGCGTGTGTGAGCAGTGGAAAAGGGAGAGGCTCAAATTTTCCTCCTTCCCCCGTGCGAGCAAGTGAGCTACGCTCAGCTTTTGTTGGGGTGGTGTGTTGAGGTTGCTCATTCTATGCTCTTCTTCCCGCGGAGTTGTGTACGTTTTGCTAGTAGCACTAATACATGCCGGCTTCCATGGCCATGACGACAATGGTTCTGCGCAAAACCAAGTTAGCTTCCTACCTATCGAGGTAGATGTGACGAACCGGGCAAAGGAAAAACAGCGATGAACGCTAGCTATGCTCGACCACCCCAGGAAACTCTCCCCCCGATATGGCGATGGAGGTGAATCGTGAAGATATGAAGCGAAACAGAGCATGAGCCTACGGTGGTAGTGATGGTGAGGTGGTGATGGTGTTGTTGCGCACTTTGGGTTTCTTCATTCCGTTTTATTTGCAGGCACTTTTGCCAGTGTTAATAAAAGAGCAATTTTAAAGAGCACTGCTGCGCCGGGAAATTACTGTTGTGCAACTTGTTGTTGATGTTCTTTGTGCGTTCCTTTACATTCATTTTAACGCTATCTACATTTTAAAGACTATAGTTTGCTTTTATAATGTTTTATACATTGTGTTTGTAAGATGAGCTGCCAAAAATGCAATCGATATAGTCGTGATTGTTGATAACTAACTGATTTAAGTAATTAACATTTTTTGTTACTTTCTGAATAACGCAGGAGGAGATTTTCCAACTAGACTTTTTGATACACAGGATCTTCCCGAATAGCGTGGTTGGTGGTGCCGTCCACCCACTGAAATTTCTCCGCTAACCTCCATGCAATTGAGCGAAGTTTTGAAAGTGATTAGGGATCAACCATAAGCTACTCACGAACATAAAATCAGCTCAATTGGTTGAAAGATAGCCGAGGAATTGTGGTGGGCGGGCGGCACCACTTACCGCGCTACCCGAGGGATTCCTGTAATTTTATCACAAAAAATACCAGCTCCGGAACTTTGTTTACCGACATTTCAACAGCTGAAGATATCATACATCCTTCATTGTATGCGAAATGCGTTTCAAGTGTCGAGTTCAAGTTTTTGGCAACATCCGTTTTAGTCTACCACAGAGTTTGGCACCATCCGAGTTTGGCAACATCCGATTTTGTTAACATCATGTATAACTACACACACTTAGAAATAACTATTTTGACACGAGACGTAATCCATCTTTGACGTAAATTATGGTACGTAAACAAACATGTCATGTATAATTAAGTCTAGATAGAGCAGGAATTAGGGCGTAACAGCTTTTGTAAACAATGACTTCTATCGATGATTTCTAGGAATAGGCGAATCCAGTAGAAACTAAGCGATCGTTTCAGCCTCTCGTGGTGAATAGGAGAACCACCAAAAGAGTGATGAGAGCTGAAATTTTCGCCGTGAAGCATAGGAATAGGAAAATGTTTTTACCTTTTCTGATTAAATTATACATCGCAGGTGCTTGAAGCCATCATCCACGTGGAATATTTTGTTTTCTGTATCGATTTTGCAGGGATCCGGCGGGTGCTGCCACATATTTTTGTTAAGAAAAGTGAATATTTTCAAAAATGCCCCAGCGGTTATGATCATCCGGATTGTTAATGTGAGAGATAGGAATCGGAACCATTTTTCTCTTTCCTGATAAATTGATTCATCTGAGATGCTTCAAAACGTGATCTACAGTTGAAATTTTTTATTCTGTATCGTTTTTGCAAGGATGCTGCTAGTGTCCAGCAATATTTTTGTTGAGCAAAATGGAAAATTATAAAATATGCCTTAGGGGTTATGATTTCTTGTGTGTGAATAGTTCAGGTACAAATCAGTTCAGATCTGTGAACAATCGTAAAATATGGCAATTACTGATGGAAATTGGCAAGATTTTAAATGCAAAATGCTTTAATTTGCGTTGTAAAAAATCCGCATTCTGATGTAAACAAACGGTTTGACTGACGTTTCCTCTCGAATTTGCTTGGTGCACTCTACATTGGTGGGGCATTAAAAAGGCCTATTGGTTTTCTCCTTTCTCTCAACTGATTCTTATGTCTTATGGGTTGCTTGCATGTGTCGATTGTTTGTGTTAAATGAGATAAATTAAAAAAGACCGAAAAGTTCAAACACAACAAGAACATAAAATGTTACACTGAAAATATATTTTCGTTAATGTATTCACACTCATTTCGATAAAACTACACACTTAGAAAAATTCATGTAAATTGAGGTGCTCTGAGACTAACATATACGAGCGTCAATGTTGACATAAAATTGAGTCATAATATATGCAAAATTCAGCTCAACAAACGTACTTTTCATCGAGCAACGAACTTTTCAGTCTCGGAGCACTTTAAAATACATGACATGATTGTTTACGTCTCATCCTTTATGTCATAGATGGATTCCGTCACGTGTAAAATTAGGTATTCCTAAGTGTGTAATTTCGTTGATGAAACAAGCTTTTGTTCAGTTGTGCGAAACTTTCGTATTCCATGTAACTGCACACTACGAAAAAGCCATGTAAATTTCAGTGCCCTGATATCGACACATGCAAGCGGTCCTTTTGACACAAGGATCAGTTGAAAAGGATGAGTAAATCAATTCAATCAAACGTCGTCGAGTTGCATACACAGCAAAAAAATAATTTTGATATCACGTCAAAGTGGATGCACTACAATCATGTCGAAAATATGGTGTAATATTACTTGCTAAAAAGGACAAAATTATCATTAATACAATGCATGAACTGACATTACGCTGCTTTTACTGCATTTGTTTATTTATGTGGTCATAAAAATTACATGAAATTTTCGACATGATTGTAGTGCATCAACTTTGATGTGATATCAAAATTATTTTTTTGCTGTGTATGTTTCAGTTTCAGGACGACATTTAATTTTACATGACATGTTTATTTACGTTCCATGATTTACGTCAAAGCTGAATTACGTCTCGTGTAAAAATAATAATTTCGAAGTGTGTAGGTTCAATGCCAACATTTCGCATGATTCGTACAATACAAGAATGGTATTTTGTACAAACGTAAGCAATGCGAAAATAATTCGTGCAACAATTTGTGCACCTACGAAAAAAGTAGAAGGGTCTGTGCCTAGGGGCACGAACGGAAACTTGACGTAGGACCGCTAGTGGACGGAATAAATGGGAAGAGCATTTAGTTCTTTTAATTGATCAATTATCTATTATCTCAACTCTTTCCTTTTTTGAATTGTAGGCGTTCCAAATTTGTAGTAATTTTTTTCAAAGAGAAAGTTGATTATGAGAATCAGTCAAAATCACTTGCACCCCTGCTTCCAAGTTTGGTTACAAGATTACAACTCTGGATAGCATTTTGTGTGGTCGTTGGGGGCTTGTGGTTCTGAATATGGACAAACAAGCACAGATAAATTCTATTCCAACTCTTTACTGATGTAAGCTTGATGGCCCTGAAAAGGGCCGTTTTATTGAAGAGGACATCCATGGCCACTTACGCTTGGCGTGTTTAGTGTAGGTGACAGCATCGCGGACCTCATTTTTCAGGAATACCTTCAGCACACCTCGTAGATCAGACCGGAGATACGTTTGACACCATCACGTCAAGCCAGACGACCGATGGCGGTTATCTCGAAGAACTTTGCGATGACGCTTGGCGCCTCCTTTACCAGACCTTTTCCTCTTTTGCCACGACCAGTCAATTGTTGCTTGTTAGGTGTGAAGGAGTGGACTAGCCACCACCTTCCTACTGCTGCTATTGCTGTTCACCACGCCGTCCGAAGCGAAAATGAGCTAATGTCATACAGCAGCGCTCTTTTATATCTTTTCAGGTTAAAGCAGAATGATGTGCAACCAAGTGGTATAAAAGCTACAAAGACTCCTCCCATTATGAGTAGTTTGCTATCAAGTAGCGACACTGGCTCTTTTCTTTTTGCGTACACGGCGAATGAGAACGACCCAAACTTGAGTTAAGTTCACTCATAATCGCCAAAAGTGCAGGAACTCAGCGATGAGTAAATTTGTCTCATGGTTTCCTATGGAAAACCTTAAAAATCTGCTAGAAAATGAGGAAATTGACGAAAGTTGTATTCAGTCTCGGAGTAGTACCAATAGACTGAGTGAATCCAATCTTTACTTTTCTCAAATTCGGGAATTTTTCCCTGGAAAATCCTGGAAAAACCTGGGAAAACATGAGGCAAATTTACTCATCACTGAGTTCCTGCACTTTATTTCTTATTTCTGAGATAACTAAACTCAAATTTGGGTCGTTCTCATTTGCCGTGATATCACCTTGAAAGATATCGGTGCCGGTGGTTAGCGTGCTTACCTCTCACCCCAGCAGGCCTGGGTTCAATCTCAGTCGGCGCAACCGGCATGTTCTAACGCATAACATCTCTGATCACGCCTTCCTTCGGGAAGTAAAGCCGTTGGTCCCCGGTTGAGTTGATTGGTCGATTGGTAGGGTCCAGGTGTGGGAGCTGCCTCCCTGGCGTCGGTAGCTTTGGAGCTCAGTACGGAAAACAAATCTCACGTCACTTTTCAATAGGTCCTATCTACATTGATCGATTCTCTTCATCGACACTCTCTTTCGTAAATAACTCGGCTTCACAAATGTTTCCTGCCGTCTTCGTCGAATTAGATGCTAGATTGTTGCTTCTTCCATCGAAAATACCCTGCGGTGGTGATTAAAAGTTGATCAAGGTTGATCAAAATAATTTGTACCCCTGCTTCCAGTTTGATTACATGAGCATTTTGTGTGATCGTTGGTTCTGAACAGGCAGATGAATTCTATGCCTTCTCTTTACTGTAATAAGCCCTGAAAAGAGCCGTTTTTTTACCAAAGTTGGTGATGATTTAACCTCCTCAGAGTGCGTCTGTCACTTCAAAACGTAGATGACATCCATGGCCGCTTACGCTTGGCGTGTTTAGTGTAGGTAACAGCATCATGGATCTCATTTTTCAGGAACACCTTCACCACACCTCGTAAATCAGGCCGGAGATACGTCAGACACCGGCACGGTGAGCCAGACGACGGATGGTGGTTTTCTTGAAGAATTTGCGTTTGGTTCTGAATATGGCGATGAGTGTGCAAAATATTACGCAATTCCATCCTCCCTATTCGCACGCGTCCGAGGATCGGAGGCGAATGCCACTTCGATTGGTTTTGTCTACTTACTACTCTCTGACGACTGTGCTGGGGAAGCAGCATATGCATGTAGGTAATTGGTGGATTTGTTAGTTAATTCAACGCTTTTGGAAAATGCTGGACATTTACCAGTTTTTCAATAATTTCTTGTATAAAATCAACATTCGGAAGCATTGTAGCCATATTTCTGATCGATTGGTGATAAAATTATTGAAATTGGACCAGGGGCAGCTGAGTTGTTAACGTTCAAAATCTTTCTTAATTTGTTACATGATCTATTTTCGGTTTTCACAAAGTGTACCCCCATATAGAAATCAAAGACGTAGTCCTACGTCAAAACATTCGTGCATACAAGTGATATTCGTGAATATTACGAATTTATTCTTTGTTGTACGAACTGGAATCGTTTGTGGTACAATACATTAGATGATTTAACGATATGTTGTACTTGTAAGTTATAAGAAGCGGTCGTGAACGCTCGCGAATCATATAATTGCTGATTGTGACGCTCTGAAAGCTAAATTGACAGGTTTTATGAGTCAAACACATACTTTGCACCCTCTTCTTGTTACTTGCAAGTACAACATATCATTATGTCATATAATGATTTCATAATTCCGACAAACATTGTTTTATAGCAAGTGTGTGAAAGCAACCCTGGTCAAAAACTGGAATCTTCAAAACCTACGGGTGCGGAGCAATCCAATGCAGCCTGCTAGTTACATTAAGTTTTGATTTGAACGGTCAAACAATGCACAGTGGTCTAGAAAGCAGATTTAGGTCGAAGGATATGTTTTGAGCCTGAAATTGAAACTTTAGACTTCTACAAAGTTGTTCCTTATAGTTAGGCTTTCAATTTTATGACAAATGAGTTCTAAGGTGGTTCTTATTATCATTAAAATCAAAAATTTAACTTTTTTGTTTGAATAAATTGAGGTATACATTCTTTAGCAGAGTTATAGCTGAGCTAGTTTAAAGCAACTTTGACCAATTTAGAGCTATTTTTTTGAATTAAGTTAGGGTGTCTCTAAAAAAACAGTGGTTTTGCTCTAGGTTTCTTATTTCAAATTTCTCATCCATTTTTCATACAAAGTTGTTCGAAATTACCTCAGCTATAAATTTGAAGAAGAAGATATACCTTAATTTATTCAAACAAAAAAGTTAGATTTTTGATTTTAATGATGATAAGAACCACCCTAGAATTAATTGTCATAAAAATGAGGGCCTTGTAGTTGGGAAAAACTTTGTAGAAGAGACTTTTAGTCTAAAGTTTCAATTTCAGGCTCAAAACATATCATTCCACCAAAATCTGCATTCTGGACCACTGTGCAATGCCATTTTGATGATCCCAACATCGCCTAAAATGCATTTATTGCACTTCTCTTTCACACGTCACAAAGCAAGAGTTCAACCGCACTAGTAATGACAACGGGTTTCTGTATCGCCGATATGTACTCCGAACACAGGATAAACACAGAATAAACAGAAAACCTGAATTTCTCCGAAAATTTTAACAGTACCTGTAATTTTTTAAGTTCATTGATCTTTGTAGAAATTCTTCAATTTTCCTAAAGTTTTCAAAACTTAAGGTCAAAGTCTCTCAGCTTCCATAAACTTCACGGGACTTAACTGAAGTTTTTGTTACACCATGACAATTATCAAGAAGTTTAGTTCGTTTTGTTTCCTTGATTTTTTCCGTCGATCTTTTTTTCCGTACTGAGTACCAATGCTAATGACGCCAGGGAGGCAGCTCCCAAACCTGAATCCTACCAATCGACCCATAGACCGGGGACCAACGGCTTTACTCCCTTGACCCTTCCCATCCGGTATTACCGGTACTACAACCCTACACATTAGACTGATGCAAAATTTGACTTTTTCGCTCCACAGTGCTTAAATGGTTTCAAATCGGGTCCTGATCAGCCTCCCAAAGTTACAACTCATTTGGCTCGAAACAGACTTCGCACAAGCCATTTGAAGTTTACATGTAAATTACTATGCGAAATCTCAACTGTTTTGTTCATTGCCTTCTAGTCTTTTTCCATATTGAGCTGCGAAACAGTTCGATAGCTATTCTTATAGAAAATTTTCTCAGCTACAACTTTGCTGAAGATCGTTTCTATGTAAAACGAGACAGGAAAAACTTATTAATTATTTAAGAGATTGGTAAACATATGACATGATCAAGCAGCTACTCTGTAGGCAACACTGTATTTTGTAGTGTGACATAGTAGCCATGATTTTTGTGTCCTATTCAACGCCCCAGAAACACCAATGTTGCCTGCTGAGCAGTGGATTGAGCATGATCATAAGACATCAGCGCATTGAACCATTGATAACTTTCGATCCTTGCATTTAATCAAAAAGTGGTCTTGGGCAAAGGTGTAGCTGGAAAAATTTCCTACAAGTACAGTTGAAAGTTTTTGAAGCAGACCGATATGGTGAATTATTAGATAGACATGAACAAAAATCTTGGTTTTACCATAGTAATTCCCATACAAACTTCAAATAGTTTGTGCCATCTCAGTTTCTCACCAAATCGGTTCAAATTTTAAGAGGTTAGTCAGGATCCGATTTGGAATCGTTTAAGTACTGTGGAGCGAAAATTTCAAATTTTGCATCACTTTACTACACATGGTGTTGAATGATAATATGGGCTTTTTCTGTAATAATTTACAGAAATAATGATAATAAGTATATGGACAGTAAAGGGAGCATGAGCGGTGAATGGCGACCTTACGCCCTTCAATGAGGAAATATGCTGTTTAAGTGAACAATTAAGTAGTTTAAAACAAAATAGAAAATAATCAAAATGCAGAACAATACAATGACAATAATAAAATTCAATATGTGCCTCCCTTAGATAAGCCGGTAAAGGTACAGCTATCAAGCAAAAGGCAGTGAAATCAACGCCTAGCGCATTCCAGAAACATTACAGTTTGTAAAACAATATAACGAAATAGCTGGAGTCAACGGCACCGGTGGTGTAGTGATAAGCGTGATTACCTCTCACCCCAGCAGGCCTGGGTTCAATCCCAGTCGGCGCCGCCGGGATGTTCTGAGGCATAACATCTCTGATCACGCCTTCCTTCGGATGGGAAGTAAAGTCGTTGGTCCCCGGTTCATGAGTTGATGGGTCGATAGGTAGGCTCCAGGTGTGGGAGCTGCCTTCCTGGCACGTCGGTAGCATTGGTGCTCAGCACGGAAAACAAGATCGACGGAAAAAACAAACCAAAGGAAATAGCTGGAGTCGAAATTTTATGTTAATTCTCCATGGAGCATCCCACTTTTACTCTCTCACTTTGTATTAATTGACGGGTTTCTTTCGTTTACAATCTTCTGTTCCTCTGCTATTATAATAGTAGGTAAAAAACCTTGAAAAATGTATGAATTTAGCCAATATGTGGCCAGGATGTCTCTTCTTACTGAATTGGTCTTGCACTACACAGTAGTGTACATTTACGTTACTATGATGCACATAAATGGGGCGTCATATATCCTACAAGTTTACATTATAGATCGTGTAAATTTATGAGACATGTCATGCAATATTCTATATATTGTATGCAACTGTCCAACTTTGTTTGCAACATTTTTTGCAAGCTGATAGTTTACGTGAAAAGGAAGTTTACATGCATGAATGTTTCCATGCATGAATGTTTACATCACCAGTAAACTTCATATTTTTTTCTGTGTATTTATGTACTATTTATGAAATAATAAAATTGAAATATGTTATATGAAGCTGGAATGACAAATTTTAAATAATTTGAAATAATGGAAAGTAACAAGATGCATTACAATATAATATAATATAATATGTATTGTAGAAAATATAGTAAAGTAAAACATACATGTAATCTAAGAAATGCAATACAATATACATATTAAAATGTTTAAATTAACCATGGTTTTGTGGATGTATTAGTTGCTACACATGTCCATATATAATGTCACGCTCCAATAGGGTACAGGGAGTTTGTAAGATTTTGTGACAAGCAATGACTTACAAAAGAAAACATCACAAAAAAATCAAGAAGGGTAAATTTAACCTAACTTTAAATTAAAATACTGCATAGTTTGAAATGTATGAATGATATAAATGAACCTGATATATCAATATAAAAATATGCAGGAAAAAAATTTATCAAATGAAATATATAATAATTTTTTTTATACATTGATATTGAAGGGATCATCGAGTGAGGGAGCGATACACACTAAGAAATAACTAATTTTACACGAGACGTAATCCATGTTGGACGTAAATCATGGAACGTAAACAAACATTTCATGTAAAATTAAATGTTCTCAAACCAAAACATAAGCAAATCGACGAAGAGAACGTTTCATTGAATTGATTTTCCTGTTTCTTTCAACTGATTCTTATGTCAAAAGGGCCGCTTACATGTGTCGGTCTCAGGGAACCTAAATTTACATGACATTTTTATAGTGTGTATAGTAAGCGAGAGTTGACTGTAGCAGAGCAACCGAAGGAAGTTTAATATAATCATCATCAATTGAGTCAAGATCCTGCTTCTCGACAAAGACCGATCAAACGGATGACGGAGTTTGACGTCAAAGTTCATCTTCCAACAACGGGGGAACAAAAGATACCTCTAACACCACGAATTGCGAAGAACCCTTAATCATCATTCCGGTGCTCACACTCTAATTCAATTGGCGTTGACGGGACCTTCGAGAAAGATCTACCGTTTCTAATAGGTGTATGAAAATATGTAGAATATAAGAATAAAATATTATCATTTTCTATTTCCTTCTTTAGCTTACCATTTCCTGACCAACTTACCTCTGGTCAGACAGGACAACAATAATTTATTATAATAAAATAATTATTTAACCCTCCACGATGTCAACGGTAAGCAATATTGAAATTAATCACATGTATAGGCATGTACTTTTTCTTCTTCCGACCACCTTTCCGAGAATCGCGCTTTCCATATCTCTCACACGTTTTTTGACGTAGGACTACATCTTTCGGCAAGGGTGCCAATCCAGGGAAATGCAACGAAAATTGGTCAGACTTTAAATGCTAATAACTTGGCCAATAATCAATGAATTTTGATGATTTGTGTGTCGATCGATTCGGTTTTATTAAATTTGTCTGGTATGTCAAAAAATATAAATGTTAAATATTTAAACAGCTGAAAATTAAGCAATATGGGTCATTCCAGCTCAAGTGGGTACAGAATTTAAAAAAGTTGTGGTCGATGTTACCCAAACTTTGCCAAAACGCTTGTTTCGTCATTCTGAGCAAATGACTTTTTTGATTTTGCTCTGAAGTGCCTAGATCCTTCGAGGCTACAACCCTGGATTTTCGAGATTTTTACAAATTTAAACTTTCAGAAGAGATTACTCCACAACCTTAGAACGTCAATTTGATGGTTTTTAATGTAAATTCTTATAAGTGCACCTACATTTTGTTTTTGTTATAGTAACTACAGTAAACAGGTTAATTACCGGCAGGTATCCAAATTGTCAAAAAATTGCATATTTTCACCATGGGCGGTATTTTTTATTTCTTTATATTTTTGGCTCAAATTCTCGCCACACTTTGGAAAACTCTTCTACTAGATGTTTTTCCAAGGGCTTTGGATTTGGATTTGGACAAATAGTTTTTGAGATATGACCAGATGAGTGAGTGGTAAGTTAAAGCTTTTCTGGTGGAAAATCAATACTATTTCATATTATTTTTTTATTGAATTCCTTTAGTTTAAGTTTCTGAGATATCGGATGTCGAAGTCAAAAAAGAGTAAGAAAAGTACAAATTTTGCCGCAAAAATACACTACCATTCAAATAAAATTTCATCCACTATTTATCATATAACTACCACATCATTATACATCGTTGGAAAGGTAATTCAATAAGCTTTCCGAAAATAAAATTCATTTGGAAATTTGATGGAGACAAAAAAATTTAAAAATAAAAATAGAAAAAAAATAATTGAAAATTAATGAAAATTTAACTTTATTGATCACAAACTTTCGAGTCTCGCACATTTCCAGGCTAATTCTCAGCTCTGGATGAAGTTTTGAGTGTATTCTAACAAGTACTGAAGAGTTTGCCTGCCCCATTGGAAATATAAGCGATTTGAAAATTTTCGGTTATTATGGGAGATTTCAAATTGTACAAGAGCCGGCTTGGAAACAAACTTTTTCAACAATTATTTTGCAACTTTTGGAGTTATATTCGGTTGGTATAGTCGAAATATATTGTTAAAGAACAGTTTCTAATATTTCATGACCAACTTTTAAAAAGGGCTTAAGCTTTTGTACAAAAAGAAGTCATCATTATCATAAAGTTCACTGTTGGATGAACGTAAAACTACATTCGTTTATGCTTTATTCTAAAGTAAGTACCTGGGTTATGACGATTATAGAAGCATATGCGTAAGTATGTACCTACGCATATGCGCGGATGAGTTTAATTTATACCTAAGTCTGTACTGTAGTGTCAATTTGAAGCCATAGTGTATTTTGTGTAGCTTTTATTTAAACTACTACAGTGTTATTCAAATTTACGGTTGAGACCAAGTGTGAGCATGGATAATAGAACCATTATTAATCTATTAGACGCAAAATTAAGCCATAGTGACAATGTTCACAGAGCCATTGAATTCATTTGTGAAAATTATAACATCTCGGTGGAAAAACGTAAACGTCTCGATGAAAAGATCCATAAAATCGTTACTAAATACATCAACAAATGGCATGAAGCTAATCTCACGAAAGAGCGATTTGAGTCGTATTTTCGGAATTGGCTTGATGGAGAATTTGGCATCGAGGAATTCATCGAACAGGAGCAATGTGTTGCCTCAACCTCGGCCTCGGGAACAAAACGTGGACGACCTTCAAAATCTTTCTTGGATTTGAGTGAAAGAGGAAAACGTCGCGTCATCGATAAAGAAGCAGTTGATCCAAAATTCGATACCGTCGAGAAAGCTTTGTTATTTGCAAGACGGACGGTTTATAATCGGAAGGATTTTAATTTAGTTAAAGTTATTGGGCATATTTAAAAAAACCAAAAAAGCTCTAAAACCATGTTGGCTCAACTAACTGATCAACGAGGAATGATGTCACCAGAAGAGGCTTTTAGTGTACTTATCGAGGCTGGATTGAGTAGATTTCAATACGATGTAATACATAGTGAATCACCTTCAAGATGTCCACCTTACCATGTGATCGGAGCAGTGAAAAAAATATGCGCCCCTCCTGGTGAATTCATCGAAGAAAGTGCATTGAAAATAAGAGTGAAACTCCAGGCGCTGATGGAAAATACTGTGAAACGAATTGTCCAAATAATTGATGCAGAGCTCAACGAGTATATGGATAGCAACGATTTAGTTTCTACGGAACTGGTTCTTCTATGTAGCTGGGGTATGGACGGATCAACTGGATATTCGCAATATCATCAAGTGCTACCAGGAGGATGTCAGGACGATTCAGATGTATTTTCGTTACTTTAACACCAATTCAGTTGTTCATGTACAATGATCGAAAGGAAATTATGTGGTTTAATCACATGCCTCAAAGTATTCGATTTTGTAGGCCATTCATCCTTGAATTCATTAAAGAGAGTAAAGAAGTTATTCTGGCTACAAAACAGGATGTAGAAAAAGAAATGAGTGAACTAACGCCAGTGAAAATTGAACTCTCAAACGACAAGTTTATACTTGTTGATTTTGATTTTGTCCTCAGTATGATAGACGGAAAAGTCTTAACTTATATCACTGGAAATTCGTCGATGCAGAATTGTCCAATATGTGGGGCAAAACCAAGGAAGGATTTATATCAAACGAAGAAGCCTTGCATTACGGCATATCTCCACTTCATGCTTGGATAAGATTTTTCGAATGCCTTTTGCATATTGCATACAGAATGGATATCAAAAAATGGAAGGTAACGAAACCGTTCAAAGAACTATATGAACAAAGAAAAAAACATGTGACGACACAGCTTTACGAAAAATTTGGAGTAAGAGTAGATCAACCACGATCGGGTGGAGCAGGTACCAGTACTACAGGAAACGTTTGTCGAAGAGCTTTTGGAAATCCCAAGCTTTTAAGCTCCGTGTTGAACATTGATGAAGAGTTAATTTTCAGATTCCGGAATATATTAATTGCTATTAAATGCCAAGAGCCAATAAACCCGGAAAAATTTGATGCATATTGCAAGGAAACATATAGGCTCTATCTTAAATTGTATGATTGGTACAAAATTCCTGCAACCGTGCATAAAGTTCTCGCTCATGCCGGAGAAATAATTCATACATTCACCAGCACCACTTGGTTCATTAGCGGACGAGGCAGCAGAAAGTCAACATAAACAATTGAAAAAATATCGAACCCATCATGCAAGAAAACGATCAAGAGTAGAAAATTTACATGATGTCTTTATTCGTGCCAAGAATGAATCGGACCCACTGATCAGTTCCATTTGGATGGCAAATAGACGACAGAAAAAAGTATCCCTGGATTATCCGGACATCGTGAAAAGTTTCATGATATTTGAAAATTCTGTAAGTGATTCAGTAGTCGATACTAATAACTTCAATGCCTTGGAGGGACTTATGAAAGCAGTCGATGAAATTGAAGAAGAATTTGTTCATGATGATATTGTAACAGAGGAATAAAAAGAAATTCGTTCAAACATATTTGATTTTGATTATTGTATCATGGCTTTTTGTATTTTTTTTACAGAAGATTTGTTGAAAAAAATAAACATATTTCCAAAAAAAAGGATTTTTTTTTAATTTTTTACGGTGTTCCCCCAATAAAACCATGGTAGGTTGTCTTTGTTCAATAGATTTTATTCTCTGAAAACAAGCTTGAAACTGTAACCGTTGTAAAATCGTAAAAATTAAATTTTAATTAATCAAAAGTTGGGCCCTTTTCAAAAGTTGGTCGTGAAAATGTTGAAAAGTGATAACGCACACCTTATATTGATCAAACAAAGCAAGAATAATAGCAGAAATTTTGAAAAATGATAGAAATATTTTTGACTGCCTGGTTGTATGAAAATGCCCCATAGTGCGATGGCACAATAATATTTTTATGTTAATTTTCACATGTTCTGGACAGGATTTTCATTATATGAAATCATAACTATCTCCTGGTGGACCTCACAAATCAGGACTTTGCTTACAGGATCCGCTCTCTCCCATATTGTGCGAAGCCCTTTTGGAAACTAAGCAAAATTCTTAAAAATAAGCCAAGACCCATTCCAGCCATAGTCTCGGCAACCCAGTGGTTCATCTGATAACTCCTGAAGAGAAGGCTGCCACGATAGGTCAACACTTCGTCAGCTCTCATAATCTCGGACAAAACATCGTCAGCCCTCACGAAGCTGAGGTTGCTGAAAACGCAACCAACCTCCATCAGATTCCCAATATTTTCTCCGAGGAATCCGAGAATACGGCTGACGAGTTGTTGGCCTATATCAAATCATCTAATAACATGAAGGCCCCATGTTTCGACAGCATCCTGAATCTGGAACTCAAACACTTGAGGTCCAGATTCTACAACCATCTGGCACTGATTTTTAATCTGTGCCTCCAACTTGGCTACTTCCCCTCGTGCTGGAAGTCAGCTAAAGTCATACCCATCCGGAAACCTGGGAAGGATCCGTGCTCTCCTTTAAGTTATCGACCTATCAGCCTTCTCTCAGGGTTATCAAAACTGTTCCAAAGAGCAGTCTACCACCGGCTCCTAACATCTGCCGAAGAAAACAACTTGTTACTCGAGGAACAGTTTGGTTTTCGTTCGACCGTTAACCAGCTGACTCGAGTAACAAACATTCTCAGACGGAACAAGTCTGTTTGGAAAACATCTGCTATGGCGTTGTTGGACGTTGAAAAAGCGTTCGACAATGTCTGGCACGATGGCCTGGTGTTCAAACTACAGCACTACGGTCTTCCAATCTTGCGTTCAACATCGGTGCTGGGGTTCCACAAGGAAGCATCCTTGGCCCCATTCTATTCAACCTGTTCACCTCCGATATGCCGGCTCTCCCTGATGGTGGATCGTTGTCTCTGTTCGCAGATGACACATCCATTGTCTACAAGGGTAGGATCATCGGAGCTCTGACTGCCAAACTTCAGAGAGGCCTGGACGTCCTGTCTGAATATTTCAACAGCTGGAAGATCCGTATCAACGCGGCAAAGACCCAGGTCATCATCTTTCCACACTCTATATCTCGCAGACTTGTTCCGTCGGAGAATAATAAGATCTGCTTCAACGGCATAGTGGAGGAATGGTCGAAAGAGGTAGTCTACCTCGGCTTAACACTAGATAGCAAGCTGATTTTCAGAGAGCACGTTGACAAAACCAAAACCAAAACCAAGTGTAACATCTTGATAAGATCCCTGTATCCACTCATCAGCAGGAGGTCTACTCTATCCCTGAAAAATAAGCTTGCTGTCTACAAACAAATCATCCTTCCCGTAATCGAGTACGGTATGCCAATCTGGGAGAGTTGCGCCAAATGCCATCACCTCAAACTCCAAAGGATCCAGAACAAGATCCTTAGGATGATCCTTAACAGTTCCCCGCGAACTAGAAATTCTGAGATCCACCCCCAGGCTGGAATTCAGGCATTAGAAGAACGGAGAGTTTTTATCCTGGAAAGGTTCAGAGACACCTGTCTGAGATCAACTCATCAGATCATACGTGATCTAGCACGTTAGGCTCAGTTATACTCGTAGTTAGGTAGGTTTTAACTTTTTTTCAATTCAAACAAAACACACTTCCAATAGAGGTATTCTGTAAACTAGTTGAAAAACGCAAATATTAAATAAGAATATCAAATTTAACAAAGATGAAGAGCCAGGTAGGCTAATCAATTAAAATGTTAAATCAATGTACTATCAAAATCAACAGAAATAAACATAATTATACATCTACTAAAGTTTAACTGCAGTCATCGTTTGGCTGCCGAGTGATAAACAGTGGTGTTCGTTGCTTTGCACACTGAAAACAGAAAGTGAATAACTTTTACTCAGCTGTGAGTCACTTTTACTCATTCGTATGAAAATTTGTCTTAAAGCGTAGGTTATTCAACGCAGTAGTAACCTACGATTTAAAAAAAAATCTCCATATGAATCAGAGAAACTCATTCTCTGAGTAGTATTCGTTTTCAATGTAATTAGTTGGCCATCTCGGCTAGAAATTGGTTATCGGCTAGTCAAGCTCAGTGTGCAATTTGCATCAAATTCCATGTTTCAACTTGACAGCACGGCCCGAAAGCAGGTTTCTGTATTCAGTGAAGTTATTCGGATGGACAATACCTATGGCATGATTGACCTCTTAGTTCAGAATTCACTCACCATGCAGCGCTAGTAACATTTAATTCAAAAGGCTTGCTGAAGCAGTCTACATTCACTGAAAACGAATCTTATTCAGAGAGTGAGTCACTTTTACGTAGGTTACTCATGCGCTGAGTGACCAACGCTTTTAGAAATGAGCAAAAGTTACTCACTCTATGAGTTAGTTTCGTTTTCCGTGTTTCGACTAGATAGGAGATTGGTATCTCTAGTAATGTTATTCAGATGGATAAGACCTATTGTATACTGAACACAGGGTGACCAGTGAACCGGGAAATCTGGAAAAATCCAGAAATTCTAAATCACCGGGCGAAGTCCGTGAATTTCGATGATGAACCGGGAAAAAATTTACTTCCTCTTAGGAAAATAAAAATCTTCTCAGCTACTAGATTTTCTGGGTACAATAGCTTTGAAGAACTTATGCGATAATTTTGATGAAATTTTCAAAGGAATTTAGAGGAAATTTTAAAATGAATTCTAGAGATAATAAGGTATGTAAGATACAAGTTCCAAAGTAGTTTTTGGAAGTATTTTTATAGAGTTTGACTACAACGCCAAGTCAATTGTTTAGGTGGTTCTGTGGGAAATTACATGACGATTGTAAAGAGGATTACAGGTTAATTTCTATTGAATATTCTAAATAAATTCCGAGAAAAATGTAAAGAGACTTCTTATGAGAACTTCCAAGAAAATCCGAGAGTATTGCATTCTGAGGGAATTAGAAAGATAATTTCAAGTGAATTCTAATGAAAGTTCCAAGGGACATCCATTATTATTCAATGGAACAGCAAAAAAATCTTGTATTTCTAGGTCAACAATGCGGTCGTGCTTTGGACACAACCCTCAACTTTTTTTTCATAAGTGTTCATAGTTTTAAATATGCAAATAGTGTGAACTTTTTTAAAGTTTTTTTTTATAAATGAATATGAAAATTGAAATACGCTTTTTGAGATCTTTGAGTTGTTAACACTTTTTTGGAATTTGTACTCAAAATAAATAGAAACAAATTCGTGTATTCTTTTCCCAGAAAGCCTTTATTTACATTGTCTCAGACGTTATTCCGACCAGAAGTGACGTTTCCGTGCTACTATTTATTGAAAAAATATATAAACAAGATTTTTCATGCAAATCGGAGAAGGTTGAGATTTTCCGATTCGTCATTTGGCGTGGAACTGCTCTTCCCTTTTCAATCATCTTGAGCTGCTTCTGTGTTTATTACTTTATTCCATATTCATTACCCATTTGAATAACACTGTGTATAAAAAAGCAAAAAAATAACTTACTTCGAGATTCCACGAGATTTACTGACCACATAACTTACGTTGATAGTTCAACTTGTCCAAGAAAACCTCTAAACGAAACTTTCTGCATGCTGGTGGGGCCTCCCAAAAGGATAATCAGTAAAGGCGTGGCATAATGAAGGCAAGAGATTCAATTCCCGGTCCGGTTGACGAATTTTCAGGTTGGAATTGCCCAATCGCCCAATATGCAAATGGTGCTACGAAAGATCTCAATTAAAAATGTGGAAGTGTCCAAAAACTTTATTCAAATGATGAAGAAGCTATTCTAATTTGGAGAAAATATGTGTCACGGTGTGTTTGTTGAAATAACATTTGGAATTTTAGCTGTTATTTTGAAATGTCTAATGTCATACTGAAATGTTTCATGGGGGCACTTTCTATACAAAATATAAGTCAATTTGACCTTTTGATTCTCGGATCACTTTTCATTAAATCTTGAGATATTGAATATATAAAAAAAAGGTTTCGGATCCCCTGATAATAAATTTCAGTAAAAGATTAAAAAAAAACACGAAAAAGAAAAAAAAATATACGCCATATTTAGCTTAAAAAAAGGTTAAGTAAATTCTTATGAAAGATAGAAAGTCAAGTGAATACTAACTGACACAAGTGTCCTACTTTATATGGCTTACCAGGAATCCCGAGTTGCAATTCGTTTCCGTAAGCATGATAAAATCAATAATTAAGAATGCTTTCTATAAATTTGGTTATAAAAACACGAACAATTCCAACGAACTTCCATGGCAACCAACAGTCAGTACGATCCTGACCAACGTGATCACTGTTGGCTTTGTCTTATTTTCTCGATGTGGCATTCCTTCACTTAGTTCCTGGGAACTCAAAATACTAAACAAAAATTGAAATCGAGGAAAAAAAAACAACCCGGGAGCCGTTAAAGGAGGCCTCGTAAAAAATCGCTCTTCATCCTCTCGCTAAAATCATAACAAATTCCATACACAGAAAGGAGAAAATCTCATAAGCTTCGGCTGAGCAAAGCATAAACAGTCCGTTAAGAAGTGCCGCATTAAACGTGATCATAAAAATTAAAGCGTTAACTCATAACAGAACAACCGACACAGCATGCATACATACTTTTTTTCCTTTGGTTCAGACTGATTAGCACGTCTCGCAGAATATCATGATCATCGAGACCATCACGAGACTTGCCAGTTGGCAGTTTTCCATGCTCCACGAGTGATACAGCTTGTTTACATTAGGGATAATTGAAATCTCATTTGCAAATATTGCCAGTGCAGCGCGCGGACGAACGGTTCCACTGACCCGTCAAAGATCAGTCCCATGCATGGCAGGACGGTGCGGGTGACGGGCACTTTCTTGGAGCTTACGGACCATCACCAACCGAGAGTAACTCCCACACGCCCCAATGGCAGTGGCAATGTTGTGAAACTGTATCCTCGGCGCGGCATCAGCATCAGCATCATCATCGTCGGAGACGTCGTCACCGGGTTTCGCACTCGCAAATGTATCGACCATCGGAAATCACAATCTACTGAACTGTATAGTTGCAGCAACCGCACGCCTCGTCTCAGATCCACAAAAGTACTTACTTATGCGAGTTAATTTGCATAACACTCACTGTTTAAAATTAAGTTGTTTAATACTGGAAGTGAGAAGCGCAGTTTCCCTTTAGTTTGTTCATTCAGCAAGAGAAAAAGGGACGACGATGCGATGGTTTACAATCGATTTTGTCGGAATAATAACAAACTGGTCGAAGTGGCTGTTGGTTGAACGCTCGGGAAGCCAACAGAGCAGCGCAGATGATCGGAAATGATCGATTCCGATCGAACGGAGTGCCAGGCCGCAAGGCGTGAATGAACTAATAAAAATGTTTTCCGCTTCTGTTATGATGAAAGTTTTGTAAATATCGCCAGGGGAATGTTTTGATGGAGATACGCACCGATTGATTGATGAGGCATGAATGAAGGCACGATCACCAGCCATCGTTGTTGGTCTTGTTGGCTGAAGTCCTACTGCGATACGGCTGTTGGACACGGTTGACAACTCTATCCGGGGTTTTGCTTTTGCCAAGGAAGACATAACAATGCATTGTTTTCGATTTTATGCATGGCTGTCGGCTTTAATGGTTTATGATTAGCGTGAGAAAGTGCTACCGGAAGGTGATGCGAAAGGAGACTACTTTTACGATAAGTTGGAGACCATACCCTGTGCCGAATCGATATATTGGAATTCACAAAGGATAAGATAATGTCTGTTGAGTGTGATTGAATATTTTGTTAAACTGAGCATAAGTAACTCATAATGTTGTACGGATTTAATCATTAATTTCGATGATTATAATAAACGTCCACAGGTTGGAAATGTTTTGTTTTGTTTTTTTTTGTCGTTCCTTTTTTACTGTTTAATGTTCAACATTTTGCCTTTATGCATGTCTAGTTTCAATGCCTTAATTTGCTATTCTTCCTAAACTCTTTATCCATATGTACCGAAAGATCAGGGGTAAAAAAAATGCGTGCGAGTTGAAAGTATAGACTGGAATAGACAGAAGCATGAACAGGCCTGTTCAGGATATTATGTAAAAAATAGACAGGGATGCATAAAATTAGTAATAAGATGTTTGGAATCGAAAAAAAATTCATGGATTTTTTTTTTGATGTGCACACTAAGATTATTTTACAGATTTCTATGAAATTTTACCGAAATCTCAACAGCTGAGCATACTATTTGTGAAAAATTACTGTAAAGCTGTACAAAATCCCCGAGCTGTTTACCGTTGTTGTTGAGGCTTCAGTAAAATTTCACAGAAATCTTTAAAATAATCTTAGTGTGTGAATGAGAAAGCGAACTTTACTCGGGATTAATAAGCTCCATTCCTTTTATAGAAGTTGTCGCATGTCAGGTAAATATTCGAGGTAAAAGCCTCAGTATTTCCTCAGTATATCTTCCTCCAAGAACTGCGATTTCTCGCCAAGGTTTCTCTGATATCTGCTCAGCTTTATCTGGGCCTCGGTTGATCTTTGGAGATTTTAACTCCCACGGAACAGACTGGGGGAACTGTACGATGACAACCGCTCAACCCTAATATACGACCTTTGCGATAACTGCAATATGACACTGGGGAAGTAAAACGAGTGTCCAAACCTCCAGCAAGAGTAAATAGATTAGACCTCTCCCTCAGTTTGAGTTCACTATCATTGGATTGCTCGTGGAAAGTTATTCAAGATTCCTACGGTAGTGACCACTTGCCAACCAATGGTTCATCTTCCACTCGCTCGGTTGACATCGCGTACGACCTCACGAAAAACATCGACTGGCAAAAATTTGCGTCCGCGGTTCTCGGTGGTATTGAATCGGTTGAGATACTCCCTCCCATGGACGAGTACTCCTTTTTATCGCGACTTATCGTTGACTGCGCTCTTCAAGCACAGACGAAACGCGTTCTGGGTGTTTCCGTTCGCAAACGACCTCTCACTCCTTAGTGGGATAAGGATTGCACCGACGCGAACAGCGAGAAGTCCGCCGCGTTTCGAGCGGTACACCGACCTCGAGAAAACTTTTAAGGGCTTGATTAAAGAATAAAAAACGCGGCTACTGGCGTCGGTTCGTCGATGATTCGTCACGAGAGACTTTCATCGAGAACACTCTGGAATGTCGGCAGGCGAATACGAAACGCGTCATCACCGGTCAACGAAGACAAGGAGTACTCGGACAGTTGGATATTCTGCTTCGCGCGGAAAGTTTGCCCGGATTAGGTGTCGGTTCAAACCAACTTTCGTGATCGTCCGTCGGGTAATAACGAAATAGATTCCCCGTTTTCGATGGTGGAATTCTCACTTGCTCTCCTGTCATGTAACAACTCAGCTCCAGGAATGGATAGAATCAAGTTCAACTTGCTTAAAAATCTCTCAGACGTCGCGAAGAGACGCTTGTTGAACTTATTCAATCAATTTCTGGAGCACAACATTGTTCCGGATGACTGGAGGCAAGTAAGAGTTATCGCCATTCGAAAACCCGGTAAACCCGCGTCGGATTATAACTCGTACCGTCCCATCGCGATGCTGTCCTGTATACGGAAATTGTTGGAGAAAATGATTCTTTTTCGTCTAGACAAATGGGTCGAGTCAAATGGTTTACTTTCAGATACGCAATTTGGATTTCGGAGAAGCAAAGGAACGAGCGACTGTCTTGTGTTGCTTTTAACTGAAATTCAACTGGCCTATGCGCAAAAACAGCAAATGGGTTCAGTTTTCTTGGACATTAGTGGGCATTCACCAATTATGAACAACTATTTGAGCAACTTGTTGTCTGAGAAATATATGAGCTTCTCTCATGGAAGTCGACAACTTCACGAATTAGTTACGCGGGTCTTCCCCAGGGTTCATGTTTAAGCCACCTTCTTTAAAAATTTTATGTAAAAGACATTGATGGTTGTCTTGATGAAAATTGCTCGCTAAGGCAGCTTGCAGATGACGGCGTTGTGTCCATTATAGGACCAAGTACATCGGACCTGCAAGGACCATTGCAAGATATCTTTGACAATTTGTCTACTTGGGCTATGAAGCTGGGTATCGAATTCTCTCCGGAGAAAACTAAGTTGGTTGTTTTTTTAGGTAGCATCATCCTGCACAGTTACAGCTTCAGCTAATGGGTAAAACAATCACTAAAAGTGTTTGTTTTAATTATTTAGGTGTCTGGTTCGATTCTAAATGCACATATGGAAAACATATTGCGTAACTGAAACAAAAATGCCATCAAAGGATTAATTTTCTTCGTACAATTACCGGAACTTGGTAGGGAGCCCACCCGGAAGATCTGATCAGGTTGTACCAAACAACCATCTTGTCGGTTTTAGAGTACGGTAGCTTCTGCTTTCAATCCGTGGCAAAAAAAAAACATATCCTGAAGCAGCAACGGGTTCAAAACCGTTGTCTTCGTATTGCGCTAGGCTCGACTCATACGATGAGCCTCGAAGTACTCGCGGGTATTCTCCCACTGACAGATCGTTTCGCGGAACTGTCCTTCCGGTTTCTTATCCGTTGTGAAGTAATGAACCCATTGGTAATAGAAAACTTTGAGAAGCTGCTCGATCGAAATCCTCAAACAAGATTCATGAGTTTGTACTATGAGTACATGACGCTGGAGGTTGGTCCTTCTTCATTAATCTCTAATTGTGATTGCTTTCAAGCCTTCTATAGTTCCTCTGTAAATTTTGATCTGACCTTGATGCAAGAAATCCATGGAATACCAGATCACCATCGGTCGATGATGGTCCCTCAATTTTTGCAATCAAGTACCACCCATATAAGTAACGATAAAAGATTTTTCACAGATGGGTCAACCATAAATGCTTCGACTAGATTTGGTGTACTTAATCAATTTCATAGCGCCTCCTATAAACTGCAAAAACCATGCTCCGTATACGTTGCGGAACTAGCAGCCATATTCTACGCAGTAGAGCGAATTGCCTCACTACCTTTTGACCATTATTTCATTTTTACGGATAGTCTTAGCTCATTAGAGTCTGCTCGTTCAATGAGGCCGATGAAGCACTCCTCGTATTTCCTGCCTGAAATACGATCTAAACTGAGCGCTTTATCTAACTGCTCCAATACTATCACCTTAGCTTGGGTCCCATCTCATTGCTCAAATCCGGGTAATGAGAAAGCGGACTCGTAGGCTAAGGTGGGCGCTATGGAAGGCGATATTTTTGAGCGACAAATCGCCTTCAACGAATTTTTCTCCATTGCTCGCCAGCAAGTCCTCATCAGTTGGCAACAAAAATGGAATGATGGTGAATTGGGAAGATGGTTACATTCTACTCTCGCACAGGTGTCGAACAAAACATGTTTCAAAGGGTTGGACATGAGCCGCGACTTTATACGCGTTATAACAAGGCTTATCACGATATCGAGCATGTTGTTTGGCTATGTACCTTACACCGTGTTGCCAGATCTGAGTTATCCACATCTCTCAGAACCCGAGGAAATCAAGCCGCGATACCCGTTAGAGATGTCTTGGCGAGCCGAGATCTCGACTATTTGAATTTCATTTATGTGTTTTTAAAACGGATAGATCTGAGGATTTAGTAGTAAGTGTCATCTTGTGTTCTCCCAAGTTGTTAGCTGCCCATCGGTGTACCCTCATGTTTGTCTTTTTCATCAAAGTGTCGCTTAGTTCGAGATCAAGAGCACATTGCTCTTCAAACCTTGTGTTCACAATCCCTACCCTGCTATCCATTTGTTACAATTTGTTACCCCTAACCTCGAGATAGCCGCGAGTAATCGGCCCCCGCTTTACTAACGTTAGTTTTCAGTAATTTTGTAATCTAATCTATGAATATTGGCTCCGCAAAGCTACAGCAAATAAACCTGGAAAAATAAACGTATTTAAAAAAAGCGAATTTTAGGATAAAATAAATATTTGAGGTAAAGTACGGGTCTAGCTAAGTAGGCCGAACATTAGATCTAAACCCTAACTTGGTCGGAACCATTAGTTGACCACTTCCGGGGACGTCATTTCATTTAAATAGCTTCATGTCACTGGACTTAAACGATCGTCAGTCGTAGAGGTTTTCTCTGATGTACGGGGTTGGTTGGCCTAATGGCGACCGTTTTTGCTACGGAGTAGAAAATCATGGGTTCAACATTAGGCTTATCTACATTACTGAGTTGATAGAATTGCAGTATTTACTGATCAAGCTTTAAAAGATCGAATAGCTTCCCAAAGTGACTCCCTTCTACCGTTCTCACTGAGCAAAAACGCCCATCCCGTGACAGTCGTGGAGATGCAGAGGTATACTCGGTCTCTAGTAATAATGAATGTCGAACCAACACATCTTTCGCTTCGACTTTTAAAGTACTGATGCATTCACCGGAGTTTGCACTCCATACATTTGGTCCTTTGTGCAAATTTCCGAAGAGGACGACTCTATCAACGATGCAGGAGAAATATTGTGTTTTGCTGTGGCTAGCTGCGCGTACGCTGAGTAGATAGAAAGAAGATTAATCACGATTTTGAAGATTTCCTGCAAAAAGATGATGCGCGATGCAAGTAGATACGAGAAATGAAAGAAGAATTTTCGAAGATTTATTCGCTAGTGTGAGATTTTTTGAGCATCTAGAATTGAGATTTAGATGTGTCGCCCCCTCGCAAATTTCACTGGATTTGGTCAATAGCGGAGTAGCAACTATGCATTATACGGTCATCAATGCTCATGATAATGCTCTTTAATTGAGAACAATACTGAATTGAACCTAATCACCATAAATAAAAGATGTGCAGAATTTGAAATGTTTCACTACAAGAACAGATTCTGTACACAATGTTCGTGCAAAGCTTGTTTAATAAATGCACTGGAGATAAAACAGTATATTGTGTAGAATTTGTACGATCATATTATATCTGGAAAAACACGATTGTACCTCGTGAAATACACATACAGAGGATATATGAAACCTATACTTACTTATACAAGCCATTTTTGCGTGTAGCATTCGGACTAATGAATCATAATAAACATAATTTCACCCACTCTCTCCTAAACTCTTGATCATGAACTATGACCAATTCAGTGCCAGCTGAATTTCCCTAACCGAGTGGCAGAACATACATTGTATTGCATCTTGCATTGAAAGTTGGATTTTTAACACACTTCTCACATCACAGTTTATCCACAGACAAACAGACATAACTCTTAGGAAAAAAAATTCTTCAAAAAATATCGTCAAGCGTATTTTGCATGCGCACTAGCACCAACAATCAATACGAAACTAACGATTTTAAATTGGCTCACCAATTTAGTAGCCTATTGGTCCCAAGCAAACGATTAACGTACCCTATTCTAGTTGAAATTCTATTACTACACTATGTTTGTTTTGATTCGCTATGAAAGTTTGACAGATAACATCAGGGGTGTGTGGATTCATACAGAACATGCAGGGGTGAGTGAAATAGCTTGGGACTGCTTGGGACCGTTGTTCTGGTACTGAGTGAGCCAAAAATAATAATGATTTTCTTCGGAACCCAGTGGTCTTAGAGTTACCTCTATGCTAGCACCATCTATCATCCACATTCCCAAGCAATGTTTTGCAACCGGAGCATCCCTCGAGCATGCAATTTTTTCACTAGTTGCTTTTCGCTCTTTCTGTCAACGCGTCAGCTGTGTTCACGGTAAGAAAAAAGTACCCAACGGAAAGTTCACTTTTACCTACTATTGACTAGTTTGTCTCCTTTTCTCCTTCTAATGTTGTCAAAAACGGAGGAGCAAAACCACCCAACAGGGGTAGTAAAGTGTGGGAACCCAACGTTGAGTATAATCATATTTACCTACTGTTGGGTACAACTAACTTACTTTTGGTTAAAAAGCCAGTGGAAAATTCCATACGAACTGCACACAAGTAAATGAAAATTACTTTGACCCGCTTTACCTACTTTTGGGCTCCTGCACTATAGTGCCGAGATGAGTGAAAAGAACTTAATTTTGGGTACTTTTTTCTAACAGTGTTGAATAAAAACAAAACAGATGGAAGTCAGTGATGTCGGTTCTACAAAATTTTCCGAAGATCTATAGAATTGATTGAATTCTGCAGAAATACGGATCCGTTGGAAAAATTCTCAGAAGCTAAGACTTTTTTTAGGGATTTGTTTTGTTTGCTTAGCTTGCTTTTTATTTTGCTGGAAACAAGTTTTTAAACAAGGTAATGCATCACTTATTAGTGCCCTTTCTACCACCGCTCATCACATCAATGTGTACACAGAAGAAAAAAATAATTTGTATCAATCAATGATATTCATGGTGAAGTATTGAACATCAATAACTGGTAAAAATTGATAGAATATTACAGTCATCACCATGATTTGTTCTCGAATTCTGTGTACATCTTACAACATAATATTAGGAACGGAATGATTCATGTGCAGCAGTTTTGATGTAATAATCAACAACCTTTTTTTTCTGTATTCGTCAGATGTGGTATGTGTATCCAGTGGGATGCCGTGACCACTTATCATTGAAGCTGACATTTGATAACTAGACGTGAAAAAGAACTGGCATCACTGATAAGTTAGAAATGTGGTGGCTTGCTCAATGCTTCAGTGGCGCCACCATGACAAATGCAAGCACATTCCTAACTAAAAGATTATTTGCGAGGAATGTGATTGTGAGTGTTATGTCTGTTTGTCTTTGGTTTACCTTTGTACAATCTTGTTGCCAGAAATGATTTGGCAGCGTAAGGATGACTATTTTGAATGTTCTTTCAAATGGACTATTTGAATAACACATAGGGGAAATGTTGGCTTCGGCAATACCTTCACCTATTATCGTCAGGGGGGGGTAAACAAAGTCCTAGAGTACTCAAATTTGGCCAAATGAATGCTCTCAAACACAATGTATCCACATGCCAAAATTGAGCCCTCAAGGACGTTGTTTACCCCCCTGACGATAATAGGTTAAGGTATTGCCGAAGCAAACATTTCCCCTATAATAAATTACTGCGAAATAGTTATTTTTATTATTTTTGGCGTCAGCATGTATCATAAAAAAAAATTAAAAAATAAACATTATTTCGATGTTTTACATGATTTTTTTTTTCGATTTTCTCTTTATAATGTACTTTGGCAGCACTTCCAGAAACGTTTAGAAAATTTGTTAAAAGAAATCCAAACAAAGTTAAAATTTGGTTGTTGTTGTTGTTTACACTGTTTGGTGGTGTTCCGAAGAAATTTGCAAATCGAGATCAAATTATCGTATTTCTTCAACTACGATTACAAGGAGAAATGATCTTTTTACTTTCCTTTCGATAACATTAGTTACTGATGTAAAATTTTCTGGTTTTCTTGTTCAATGGATGAAAACGAATCTAAGGATGAGGATCGGAAGTACCAGGACGCTGCGAATCAAATCGATTTCGACGTTAGTTTCGAGGACGGTTCAGACCAGTATTCGATCGAAGCCCTTGAAGATTGGATTTTGACCCTTTGATTCTTCCTTTGGATTGTGATGACGGAGTAGGAAGCCCGAATGAACACAAACCTAATGAGCCTGTGAAAAGTGAGGCCTGTCAGAAGAAGAATGTATCGCTGTGCGGTTCATTCTTCAAGAGTAGGTTTGTTGGAGAAACATCCGGTAGCTTGATTGCATCACAAATTTTGTGCGGTTAGTGCACGAAATCTTGCAAGGTATGTGGACAATCTTAAGGCCCATCATTTGCCGTGAAGTTATTTTCATTGACGAAAATGGAAGTCAAGTTTTGTGCAAGCAACTATGGGATTTGGTGGACAAAAAATTGGTGCGATTCCAGGATACCGATCGAGCGTATGCTCCTAGCAACCAGTCCCTCTCTGTGTTGGTGAACAAGCTACGAGATTTGCATGGAAAACAATTTACCGGTCACGCTAGCTCGTGGAAGCTGTGGGCAAATTACATCCACACGGCGCCTGCACACGAACGGGAACAAAGAATGTCGGAGTTACCTCCACTTTCCATTATTATAATTATAAGTTCTTCAGATCTGTTCCTATTTCGGAAGCTGTGCAGCTGGAGAGTACCCGCAATGGGCTATCTGTTGCCAGCACCATCAATGAAAGCATTTTGTTCAGAGCTCTCAGTGTTGGAACAAGAAGTCAACCAATTGATTTCACTGGGACAAAGGGAAAGCATCGCATTAGTGCACTACGCTCTCGATCGTCATTCAATTCAAGTTTGGCATCAGCAATGCAGGAGTCTATCAGACCAAAAGGAGAATGTAATTAGCCGTTCACTTGCCGGCAACGTTTCGGATATGCAAGATATTGATCATTTGTGAATCATTAACTCCAAGTTCATGATTTTTGTAATAAATAATAAAGCCTTTTTACGCTCATTTTGTTAAAATTACTCTTCTTCGTTATAATTCGGCTGTTCGTCAGTTTGAGGCAATCCTACCGAAGGATCGAAGACTCCACCCGGTGAATATCCACAGTGTTGATAAATTTTGCCACAATCATAGTTCTCCAACTCCATAAAAGTTTCCAGAGCCAAATGGGATAGGTTCTTGTTCCGATTATCTACATATACCTTCCTGATTCGTGATTTCATCATGCCGAAAATCAATTCTAGAGGGTTGAAAAACGGACAATAGGCGGGTAGGAATACTGGGATGATGCCTATGGAACGAAGATACAAAATGATGTTGGCATCACAATGCAGTGCCAACATTTCAAAGGGGCGTAATTGATTTTGTAAACAATGACTTTAGCCGTCAATTTCCCGCGAATGAAATCTTACCTCTCCAAAATTACAATGGTAGCTGGTAGAGGAAATATTCCTCTACCTGCTGGTGTCATTATTTTCCATGAGTGAGATTTTATTCGCGAGAAATCGACACCATTGTTTACAAATGCAATTACGCCCCTTTGAAATGTTGACACTGAATGGATGCGAGCCCCATCCATTATCCAAATAGAGTTTTTCCCTGGATATTGAAATACTTTTTCGTTTTTCAGAGCGAATTCACGGCAACAATCAAAAAATATTTTTCGTGTGAAAGGTCCCCCTGTTTCAAAACAATCCAATACGCCATATTAACCCAAAAAGCATGAAAATGAAGCCCTTGGACGACGCACAAATTCACCCCTGAATACTAATCGTTTCCCTTTGATCCCATAGCCACGATTCGTCAAGATGCTTCTGTTATTCAAGGACAATTCGTCTAGAAATACTAAATGATACGTGTCCCAATCAAAAGAACTCATTTCCGAACAGAAACGAAAAATTTCAATCTCTTTGATTTGGATGGCTGTGCGTTCTAATGCCTTTCACGTCAATCCTTCGGCATGCAAAATTCTGCAAACAGACGATCCACTTATTTTGATCTGGAATCGTCGGTAGAAAAGATCACAGCATTCTTCAAGGTAGAGAATCGGGTTCTGATAATAGAGCTCCAAAATCCATTGTCGATGACGTACACTGAATTTCTTGAATACGTGCTCCCGCTGCTTAGAAGAAAGTAATCCATTTTCTTCGTATGAAGTTATCCAGCCACTGATCGTTGGTTTACTTTTACGGTAGATAATGGCAAGCTTGCTTCTGGTTAGCCCGAGGAAATAGCAGCCATAAAGGCAACGGTACTTAGTATTCGTGCTGGCTCTTATATTTCCAACATTTTGAAGAACTACGTTGGCCATTAGACTGATGCAAAATTTGAAATTTTTGCTCCACAGTGCTCAAACGGTTCCAAATTGGGCCCATATTAGGCTCCTAAAATTTGAACTCATTTAGTAAGAAACTGACTTGGCACAAACCATTGGAAATTACTATAAGGAATCCAACTTTTTTGTTCATATCCATCTATCAATTCACCACACCACTCTGCTATAGAAAGTGATAACTGTGCTTGTAGTAAATGTCCTCAGCTACAACTTTGCTCGATACCACTTTTCGATAAAATATAAGGATCAAAAGTTATTAATGATTCAAGTCACTGATGTCTTATGATTATGCTCAATCAACTGTTCAGCAGGCAACATTGGTGTTTATGGCGCGTAGAATAGAGGACAAAAATCATGGCTACTATGTTACACTGCAGAATACAATGTTGCCCACAATACAGTTGCTTAATCTTGCCATAAAATTATCAATCTCTTAAACAAATAATAACTATTTAATTTGACGTTTGGCTGAAAAACAAAGTTGTAGCTTATAAAAATTTCCATTACAATAGCAATAGAATTTGTTAACAGTACAATATGTAAAAAAGCTAGAAGACAACGAACAAATGTTTTGTTTTCCCATAGTAATTTCCATATAAACTTCAAATGGTTCGTGCCAAGTCAGTTTCTTATCAAATGAGTTTAAACTTTCGGAGGCTAATCAGGGCCCGATTTGAAACCGTTTGAACACTGTGGAGCGAAAATTTCAAATTTTGCATCAGTCTATTGGCCATGTTCAACAAAACCGACGAAAGACGAAAAGACAATGAAAAGCAAACCAAATGACATGTGAAGTGATGACAGCAACGTGTGTTAAAAATTGACAGATAGCACTTCTCGTCACACTTTTGCATAGTTCCACTTTCAAACTGTGCAGTGCATTTAAGAGAAAAGTGCGGAAAAAAACAAGCTTAATGACATGCGATTTTATACCTGACGTATGTTCGTAGGAAGTGATTTTTAAGTCTCGATAAAATCAAAATACATACTGTTGATTTATTGTTGAACGACGTCTCGTTCTGTTGAGACCTTCTAAAGGAACTTAATAGTTAGAGCTTTGAGTGTGTTGGTTTATTTCCTTTAAATTCCGTTATAATTGCTTATCTTTTGACAGATACGCGTATTTCGTCTACTACTTGCAGACTTCATCAATGCCAAGTACTCAACACCAGGAAATAAACCAACACACTCAAAGCTCTTCATAAAGGGCTTCCGTTAAGAGGTTCGACAATTTTAAAAGATTGACTTAATAGTTATTGATTTGTCGACCAGTGTAGTTCTGAAAAACTGCTATGAAACTAGAAATGAACAATGCGTCTTCACTAAAATGTTTTAATGCACAAATATTTGCGATTATGTATGTGTATATTTGCTCACCAAATTTTCAAAAACATTCTATCATTGTATTTCATGAAGCGTTCAGAGAAAACATACCAAAGTTGTATCCGTATGGAATACCATTGAAAAAATCATAGAAATCTAAAGTCCAGGGCTGTTACAACAGGCGCGGATTTCGCGAATTTCGCGGATTTCGCGATTTTCGCGGATTTGTCGCGGATTTGAACTTTCAGTCGCGAAAATCGCGGAAACATTAAATGATGTTGCGAAAATTGCGAAGGGACTGATGTGCTGTCACAAAAAATGTGGAATTCATCCGTCACGGATTATTCTGCTGTCATCCGGTAAATAATCGAAAAATGATCTCAATTCCATAATTCACACCGGATTTTCACGGAAATTCCCTGAGGTCTGTCCAATGTGAGACATTTTCCTTTTTTTCCAATATGAACATAACATTTTTCGTTGTCAAATCATAAACGAATCGTATATATGCGAGTAATTGCCATGTATACCGGATATTCTAGGTTCTCCAAATCATCCTGGAGGTCAGTTGATTTGTTCAACTATATCAACCAAGACTCCAATAATATCTGTAGTATCGAAATATGTCCAAACAGATTCAAAGTGTCTATGTGGATTGCACCCGACCTTTTGCTACGTAATACAAGATACTATAGGTTCTGAAATCATTCTGGAGATCAGATAATTTTTCTACTAGATCACTAATTAAATATCTGTAGTATCGAAATATGCCCAAACAAATTTGCAGTGTCTATGTGGATCATGCCAAATGTTTTAGGATTTCCAAATCGATATTTGAAACTACAGATATTATCCTAGTCTTTGTTGATCTAGTAAAACTAATCATCCGAACTATAGGACGATTTGGAGAACCTAGATCATCTGGTATACGTGGAAATAATTAAACATTATCCATATAGACACTATGAATCTGTTTGGACATATTTTGATACTACAGACTTCATCCCAGTCATGGTTGATCTAGTTGAATAAATCATCTGAACTCCAGAACGATTTCTTCTTCTTCTTATTCGCATTTCAAGCTTATTGATTAGTGCATATTAGCTTATTGCATGCTCTCAACTTAGTGTTCTAAATGCACTCTCAAAGTTAAACATCGAGAGCTTTCGATGCCAATACCAATGCATGAATTTGTATATTGTGTGGCAAAAACACAATTATACTCTATTCCCAGGGAAGTCGAGAAAATTTCCAGCCCGAAAGATTCCCTCGACCGGACCGGGAATCGAACCCGCCGCCTACGGCTTAGTAATACCGTGCCTTTACTAACTAGGCTAGGCTATGAGGTCCAGAACGATTTGGAATACTTAAAACATCTGGTATACATGACACTGTGCACTGTGCATCTGTCTGGAAATTTTTCGATACTAAAGACATTGTCACAATCTCGGTTGATCTAGTAGCTCAAATTATCTGAACTCCAGGACGATTTGAAGAACCTTGAACATCTGATTTACTCGGAAATAGATCATGCATGATCCACATAGACACTTTGAATCTGATTGGACATATTTCGATACTACAGACATTATTGCAGTCTTGGTTGATCTGGTACAACAAATCAACTGATGTCCAGGACGATTTGGAAAACCTATAATTATACACAGTAATGAGTCGTGCATGATCCACAAAGTCACATTTATACGATTCGGTTATGATTTGATAACAAAAAGTGCTAGGTTCATATTAGAAATAAAAAAAAAATCATGAAAATGTCTCACCATTGGGCAGAACCCAAGGAATATCCGTGTAAATACACAACCGCGACGTGACCAACAAGCATGACTTATGATACTTTGGTAATTTCTCGATTATGTGCAGGGTGTTTGGTTTGAATCGGTAAAAAATTGAGAAAACTAGAGCCAACATTTAGGACAGCAAAATTCGTCTCTGGTTAACTTTCAAGAATTTCAAATGAAAATGCATTAATTTTTTTTAATAATGTTTCATCAAATCTAGGCCGGTATTATTCAATAGAATCTCATAATGTAAGGATGTTTTATTATGTTACTATTACTCAGAATTTATACTAAAGATGACACAATGTTATTTAACAATGAATTTAACTAAAGATGACACAATGTTATTCTTTTTTTTTTATTCAAAGGTTACAAACGATACTCCTTTAGCTCAGTCGGTAAAGGCGCAGCTACAAAGCAAGTCCATGCTGGAGGCGACTGAGTTCTATACCCGTCCAGTCTATTAATTTTTCGGGTTGTAAAATTTCTCTACTTCCTTGGGCATAGAAAGCTCTCAATTAAAATGTGAAAGTACTTCAAAGAACACTAAGGCAAAAATCTAATATGCTATAAGCAATTAGCTTGAAATGCCATGTAGTAGTAGACAAATGCTATTTTTAGGCAATGAAAACAGTTTTTTTTGTCGCGGATTAGTATTTGACGTCGCGGATTTCTGTTGAGAAATCGCGGATTTCGCGGATCAAATTTAGGAAATCTTGTAACAGCCCTGAAAGTCAAATGAACCGATTTTTTATCAAATGTATGCCAACTATAGAACACATCCAGTGAAACTCAATTCGCCTTCATTATTTCCATTGTTCATTCCCAAATGAGTTCCAAACTCCCACTTAACGCAAATCGGCTTACCATCGACACAAAGCCCATTGCCAGTGTACCTTCTCCAACTCCATCTCATAACAAGATTAACACCTCTCCATCACGCAAATTTAATTTGATTCATTTCCATCGTAATCTATTATTCGCATCCACCTTTTGACTGGCACAAGGCACGGGAGATAGCAATTTCAACCCCATCGTAACACCGCCAACACCATCACCTTCCTCGGTCCAATACTTTGTGTCGTTCGTAACAGAGAGGCTGACTTGGGGCACTCCTTCCACAGACACAGAAGAGCAGTCCGTTCAAACCGAGAACCAGCACCCAATTCGTTACGGCATGCAGCAGCAGAGCAATAGGCACCATTATTATTCTCGTAATCCTCCCCCACCGAAAAGAGACGACTTACGAAATTCAATTTATTTTTTCTTCACACCTCACGGTTCAGAGCTTAGCATTTTTATTCGTCCCGAAACAACCAACCGACAGAAACGGAACATTGCCTATATTTACCAACTCTGTACGGATGGGCTGAAGGCAAAATATACTCTCGCTCGGCTAAGAATCTTCGGCTCCGTCGTCAGATACACTGTTAATTTATCTCAGACAAATTTATCCACTGCTCAACATTGAAGACCGGCAAAAGTGTGAGTGATCTGAAAATTTCACCAATACCAACGTCGATGTGTAAGCCACGCCCTCCATCACGGACTGCTGCTCGCGGAGAGGGTTCGTAAAACAAGTTTCCGTTTTCGACTGATGGATAATAAAATTATTCCAACTCACACAACGCCAGTGAAGCCAGCAGCAGCAGCAGCAGCAGCAGGTAATGCATCTTGAATACCGGCCGGTATTTTGCCGGGCAGCAGTGGCAGTTTCGAACAGAAATGGGAGGTGGTCTAACACCACCAGCGTGTGTCTTCCCCAGTAGTTGTGAGACGACGACGTTTGAAGCGTGTGAGATGCGATCTGCTGAAGATGATTAATGGTGATGCTCTTATTTGTGTTTGGCTGTTGACGATGATGCTGCAAGGAGACTAGTGGCGGCGAGTGAAGAAGATCTTTATTTTATGTTCGGTTGTTCATATTTGGAAATGTTACGCTCTGCTGTCTGCTTCCTCGACCTAGCCAAAAAGAGAGCCGTGTGATGGCGCCGGAAGTTGAATCGTGCGACGGCTGCTGGATTTGGTGATGTTTATTGAGGGCAAATAAAAACTTTTGTTTCTGTTTGCTCAAACGCGGGTTCGTTTGTTAATGTTTTATTTAAGGTTGAGCTAAGTTTCACAATTGAAAACGAGATTGATAAATTCAAAGAAGAATCAAATCCTGCAATCATTTTCAATTGGTTGTAGTAATTTGGATTTATTGTAATTCATATTTCAATCAGTGTAAATATCCGATTGCAAAACGAATGCTAAGAATATTTGCTGTCGCTTCCATCTGTGAGCCCTATAAATGGTGCTTCTTTTTCGACAATCTTTGGCTTTCCTGACAAAAAGCATTTCTGACAGTGATGCCAGCTGATGTGTAGGGTAAACGTTCCTATAGTTGCGGTTCGTTAGAAGCGTTAGGTTCCTATAGTTGTGTATGGAGTCTCCATGCACAACTATAGGAACCTAACACTTCTAACGTACCGCAACAATAGGAGCGTTTACCCTATTTATGCCTGAAAAAAAATCTGTATACAGCTTTCCCCCGAAGAACGTGTTAACTACCCTAATAAAAATAACCATAAAAGAGAGCTTAACGACGTGTTCGGGGTATCATTCAAACCATTTGTGGGATAGTTTACCCATCCGGGATACAGTTCGTTTATGGTATTTGTTTATTAGGGTACTGAGTTGCACCACCGCTTTGTCTCGGTAGGTTTTCAACCAAGCGCTCTGATTTCAATTTTTTTCATGAAAGTCATCTTCTAGAGACTTTTAAATCTATTTAAGACGATTTTTTTATACCTGAATGTGTTGTCTGTATCTATTCTAATAAAAAAGATATACCCAAATTTAGTAAAAAATTACATTTTTTTTTTTTTGTGTGCTCCAACGAGAGATATTAACATTTGAAAAGGGCAAATTTTTAGTAGGAAAACGTCAATAACTATTGATCGGCGAAAGATATTGACAAGATTTGTGCAGCAAAAATTTGGGCCTTCTAAAGATCAAAAAGTTATTGCAATTCACCTTTGCTGAGAAATTTGAAATAAGAAAACTAGAGCAAAACAACTGTTTTTTTAGAGACACTCTAACTCAATTCAAGGAAATAGCTTTAAATCGGTCAATTTAAGAGTTACAAAAAAGTTGCTAGAAATTAGATTAGCTATAACTTTGCCCACGAATGTATACCTTAATTTATTCAAACAAAAAGGTTAGATTTGTGATTTTAATGATAGTTAGAACCACCCTTGAATTCATTGTCATAAAAATGAGGGCCTAACTATTAGGAACAACTTTGTAGACGAGACTTTTAGTCTAAAGTTTCAATTTCAGACTCAAAACATATCATTCCACCTAAATCTGCATTCTGGACCACTGTGCATTGGTACTCAGAACGGAAAACAGATCGATGGATATTTCTCACATGTACGTTAAAATAATAGGTTGTAAAGCAGTGCTGTAAATTCTCAAAATCAATTGAACATTTTTGATGAAAATGAGAAAAGCAGCTATCCGCTATCAAAGGAGACCTCCTTCGAATAGGTGATATCAGTTGCTTAGTCATTTGACAAAGGCATGAATGATTCTCATTTGAGAAACGCTTGATATCATTCAATTGAGTGTAACCTACATATAAACGGAGCTCTGGTCGACATTTCGGCGAAAAAGCTAAGCCAATCCGACACTAACCTGACTTCTACCAAACCTCAAACCGATGTTGACCTGACATTGACCTGACATAAACTTAAAATTGACCTGACATAAATCCTAAATTGACCCGATAACAACACGACATTGACCTTAAATCTGCCTTACAGTGATCCGACATCGGGTCGACTTGTCTGTTCGGGACCATTTTTCTGGGTTTCTTCTATACTCCAATGTCGTATATCGAATGATAGCGAGTGACTTAATTGACAGTGACGATAAGGTTCGAATGAGAAAGGGTCTCTTCAAATGGTGGGCATGTGAGAATACGTTTTCACATAATTGATTGAATGGTTGTATTGGTTCATCTTCAATCGAATGATATGAAAATTAACAGCACTATTGTCAAATATGTTCTTGACACTTTTTTTTTTGTAAATCGAATAAACTTTATAGAGCCAAATTATCATTTGTCTTCTTCATTCCTTTACTTAACGTCGGTCTCTGTTCCGCATTCTAGTCCCAATCACCGACGGACATCGATTGCCACCCATTGACAGCAATCGAATGTGCAGGAAGGCAGCTTCCACACCTGCGTTGGATACCCCATACCCATTCAACACATATGGGCCGAGACCAACGGCTTCACTTCCCTTCCGAAGGAAGACGTAACCAGAGATTGTTATGCCTCAGAAAAACCCACCGACCTCGGCTGGGATTGAAATAAGACCCATTGGGGTGAGAAAGCAGTCACGCTTACCACTACACCACCGGCGCCGGCCTACATGATCATTTGTGTTATACATTATTGATATCTTAAATCTAAAGTTAAAATCTAAAGTTAAAGGAATTGAACCGAGTACTCGTGGTCGTCTCGAGGTTAGTGGTATTTTTGGCACATGAATCGTGTAAGTTGAACTTTCAGAGAGTCACAATTTTATGATCAGTGAATATTCACCGATCATAAAATCGCAGAGTGTGACACGCTGACAAATTTTCCTATGTCAAACACATACTTTACCACCTCTTCTTCTCACATACAAGTTGCAGAGTAGAAGTGAGTCTCAGGGATAAGTTTATTTTAATTTTACGCTTCTAAAGTGTGTTCATATCATCAAGTATTGCTTTGTTTTTCAATAATTGAATAGTTAGCAATGTGTAACGATGATAACGGGTGGTTTTATTTATTTGCTTCGATTATAGTTTCCGGTTTGCCAATATCACGATGGGCGAGAACTCTACTCTCGTGCCTCTTCATTTATAACCTAAAGTTAATTTAATAGCTGAATTATTTTATTTACTATAATCCTAATCGATTATTCACGTCCCACGGACGTTTGTAACATGGGCTGAAAAGCTCCAGGCTCAATCCATCGGCCATCTTTCTGGCACCAACTTGCTGTTCATCCGGTGTGCAAGTGCTTCTGTAGGCCCACCGATTTCGGCAGTAAAACGGGGTTAAGAGGATTTCCTGCTAACCTGTTGTTAGATGGCCAGTAGAGTATGAACTTGCAAACACCCTTCCCCGCAACTTTTGGTAGAGCAGGACGGCACGTAAAAACTATTGATTTTCATATAAAATTGCGCAATTGGATAATCCAATTAAACATATATTTTTCCAGGTACCTACTGTACTACAAAATATGTGTCTTAAATCATTGACACATAACTTTCATTTTATAAATTAAAAGCGATATCTTCATTGGACATCACATTAAATTTAAACTTGATCACTACGTGAAGTGATCATCTCACTGCGTCCTAGCAAGAAGTACGGTCGACTTGTTTCGCGCTCCGTTGTTTTGGAAGTTTTCTCGGTATTCGCTTGATATAAATTATCAGTTTTTTTCTCACTAAGTGACTCCTGGCATAGTTCCCGGTAAATTGATCGAAAAGTGAGTTTTTTTGTAGTAGAAAGTGTCATTTTCGGAACGATTAATCCGTGCTATTGGTAATTCGCAAACCAATTTGGGCATCATCGTTGCGTGGTCACGCATACGCGCTCACGCATACCCGCTTACGTATCATCATCATCGAGTGTGAGCACCCGTTTCTACATCTACATCGTTCATCAATCATCGTGCGCCTGTGTGCGCTGAGTACCGAGCCTCGATCAAGTGCACCACAACGAAGGTCATCCACGCAGCGCGTCTCTTCCAGCCATCTGCGTAAACGCCTACACATATAACGCTCGGTGGTAGTAGTATAGAATTATCAGATAAGTTTTTGTTTTTTTTTTGTTTCTTTTCCTCCTCCATTAGTTAAATTTTCATTTTGTATTTCTGTGTTTGTAGTGTTTTCTGTGTATTGCGTCTGTGCGTTCAGTGGGAGAGCGTTTTGCGCTCCCACTAGTTGAATAAAATGGATGTTTTGTCAGAAGACGACATGGATGACCATTCATCTCAAAAAAATTATGATGTCATCCATGGTTCGTCGTCTCAGTCTGACAATGGGCAGGCTGAGAAAAGCTCCAGATTGCGGGCCTACCCGAATGACTCGACTGGCCCATGGGTTGTCTATTTTCAGCCCAAAAACAAACCCTTGAATGTTGTTCAGATATCTGATGATCTGACAAAGCGATTCTCTGCCGTGACCGAAATAACGGAGGTTAGGCACAACAAACTTCGTGTGACCGTCGCTAACCTGAAACAGGCCAATGAAATTGCTGTTTCCCAGTTTTTCACACTGGAATATAGGGTGTACATTCCAGCCTCTGATGTGGAGATCGAAGGCGTGGTCACTGAGGCGAGCCTGAACCCCGAGATACTGGAGAAGCAAGCGGTTGGCCGATTTAAGAACCCCTTGCTTCCTCCGGTAAAGATACTGGCCGTTCATAGAATGAAGTCAGTATCGCTCAGCGAGGGTAAAAAGAGTTTTACCCCCACAGACTCGTTTCGGGTGACCTTTTCTGGATCTGCCCTTCCTCAATACATCGAGCTGGGAAAACTTCGTCTTCCTGTGCGGTTGTTTGTACCTCGGGTCATGAACTGCCAGAATTGTAAGCGGTTGGGACATACGGCCTCCCACTGCGGCAACAAGGCACGCTGCTCCACATGCGGGGAGAAGCATGAGAATGGCGCCTGCGCAGCTACTGCACCAAAATGCGTGTACTGCAATGGAACTCCTCCTCATGCTCTCTCGTCGTGCCCGGCGTACAAACAGCTCGGGGACAAAATGAAACGCTCCCTTAAGGAACGTTCCAGGCGGTCTTTTGCAGAAATGCTTAAGACAGCCAAGCCATCGACCAACGAAACAAATCCCTTCGCTCTTTTGTCAGATGACGAGTCTGGCTCTGACTTGGCTGAGGAGGGAGTTTCTTTCAGTTTTCCGGAAGGTTCTGCCCGGAAACGAAAACGCATCCGTTCGCGGAAAGTTGCAGATCAAGAACCCCAAATCAGCTTGCCCAAATCAAGGAGTGGTGGAAAAAAGGAGACTTCTACTCCTCCTGGATTCCGCAGAACTGATTATACCCAGGATTTTCCACCTCTTCCGGGGACATCCAAAACCCCTGATGCCCCAATTTTAAGAACAGAAACCCCTTCTTCATCTGGGCTGTTCTCATTTGATGACATTGTGGACGGTATTCTCAAATACCTCAACATTTCTGATCCTCTGAAAAGCATTGTCCTCACATTGCTTCCGACTGTGAAATCCTTCTTGAAGCAATTGACTTCAAAATGGCCCCTTCTTGCAGCTATCATCTCCTTCGATGGATAATTTTCCAAACGAGGTCGGGGATTTGATCACTGTTCTACAGTGGAATTGTCGAAGTCTTATTCCGAAATTAGATTCGTTCAAGTATTTAGTCCATAACAATAATTGCGATGCATTTGCCCTCTGTGAAACATGGCTTTCTTCAGAAATTGATCTCCCTTTTTTTGATTTTAACATTATTCGATTGGATCGTGAGGATTCACGTGGAGGAGGGGTACTTTTGGGGATCAAAAAGTGCCATTCCTTCTATAGAGTGAATCTTCCCGAATTCCCCGGTATTGAAGTTGTCGCATGTCAGGCTACCATAAAGGTAAGAGCCTTTGTATTGCTTCTGTATATATTGCTCCTAGAGTGTCTGTTAATCGCAAAGAACTTTTCGACATATGTGCGGTACTTCCCGCTCCATGGTTGATCATGGGAGATTTTAACTCCCACGGTACAGGCTGGGGGGAAATGTACGATGATAACCGTTCTACTTTGATTTATGATCTCTGCGACAACTTCAACATGACAATCCTTAACAATGGAGAAGTAACACGTTTGGCTGGTCCATCCTCGAATGGTAGCAGATTAGACCTCACCTTTTGCTCCAATTCACTATCGTTGGATTGCACTTGGCATGTAATCCAGGATCCGCACGGTAGTGATCATCTGCCGATCAAAATTTCGATTGCCAGTGGGTTCAACTCGTCAGAATCCGTTAACGTCGCGTATGATCTAACCCGTAACATTGATTGGACTAAGTTCCAATCCGCGATAGACGATACAGTATCGTCAGTGGAAGAGCTTCCGCCGTTGGAGGAATATAATTTCCTCTCTAATCTCATCATCGACAGCGCACTTCAAGCTCAAACACGACCGGTGCCGCGATCGTCTATTCGTAAGAAAACACCATCGCTCTGGTGGGATCAACAATGCACGGAGGTTTACCGTAAAAAGTCCGACGCGTTTAAACTTTTTCGGAAACGCGGAACACGCGAGCATTTCAACGCATACACATCTCTTGAACGCGAACTCAAGAGCCTCATCAAGGCCAAAAAACGGGGTTACTGGCGGCAGTTTGTAGACGGATTGTCGCGCGAAACGTCTATGAATACGCTTTGGAGTACGGCGCGAAGAATGCGTAACCGGTCTACTAACAACGAAAGCGAGGAATGCTCGGATCAATGGATTCTTAAATTCGCGCGAAAAGTGTGTCCGGATTCCGTGCCGTCGCAATTGATTCCTCGCGAAACCGCGAATTCGGTAGACGAAATCAGTCAGCCTTTTTCAATGGTGGAACTTTCACTCGCTCTCTTTTCGTGTGGCAATTCTGCCCCGGGATCTGATAGAATCAAGTTCAACTTGCTGAAAAACCTCCCAGACGTCGCTAAGAGGCGCATGTTGAACTTGTACAATCAGTTCCTGGAGCTCAATATTGTTCCCGACGATTGGAGACGAGTAAGGGTGATAGCCATTAAAAAGCCTGATAAACCCGCGTCGGATCACAATTCGTATCGGCCCATCGCGATGCTGTCGTGTATTCGGAAATTGATGGAGAAAATGATCCTTTTTCGTCTCGACAAATGGGTTGAGACGAACCACCTTCTTTCAGATACTCAATTTGGTTTCCGTAGGGGTAAGGGAACGAACGACTGTCTCGCGTTGCTTTCCTCGGAAATTCAGTTAGCTTTTGCTAAGAAAGAGCAAATGGCTTCTGTGTTCTTGGATATCAAGGGGGCTTTTGATTCAGTATCCGTTGAAGTTCTTTCAGAGAAACTCCACGTTTGTGGATTGTCTCCATTAATTAATAATTTTTTGTACAATTTGCTGTCAGAAAAACATATGAGCTTTTCTCATGGAAACTCTACAGCTTTTCGATTTAGCTACATGGGTCTCCCCCAAGGCTCATGTTTAAGCCCCCTTTTGTACAATTTCTACGTTAGAGAAATTGACAATTGTCTTAGTGACAATTGCACGTTGAGACAACTTGCAGATGATGGCGTAGTGTCTATCACAGGGCCAAAAGAGGTTGACCTGCAAGGACCCTTACAGGATACCTTGGACAATTTGTCTACTTGGGCTATCCAGCTAGGTATCGAATTCTCCACGGAGAAAACTGAGTTGGTCGTTTTTTCTAGGAAGCATAGCCCAGCACAACCGAAGCTTCAACTTTTGGGTAAACCGATCACTCATTCCATGTCCTTTAAATATCTTGGGGTCTGGTTCGATTCCAAATGCACCTGGAGATCCCACATTGAGTATCTGAGACGAAAATGCCAACTAAGGATCAATTTCCTTCGATCAATTACCGGAACGTGGTGGGGAGGCCATCCACAAGATCTTCTGACGTTGTACCGGACAACGATTTTATCGGTTTTAGAGTACGGTAGTTTTTGCTTCCAGTCGGCAGCTAAAACGCACATCATCAAGCTGGAACGGATCCAGTATCGTTGTCTTCGTATCGCGTTAGGATGCATGCACTCGACTCATACTATGAGTCTCGAAGTGCTGGCGGGCATGTTGCCACTATCCGTCCGTTTTTCAGAGTTATCTCTGAGGCTCCTCACCCGTTGCGAAGTAATGAACCCACTGGTGATCGAAAATTTTGAGAAGCTTCTGGAGCTAAATCCTCAAACATGTTTTATGACTTTGTACTACCTATATTTAACACAGGATGTCAGCCCTTCAAGAAATATTCCCAATCGTGTAATATTCTCCGATTTCGGCAATTCAGTGAATTTTGATTTATCTATGACGCAGGAAATCCGCGGAATTCCAGAGCATCATCGTTCTATGATTGCTCCGTCATTATACGCTGCAAAGTTTGGCCATGTTGATTCTGCAAGAACGTTTTTCACAGATGGATCTCTTATAGAGGAGTCCGCTGGTTTTGGTGTATTTAATGAATTTCATAGCGCCTCTCGAAAACTTGATGCTCCTTGTTCTGTGTATGTGGCTGAACTGGCAGCAAATCACTACACTTTGGAAACAATTGCTTCACTTCTTCCAGACCACTACTTTATTTTTACGGATAGTCTCAGTTCTGTCGAGGCTATCCGTTCCATTAAGCCGGTAAAGCACTTCTCGTATTTTCTCTTGAAAATACGAGAACTGCTTAGTACTTTATCCGTGCGCTCTTTCATCATCACCTTCGCGTGGGTCCCTTCCCATTGCTCAATTTTGGGCAATGAGAAGGCGGATTCACTTGCGAAGGTGGGCGCTATGGAAGGCGACATTTATGATCGACAGATCGCCTATAGTGAATTTTTCTCTATTTATCGTCAGCAGTCGCTCGTTAGCTGGCAACATCAATGGAGTGAAGGAAGCTTGGGACGATGGCTACATTCAATTATCCCTAAGGTGTCGAAGTTTGCATGGTTCAAAGGGTTGGACTTGAGTCGAGACTTCATACGCGTGATGTCTCGTCTCATGTCCAATCACTATTGTCTAAACGCTCACTTGTTCCGTGTGGGGTTGGGAGACAGCAATCTCTGTGAATGTGGACAAGGTTACCAGGACGCTGATCACATCCTTTGGTCTTGTGCGGAGTATCGTGGAGTCAGATCACATTTTTATGATTCCCTTCGGGCTCGAGGTAGACAACCTAATGTTCCAGTTCGGGATATTTTGGCTAGACGCGATCTGGAGTTTATGAAACACATATATGTTTACTTTAAGGATATTAACCTTAGATTGTAAGTTTGATTAACCTTGTGTTTAGTTTGTATTTTGTACGTGTGGGTTTTTTTTTTTTTTTCAATGTTTGTTTTCAAGATGAATAGAAATAATTTCATGCTTTAGGATTAATTAAATAGTTGTATCGTAAACCACATTTCAAACCTCCTTCTTCCCTTTTCCCATCCAAAAAATTGTAAATCTCCACTAACCTCGAGACAACCGCGAGTACTCGGTCCATTCCTTTAACTTTAAATTTAAGACAGTAATAATGTATAACGCAAAGAATAACTCGGCTCTGTAAAGTTTATTCGATTGAGCCTGTACAAATAAAGTATTTATAAAAAAAAAAACTACTTGAAGTGATGCTTCAGTGTAGCATCGGGATCCCTCGAGATAGATAGTGGGATCCGTCATTACAACCGCGGTCGCCGAACATCGCACGACGTACCACAGTGACGGGACCGATCCTTAAATGTTTCTGAATCTGGCTGAAATGAGCATGCGCATAAGCATGATTGATGCAACTCCGTTATTGCCAGATCAGCTGTAATTACACAGAGAACCAATAGACGTTGCTTGGGACTAGCAATCATCCACAATGTGTAAATACTGGTGATCTAAAACTAGGCAATCCACGCGCCGGCCACGTCCGAATGCTGGTCAAGAAAGGAATGGGTAGGATATATCGAAACAGTTGAAATAGTTGCACACGGTAGAATAAAACGTATAAGAGCCCGTGGGGCCGTCACATCTAAATCTGCATTCTAGTTGCTCGAATCAATCTACGAAAAATCTTCTTTCATTTCTCGCATTTACTTGCACCGCACATCATATTTTTGCAGAAAATCTTCAGAATCGTCATCAATCTTCTTTCTATCTACGCAACGTGCGCACAGTTAATCGCACAAAAAAAAAAACCAAATCTTTCCTGCATCGTAGATAGAGTCGTCCTACTCGTAAGAGCACTACGTCTGAAAATCTCTACATAGACCCCTCTGAACGCTCAATCGCCAGCGCGAAACCAAGCATAAGTACAGGAAATATGTCGTTTCCTGAACCTATACTCAGAGCCAGCCACCTGATGCCGCACCAATATTCGAGCATCCAGAGAAGTTCACAATAAAGACAAACCACAACTAAAACCTTGGGCACCTGATCAACCTACATAAATTTTAGAAGCTTCGTAGAAAAATTTCCAATCTATTGGCTTGATAAGAATTAAAATCGATCGATTCGTTATTGACAGAGTTATAAATGGTCAAAACCTGACTACTTTTCGTAACGCGGTCGATTTTGGTTTTTTGAAATTGCACCCTCAATATATTGCCGAAAGACGTAATCCTACGTTTAAAAAAATGATCACACCAAGTATGCAACAAGAAGCTATGCCACTTTTCAGCGTAGCAAATCCAATTGTATATGGTCCACTTCTTGAGAGGAACCAACATGTACCGATCCGGTTCATATGTCAATAGAATAGAATAGAATAGAGTCATCCTTCCGATACAGATCCATCAAATTTGAGTATCACTCCTCAGACTCACAAACTTCAGATCTCTATTTGCTTGACTTCTAAAGGGTTTTCCAAAAGTGACAAAATTGTTTTATCAAAGTAAATGTTCTTTTCGAGCAACGTTCCGAGCGCTTCGCCTATTTTACGGTTCTACCGAGAGGACTATATGCAATGTGGTGACCATATTCGAGGAAACTGGTTCGGTGTACGCTCAACCACCACCCGTACGTCAACGAAACGCAAGGTAAACCCGCGGCAGTCGATTCCACGCCGGGCACAAGAAATGGGCCTCTCGCAGGCTTCAATTTGACGAATTCTGAGTCAAGAATTAGGTCTGCACCCATACATGATCCAATTGACCCAGAAGCTCAAGCTTAACGATCATAACCAGCATCGTGTGTTCGCTGATTGGGTTTTGGAGCAGTTGGAAACAGACCCCGATTTTGCCCGAAAAATCTTCTTCAGCGACAAGGCCCATTTCTGGATGAACGGGTATGTGAACAAGCAGAATTGTCGAATTTGGGACAAGGCCAATCCACACGAGGTCCACCAAGTGGCAATGTATCCCCAGAAAGCCCCAGTTTGGTGTGTATTTTGGGCCGGAGGCGTCATCGGTTTGTACTTCTTTGAAAACGACGCTGGCGAGGCCATCACCGTCAACGGAGACCGCTACAGGTTAATGATTACCGACTGCTTCTGGCCTAAAGTGAACGATATGGAAGTGAACGATATGTAGTTCCAACAGGACGGTGCAACGTGCCGCCACACAGCGCACGAAACAATCGATATTCTGCATGAGCGATTTCGCGCGGAGGCGATGTCAACTGGCCTCCAAGATCGTGTGATTTATCTTAGTCTATACCAATAAGCCGCAAACCACCGATGCCCTCAAAGCCACACACTTAGAAAAAAAATCATGTAAATTTAGGTGCTCATATACGAGCGTCAATTTTGACATAAATTTGAGTCATAACAAACGCGAAATATAGCTCAATCAAGCGTACTTTTCGTCGAGCAACGAACTTTTCAGTCTCGGAGCACTTTATATTACATAACATGTTTGTTTACGTCTCATATTTTATGTCAAAGACGGACTCCGTCACGTGTAAAATTAGTTATTTCTAATAGCGAATTCGTTTATTATCGGGGTTGGAACCAGTTCCAACCCAGTGCGAAACCGAACTTTTTGTCAGTGCGAACCTCAACCTGAGCTAGGTTTTAAAAACAAACGAGCAAACTGACGTTTGTCAGAAAACAAGCAGACCCAATCCTGATACCCGATCCAGGTTGGAACTGAATAATAAACGAATTCGCTATAAGTGTGCTCAAGCCATCAACGAGATTCAGCCAAATTTGTGCGTCAGAGTCCTGGAAAATTGAACCTCCCGGATGCGCCACCAAGCGAAGCCGAGGCGGCCATTTCAACGATGTCATATTCCATACACACTTAGAAATACCTAATTTTACACGTGACGGAATCCATCTTTGACATGAGACGTAAACAAATACATATGTCATGTAAAATTAAGTGCTCCGAGACTGAAAAGTTCGTTACTTGACGAAAAATACGTTTGATTGAGCTGAATTTCGTGTCTACTATGACTCAATTTTATGCCAAAATTGACGCTCGTATATGTCAGTCTCAGAGCACCTAAATTTACATGATTTTTTTTAAGTATTTACATAATGGTATTGATAGGCCTTTCAATCGAAAAATAAATCTCGTCAATATCTCACACACAGATTTTTTACTCAACTTTAAAGATACACACTTAGAAAATTTCATGCAAATTTAGGTGCTCTGAGAGTGACATATATGAGCGTCAATTTCGACATAAAGTTGAGTCATAACAGACGCGAAATATAGATCAATCAAACGTATTTTTCGTCGAGCAACGAACTTTTCAGTCTCGGAGCATTTAATATTACATGACATGTTTGTTTACGTTTCATCTTTCATGTCAAAGTCGGATTCCGTCACGTGTAAAATTAGTTATTTCTAAGTGTGTAGGAAGCGCCTTATAGGAAGCACTCTAGTTGTTGAGCCAAAGTCTAGATACCCTCAAAAGTTTTTCACTTGATCAGCACCCAAGTAGAGGAAAAATCAGAACAGCAAAAATGAACGTGACGTTTATTTTCAAGTATCTACAGCTTACTTTTACTGTTTCTGAATCTGGCTGAAAATCACCAAAAAGTCATGAAAAATCATACAAAATGTGAACTAATACCCCTAAAGTTCGATCTTATCTTAAATATTCCTGAACCCAATGATTTATTATTTGTTTAGATATATTAATGTATATTCTTAACCAAACTGACCTACAAAAGCGCATAAGAAGCTCAGAAACGACGTGTTCCAAGTGCATCCTTAAAAAGAAGACCCGCCACCCCTGGATGGGATGACGAATGCACAAAGTTGTATCTTGAGAAATCCGATGCCTTTAAAGATTATCGTCGACATGAAAGAGTATCTAAAGCTTGAAATAAAGCTTAAAAACCTACTAAAAGCAAAGAAACGAAATTACTGCCGTACTTATATCGAGGGACTTTCTAGAAAAACCTCGATGATAACGCTTTGGAAAAAAGCTCACTATATGCGAAACCGCTCATCTTCCAATGAGAGTGAAGAAAACTCCTCCCAATGGATATTCGACTTTGCTAAAAAGGTTTGTCCAGACTCTGTACCAGCACAACCAACTTTACGGTATACAGCCCGAAGTAACGGTTCTCTGGATGAACCATTCACAATGCTGGAATTTTCAATGGCACTTCTTTCATCGAATAACTCTGCTCCGGGAAGCGATATGATCAAATTCGACCTTCTAAAAGACGATTACTTAACCTATATAGGGGAATTTACGTATTCTCGGCAACCTAAGCAGCGACCTTCTTTCTATAGCCTTTTTCTCTATGGAACGCACACATATGCAGTATTGGTTTGTTTACAATCTTTTGCTGCCAGCTGCTCTAACAATTTCAGTCGAAAGAATTGTCAAAAACTGTTTTGAAACGCTTTTACAAAGCTCCAATCTTCTCTAGTGAGAGCGAGTATTGTCGGCAACCAGTTTTTCTTCGGCAACCGTTCCATTTGAACTGCATGTAAATCTGCTGTTCTATTATCGGCAGCTCGAAATCAGCTACAATTTGTAGTGCGTGTGTTTAATTTCAAGAAACCCTGCTAGATTGCTTTTTCTCAGTGGTAAAAATATAGTCAAATTGAAACTGAAAGCATAAAGAATCGTTTGCATGCATTCAGCGAAGTGTTTTCGTAAGAAAATCCAGTGAAAATAGTGTTTCAATTTGGGCCGAAAATAGTCTGTCATGCCGAAGCCGTCATTTCCCCTAATTCATTTATGGAATTCAATATAGTTCCACCAGCATGGAGACAGGTTAAAGTAATAGCTATTCAAAAGCCTGGGAAACCTGCGTCTGATCACAATTATTACCGTCCGATCTCTATGTTATCAAGCCTGAGGTCTTATAGGGGAAATGTTGGCTTCGGCAATCCCTTAACCTATTATCGTCAGGGGGTAAACAAAGACCTTGAGCTCTCAAATTTGGCCAATAGTTGCTCTGAAACACAATGTATCCACATGCGAAAATTGAGCTCTCAAGGACGTTGTTTACCCCCTGACGATAATAGGTTAAGGTATTACCGAAGCCAACTTTTCCCCTATAATAAATCTTTTTTGTTAACTGCAGCAGGAGCTAGTGTTTTGTGTAGGAATAGGAATTTGAGCGAGGTTCTCTATGTTTATACTCTTTAGTGTGACGCGCTTGACATAGATGGCCCACAGCGACTCACGAAGAGCTACTGATTCCGATCAATAGCGGTGCGGCTTCTTCTTCCTTCTATGGATGCTCATGTGGGCTGCAACTCGCTGCTTGCAGGCAGCCTTTCGTTGTGTACTGGAGAACACCACCACTCACCACGCGGTGATTGAATAAACACCGTTTGGTGAGACCGGATGGAATTCAACTTTGAAATCTGTGATAAGGAAATCGTTTTTCTTAGGCAATCGGTGATAATCTTAATTATCATAGCAATAGTTAAACATTCGTGCAATTTTCAATAGTAACGTTTTGAAAAATTATAAGGTTATAAATTTAACAGATGCGTAGACTTATTTCTGATCGATTGGTGATAAAATTATTGAATTTGGTCCATGGGCAGTTGAGTTATTAACGTTCAAAATCTTTCATAATTTTGTTACATGTTCCATTTTTGATTTTTGCAAAGTGTACCCCCATATATAAATCACAGACGCAGTCCTACGTCAGAAATGATCCTACCAAGACTTGACCATTGGGTTGAATCAAACATCCTACTTTCAAATACGCAGTTTGGTATCCGAAAGAGTAAAGGAACAAACGATTGTCTAGCGATGCTTTCATCTGATATTCAACTGGCCTTTGCGCACAAGGAGCTTCAGTCTTTTTGGATATTAAGGGCGCATTTGATTTTGGTTCCATAGACATATTGTCAGACAATTTTCACAGTAGTGTTGCATAATTTTCTGTCAGAAAAACAAATGACCTTCAATCTAGGTCAACTGACAACTTCTATAGTTAGCTATATGGGCTTACCTCAAGGTTCATGTTTAAGTCCCTTACTTTATAATTTATATGTCAAAGATATTGATAACTGCTTAGATAATTGATGCACGCTTTACAGCATGCAGACGATGCCGTAGTTTCCCAGATAGATCCACGTGCGGAAATCTTGCAAAGACCATTGCAAAATTCCCTAAATAATCTGTTTTTGCATTGGGGATGATTTCCGACATGCCCATAGACCATTAATTCATCTTCCGAATAGTCTCAGTTCGATTGAGGCTATTCGGTCGATGAAACAAGGTAGGCACTCATCTTATTTCCGTTCAAAGGTAAGGGAGCAGATGAGTTTGCTGGTCGAAAGATTATATATGATTACCTTTGTATGGGTCACCTCACATTGCTCACTCCCAGGCAATGAGAAGGCAGACTCTCACGCGAGATTTATGATAGAAGAATTTCACATGATGAATTTTTCCCATTAGTACGTTAGAGTTCTATTTATGTTGGCAAAACGATTGGACAAGTAATTCTCTTGGGCGGTGGTTACATTCCATTATTCCAAATGTTTCTTCGAGAGCGTGGTTCAAAGGTCTGGATGTAAGTCGAGGCTTCATTCGCGTGATGTCAAGACTCATCAACTACTCGCTAGGCGCACATCTCTACAGATCAAACCTCGTTGACAGCAATATATGTAGGTGTAGAACCGCTTATGATGTAGGTGTAGGACCGGATATCATGAGCACGACTGTTGGATACCCTAGTGGCCTGAGGTAGACAACCCTTCCGTGAAGTAAGAGATGTATTGGAAACCCGTGGTTTTCCCTACATGCAGGCGATCTACGAATTCCTTTGTTTGTCTGATGTTAGAGTCTGATTTGACCATCCCCTCCTTTCCAAACAACTTCCAGCCATTGTGTCCCAGTCTTATTATCCTCCTGTTTCTGTGCTACTTGCCCCTGCCCAGCCAGGATTTGGCAACCATCCGAGAGTAGTATCTGAAGGAGGCTTCAGAAACCAGTTTCCTAGCTAGCTCCTTCCAATCGAAATTGTTACCCATTAACCTCGAGCCCGCCACGAGTAATTAGTACCCAATACTAACCAAGAACTACTGCTGTTTAAAATGTAAATTCAAACTTTCCTGATTTCTGGCTCCGCAAAGTTTTACACACGACTGAGCCTACTAAATAAACGAACTAGTTAGAAAAAATATAAATGCATGATATTTATCTGTATGTATGGGATTAGCATCCTTATCGGGTTTTCAGTATAGCACTACAGGGTAGGTCCAAATAACTGACGCACTTTTTTGCATCCGTGTTAAGTTCTTCTGGATTATGCGAGAGGTATCTGGTGGCTAATACCCCGTATAGACTATGGCTTATATCATGTAATATAGGCTGTCTTGCAATGAGCTCTCATGCATCTGGTTTTCACTGGAAATCCTTTGTATGAGTGGACAGCAAGACAGCCTATATTACATGATATAAGCCATAGTCTGTACGGGGTATAACACATGAAATAGTGACTGATAATATGCTTATATGCGATATGCAATAAGCTTGAAATGCGAAGAAGAAGAAGGAAGCACATTTTCGGGATCATAAACCAATGGGTATAGAAAAATTCATAACTACTTTAAAGATGATATGGGACGAAATTCCCGAAAATTATCCCCTTGTGATGCCTTTCCGAAGCAATAATTAAATTCCGGGCAATAATTAAAGCAAAAGGCAATAGAATCGAAATGTACAAATGTATATTTAAACTTTAAAGTGTAATAAAGAGAGTTGAAGAGAACTTAATTCATGCGTCAATTATTTGTGCCTACCCTATATAATATTAGGAAGAAAAAAAAAATGCGTCATGAATAACGCTCGTATATGACAAACTTAAAGTAGCGAAACTTACATGAGTTTTTCTACCGAAATTACATGATTCAGGTTCTCAATAAAAGGAACCACACAGTTAACTGCATAAATCTTACAATCAAACTTACTCTGCGCTATAGGACCCACAATGTTCGATGAATAGCATCCAAAATTATGCCCGTGAGAAATTTCTCCGGCAAAAATTAAAACAGCTAATTCAATAACTCCTAATCAATACACAATCGCGACTAGTAGTGAAAGAGTTATGCTTTTTTTCCAAAACTGTTAAGGTCCCGCACAAAATCCAAAAATGTTATTATTTAATCAAGCAACCCTTTAAGACGCTGTCCCTCCATAAAGATCCCGATATTCCCATTTTTCCTTTGGCTGATGGAAATTTTGGACCAACACGTCTGACCCTTTCCAAATCAATCACCTTATAGTGCTGATATTTTGGAAAAAGGGGTGACCTTTTTCCAAAAATACATTTCTTAACGACCCTGCACCCGGTCCGCACCGCATCCTTTCCCCGCCACGAATTCGAGTAACATTTGGAAAGGAAGAATCCCGAAAATATGTACGTACAACAGCATCCTGACCTTTTAATTATCGAACCTTTGCACTGCGGAGTTCAAAGCCATTAATAAAATTGGTTATTCGATATTTTTTATTGATTTTCCCGTCTTCTGCCTGGATGATGCTCGATTTTTGCGCTTCTTGTACCTACACCATATTGACTGCCGGAGATGCGATGGCTTACGGCTGATGGCTATACATAGTAGTGAGTGATATCGGTTGGACCGGTTACGGTGAACGGCAAACAAAAAAAAAGTGGTCCACTGAGTTGCTACCGGGCAAGCGGCTGATCCCTTTTCTTGATCAGGACTGGAAAAAAGACAATGCCACAACATGGATATATCATGGATATGACGATGCTGGCTGCGATTCCTTCATGGTTTAGCATGGCCAAATGATTACAGGTATTGATGATTAGATATCGTTTCGCTGGAACTTTGCCTGTGGTAGAGGGCGCCTACATTTCGGATCGTAGGGGTGTGCATTTTTCGGAATGATTTCCGGAGTTTCAATTTTGTACACAATGAATGAAATAATCTACTATAGCAGAAAAGAATCACCATTACAAGGCAACGGATTTGGACATTTTGCACATCACCAGCAAATCTTTGTGAACATATGTTTGACGAAAGCCTGTGTTCACTTCACTTGCTGGTTGTGCTTAGCTTACAATAAAGCAAAAATAAAATATCGATTTCCATCGGTTTATGTTCGAGAGACGGTTTGATTTTTTTGATATAATTATTTTTAGCCTATTTCCTACTAGTTTGCGGTTGGTTGACTTTCAAAACGGCGTGACCTGCAATAGTTGTGGAACTGGACGAGATTGATCATTTGGTGGTTCAGTTGGTTACCGTATCAAATATCATCAAGGCAGAAGCTGTACTTTTCGATGAAGACAACAATTATTCGAACATTGTACTCAATTCTGAAAAGTTTGATTAGGAATCGCTCGGTAGCCATCGCAATCAACTTCACTCCCTCCCAAATTTATCATCGTTCGATCTTGATCTATGGTACCGAACTTACGCTCCAAGTTCCAACCAGTCTGATGGATTCCAACTGTGCGTGTGCGTGCCGGGGCCGCCTCAGATCAGTGCCTTCGCGACGGCTACTGTGTATCATCGCGGTCTTGAACTCATGTCAGTAACGAGCCGTACCATGGTGCGTGGTGGTGCCCCCGCAGGCAGGTCGGTTGGTTGCGGCTGACTTGTTCCATTTGTTGCAGTGATGTCTTCATTTAAGACTTTATACCGATTCCATTCCGAAGAAGTCCTCAGCTGCAGTAGAGACCATTCCATCTTCCTCATATCACTTATGATGTTGCTCTACTACACGTCATAATTAATTCCATGGGGGAAGCGAAGCACACTACACGTATATCTTCGTACATTCAGAGGCTGTCAGCCGTTTGACAGTTGATAATTTTCAAATCGCGTACACTCTTTTTGACTTGCTACACTGCTACCGGGTGGGTATTGCCATCGGATAAATCTTGATTATTCTCGAGAAATTTGTTCAAACCTGCAACATAGCGAGACAAAAAATCGCTTCTGGTTTTGCTTCTTTCTGTTGTGTCTGGACGTTTGTTTGATGTGGGCCGAAATCAGTATGATGTGTTTTTTGTTTTCGTTTTCGCTGTCTGTTCGTTATTGTAGGTGGATAGTTTTATTGTGGGCTTGTTTGGTAGTTATTGTATATCTGTGTTAATATAGCAAAGCAAACAAAGCGTTTATTCATCTAGTAACTACACTTAATACACTATACAATTCAATTATAATCAGTCGCCAATAACTACAGCATGAATAAAAACCTGAATCTATCCACCTATGGTGAGAGCGAACCCTTCTTACTAATTTAAATACAGTCAACTCTCCGCAAATCGATACTCTATAACTCGACATTTTCTATAACTCGATGGATTCGGTGGTCCCTTAATTTTTTCCATGTAGCGTACTCTCCATTAGTCGATATTTTCACAAGTGGATGCCACTTTTGGTCGATGTTCTATCTAGTGTGATTTTGATTCTATAACTCGATATGTAAAGGCAGAGCTTCTGTATTCCGTGATTTAATATTAAAATCAAAGAGACTTTGAAAACATTATAACTGGGAGCATATTGAGCATCCATCAACCATGTTTCTGGTGTCCTAAGAAAAGTAGTCCTTTTTTATCCTTATCGAAATCTATCATGAGGCTAATCAAATTTGAGTATTCAGGGCAAAAGTACCAGATGTTTTGAAAAAAAAAATCTTAAACGAGATCGGATTTTTTTTTTTGTTTATTAATTTATTTGATAAGGCTTAACCGAATTAACTTTACAGAGTCGAGGATTCTTGATCACTATACAATACATCTTAAAACTATAGTCAAAAGGTACAACACAATAAACACTTTACCTTCCGCTATCCAAAAAGCCTCCTCCATCAGAGCTGCTTTTGTCGACAGCCGAGTGAACACTGAGAGATCGGAATGTCTTCACATGTCTTCAGCGCTAAAATAAAATCAGAAAAGACGGATACAGGGTGAATGCTACCCCTAAGAGAGTAACTTAATAATTTTCAGATTTTTTTTTCCAATTTAGGATGTTTAAGAATTTTGAAAATTTTATAATTTTAGGTACCTATTGCTAAACCATGAATTTTCAGACTACTGTGAGGATTGTAGTTGACAGGTATTTTTTCTCAATCATCGTCTCATTTAATGATCTGTCAAATTGCAATAAAACACAACAATATCCCATCATTAGGCAGGTAATTATTTTAAATCCATCAGTGAAACTACATTAAGGCAGTTAGAAAGTATACATAACCAAGGTCCACGAACAATATCTGGAGCTTTCCGGACCAGTCCTATCGAAAGTATACAGGCCTAACCTCAAGGTTCTGATTAATCAAAGACAAGTTATATTTGCAACAAAAACGATAAACAACATACAAAACCATCCAAATGAAGAAACGGATGATCAAGAATAAAATAACAGTTCGGGGGAACTATGGAATCAAACAGCAATCTCCGAACCAAACAATGTTAAAAATAGAAGCAGGGACATACTAGAAAGATTAGAAATAAATTTACCACCGAGCAGAACTATTACCATTCCCTCAATTGCACCATGGAACAGGAAGATTATACTCGATATACAAAACAATATTATCCGCCAGTAGACAAGGGGAGAATCAAGTTGAGTTGAGGAACCTATTTGCGCAACGACTAAGCACCAAATACAGATTCCACTCAACAATATTCACAGACGGATCAAAAAATGACTCTAAAACTGGCTACAGTATAATCACTGAAGGACACATTCTACGGAGAAGAACCCATGGTCAACTCAGCATCTACAGCGTCGAGAGCTCCGCTATAAAATGGATCATCAATCAACGTAGTATGTAGTGACTCTTTAAGCGTGAGCTCCAATTTGGAAAAGAAGAAGATAAAATCCAGCACCAAAGATGAAATTGTCAACCTCTATAACGAAGCATCGGATAATGGAACCTCCATCATTTTCTGCTGGATACCGAGTCACATTGGAATCCCTGGAAATGAAAAAGCTGACATTGAAGCAAAACGCGCACTCGAACTTAACACTATCACGCAGCAAATAGTAGATCACAAAGAAATCAAAACAATTATAAAATCAAAGATGGCTAGTATATGGCAATCCGAATGGAGATCAATAAGAAATAATAAACTAAGAGAAGTTAAAAATACAATCGCACCCTTCAAGGAGGTATTCACAGGAAACCGCAAAAACGATGTAATGCTAACTAGACTGAGAATTAGTCGCACCAAACTCACCCACTCATACCTGCTCGAAAAAAAAATGATCCACCAAAATGTAACAAATGCAACCAAAGACTTTCCATAAAACACATAATCGTCAACTGCCCTGGATATGATGACGAAAGAAGAAAAATCGGACTTCAACCCAATATGAGAGAGGCCCTATTTGACGATAACGATCAACCAAAAAAGTGCTCGAGTTCTTCAAAGAAATTTCGCTGATAGATGCAATATGATAGCATTGCTTGGTGAACAATATAGACCTATAGAATACCGCGAGGAGTCCCTTAACGGCACAGTCTTACTACACCAGTTCTCGGGCAACCACAATATGGGAAACTCTGACTCGAAAGACCAGGACTGCCGTTATACGCATAACTGTCCCATGTTCTATGCAATTCTTATGTACCGTGGGACTCTTATGCGTATAACGACAGAGGAGGTAAAGCAAATTAGTGATCAGCAGGTCACCGTCATCGAGAACCAGGAGGTTCGCACTGAGTACCACACGCAAACGAGTGGAAGTTGCTAGTAATTATGACTGCGGTCTTGATACTCCTGGCCCTAAAGATCCTGAAAATCGGATGGAGATTCTGCAAAAGGCAAGCTTTCAAAACGGTAAGGTCCGTCACTACCATACAGCAGCAACTGCTACCCCGACAACACACAAAAGAGACCCTTAGAGACAGCACGACCCATCGCTCCCAAGTAACAATTCAGTAACCATTTAGCATCCACTCTGATTTATGATGGTTTTATAACGGCAATGAACAATCCACTTAGTTTAAATATAGCATTTTAAAGTGTAAAACATTCCTGCTTAGTAGTTCAGCTTTTTGCTGTTTTAAAAACCTTTTATATTCTGGAAAGAAAGTCAAAAACTGTCTTGTTTTAAAAATAAATTTAAAACAGTTATCAATCCCTCCTTAAAACTGTTCTGTAATTCAAGCATAAACGTCATTAGCAATTGTTTATTAATGTCATGATAAAATACTTTATAAACGTGTTCTATCATTATAAAAGCAACCATAAAACAATTAGGTTTTGCATTAGAGAAAAAAGCATTTATTGTTGCTTTTTAGCCTTTATAAAGTGCATCATTAACTCCCCAATTACTCTGTTTACAAATTGAGGTTAAAAGATGGTTCCTCATAGTTAATAAATACCAAATTTATGACAAGGACATCTCGAAGGATAGACGAAGTAGGATGAAAAAATCAAGTCAAATAAATTTACTTCTTTAGAAGAACCAGCACACCACCAACGACTGACCATCTGTCGGAGAAGAGTAAAGTGAGCGGGGCCCTCGAACTCATAAAACATTGTCTAAAGTTGAAAAACATACCAGCCTTCTCCAGATCTTGCGATGACAATCAAAATAACAACCGACAGCAAACAACTGAAACTGTTAGTTAGCGGAGATTAGCTGGTTTCCGATCCAAAGCAGCGATTTTATTCGGCGAAAGACTCTTCGAAAATTTCATTCAACCATTCATCTCTGCATCATTGGATGGTGCACTTCTGTAACAATCCGGAAGAAGGGGATCTTTTTCGGGAACGATTGCGCTTCCAGCTGTTCGAAAAGCGAAATGAGTAACTGCTCCCAATCCATCGGGAGACAACCGCCTGGAAGAATCCTGGATCTAACAGCGCATCTATCGAAAGATAAACAAACTTTGACGTTTAACTTTCTGCAGGCAACTTTGCCTCCATAAATGCTGCCATTAATCTGAACGGTTTAGGATCAAGCAAAATGGCTTTAGATAAATACAATTCAGCCTGCAAGTTTTCTTCATAAAAGCCATTTTAAAACCTTATTAATTTGTTAAGGAATTCTTGAAAGCAAAACAACTTTTTCACAAATGACCCATGAAAATCAACTTTTATGCCACCGCCATGTAACAATTAGTTTGCTTGTTTTTTACAATCTTCGATTTTCAATCAATATTTCCTTAGATATAACTATATTTTGGTAAATTTAGCAATGAGCAAACATTTAAATGCGAAAATAATAAAAAAAATCTCGGCCAAGCTCGATGTGAAGAATATATTTTTTTTTTTTCAATGTTAAATAATTAGTCAAATCGACGTTTTACGAGGGTGGGCTTAATTTTTTCGATGTTTTCACGTACATTTCACATAAAATTTGATATGGCACTTCAAACTAGGCCATTTAATGAGAACTATTGTAATAAATTTGGATATTCAACAAGATTTTTATACCATCAGTTTCTATTTTAATTATTTTGATAAGATCGGATTCATAAATCCTTTTCTATCTTGATTGATGCTTTCCTAGTGGATTCAGCATGCGGCTAGGAAAAATGACTCGGAAAGGGTTTTTATTGTTGCTAAATAGCTTTTATTGTAGCTTTCAAATGGTTCTCAATGCGTTCGTCATACAACTTTTTGCAGTAAATCAATCTTGAAGAGCTTCGAGAATACACCCGTCAGAACCTTCTCCAGGGTGGGCCAACTAGACATATTCTAGTCTTAATGAAGTTTTGGTGGATGCTTTAATGACAAAATAGCCTTGACCAGGGTTTTATGAATGTTGTTTTATAGTTGCTTTGTAGTATTTCATAAAACTTAAAATGTTACTTGAGCTATTATCCAGCAGGTGTAACCGATAACCGTGATCCCGACAGCACCACATAGAGACTCCCAGAGATGATGTTTCAGGCCGAATGCGATGCGGAGAATACCATGTAACAATCTGTGATAATCTATAAGAATTGCATTTTCTTAAACTCTGTATCAAGAAAGACCCGAATAACAATTTAAATGGTCTATAAAAAACAAAACAAAATTATCAAAACATTTTGACTCATTATCATAAAATTAATGTATTCTCTTTTTCCTTGGTCTATCCAAAGCTAAGCTTGCAATCATCTATCAGAAGCATAAGTCAACCATTTCCAAATGGATTTTTCCCCGAAAAGAATACGAACGCGACGTGAAAAAAATGGAGCAGATAAGCGGACATGGCTGGTTAAATTATATCGCTGCAAACCGAATCTTTATCTGGACGAAGCAAAGCGGTTGTTTGAAGACACGTTCTGGATCGCCATTTCTGCATCATCAATTTATCGAATCCTTCGCCAGGAAGGGCTTAGCTGGAAAGCACTCGAGAGACGAGCTATTCAAATAAGTAGCAAAGACGTCGTCCGGTTTGCCTCAGAAATGAGTGAAATCAAATGGGATTATCAAAATGTAATCTTCCTGGATGAAGTTAGTTTTGATAATAGGTCAATGCTTAAATCTAGAGGATACGGAGTAAGAGATGAACGTTTGATTTGTATGGGTGAGTTTGTCAGAAAACCCAGAATGTCACTGTTATGCTTCATTGGACAAAAAGGTTAACTGAGGCATTCTCGACAGAAGGGACTTTAAACAGATCAAATTTTTTCGAATGCTGTAGAAAATGTGCTTTGGAATCTGGAACGGTTCAGTGCTACCGTGGGTTCCATTCTGTTTGGATTCTTGATGGTGCTAGAATTCATTGTGACGCTGCGATAGTTTCCTATCTCCGGTCATTTGGCATTTATGCCATATTCCTGCCATCCTACTGCCTTTTTTCAATCCGATAGAATTTGTATTTGGGATGATCAAACGAAAACTGAAGAGGACGTATCAAGAGAACCACAATAAAAATATTGATCTAGCAGTGACGGAAGTATTAACAGACTTCTCGAAGTATTCTATAAATAATTTATTCAAAAAGTGTGGATATATCAGAGGAGGAAGGTTTGACCCAACTGTTGGACTGGCATGTGATCTTGGTTTTGAAGACAATAGTTTTAAAAATAATTAATAGATTATATGAAATGCAGAAATTGTAATGATAAATTCAAAAGAAAACATAAAATATTAGTCTCTGTGGTCCACGTCTTCGATGTTGCTGACATTTCCAGCCAGAGAAGCTCCAAAATTCGACTCGTTGAATGCGACTGCTTCTTCCGCTGCTGAGAGAAATGATTCGCCAAAGCGGTCTCGCGCTTCAAATGCCTCAATGTTCTTTTTCATAAGCCGCATTTGAGAAGTTAAGCATTCAACGGTTTTTTTCAAGATTTTTGAATGTTTCTCTTATGAAGATGATTTCATCGTGGTACCCTGCATTGACGTTGTGAGCCACGGTAAAGTTCTGACGAATTTGCCTCAATCGCGGCAGCTCTTTGGCTCTGAAAAGTTTCACCAAGTGCGCTGGAGGTCCTTCGTTCACCAGGCTTTCGTGGAGACAGGGTCTGAAGCAAAAATGGCATTAAAGGGTGATACGGTCAAAATTTGGTCAATATCAACTTGACGTATTTCTTTCAATTTTGCATTTAAAAAACCTGAACACCCCTCATTTTGAAGGTGTGTGTGTGTAGAATGTTGCTCCTATTTTGATTTTGGAATTCACTCTTCAGTTGTCAAAATGCCGTCCAAGCAAGAAGAGCAGCGTATCAAAATTTTGCTCGCGCATCGCGAAAATCCGAGCTAATCGCACGCAAAGTTGGCAAAATCGCTAAAAGTTGCCAAATCAACCGTTACAAATGTAATTAAAGTGTTTGGGGAACGTTTGTCGACAGCCAGGAAGTCTGGATCGGGGGGAAATCGAAAACCGGAAGCCGCTGAGACGACAAAGAGAGTTGCCGGTAGTTTCAAGCGAAACCCTAACCTCTCTCTCCGAGATGCCGCAAATAAGCTGGGTGTATCGTCTACAACCGTGCATCGAGCCAAAAAACGAGCCGGACTATCGACTTACAAGAAGGTAGTGACTCCAAATCGCGATGATAAACAAAATACGACGGCCAAAGCGCGATCCCGGAGGCTGTACACGACGATGCTGACGAAGTTTGACTGCGTGGTAATGGACGACGAAACCTACGTCAAAGCCGACTACAAGCAGCTTCCGGGACAGGAGTTTTATACGGCAAAAGGAAGGGGAAAGGTAGCAGATGTTTTCAAGCACATGAAACTGTCAAAGTTTGCAAAGAAATATCTGGTTTGGCAAGCCATCTGTACCTGTGGCTTGAAAAGCAGCATTTTCATAGCTTCCGGGACTGTCAACCAAGAAATTTACGTGAAAGAGTGTTTGAATAAACGTCTGCTGCCTTTCCTGAAGAAACACGGTTGTTCCGTACTGTTTTGGCCGGATTTGGCATCTTGCCATTACGGTAAAAAGGCCATGGAGTGGTACGCCGCCAACAACGTGCAGGTGGTTCCCAAGGACAAGAACCCTCCCAACACGCCAGAGCTCCGCCCAATTGAGAAATACTGGGCTATTGTCAAGCGGAACCTAAAGAAGACCAAAAAAACTGCTAAGGGCGAGCAGCAGTTCAAGGCAAACTGGCTTTCTGCGGCGAAGAAGGTGGACAAGGTGGCTGTACAAAATCTGATGGCAGAGGTCAAGCGTAAGGCCCGGCAATTCGGATTTGGAAAAGCGGAAGCCTAACTGAATATTTTTCCTGAATTTTATACTAATTGAACTTGAGAAAGAAATTTAATTTGATTTTTTAAATAAACGATTTCACCGATTTACACGCGTTTTCCCTTGACCAAATTTTGACCGTATCACCCTTTAGTCCACATCATCCATGCAACATCCACTGCTTGCCAATGATCCCCGTGTGCTTGGCGTAACTTTTCAGCTAACAGTCCAACAGATCTGTTGGACGCAGCACCAGCTCTATCCCGTTCCTTGGGAGTGCCCTTCACCACCTCATGGACTGCCTTGTTATTTACGGAAAGAGAGTACACGTGCAAGAGAAGATGAATCTCTTTGTTCTTCCAGTTTTACAAAATTGTTGCTGTGATTTTGTCAACGGTATGTGACCTGTGACAAGATTTGTCGTTAAATAATGCGAAACGAGTGAAATCTTCTTCATCCGGTTGCATTTTTGTGCACCATGACAGCTGGGTAACACCATTTCCACCGCAGACGAAGACGATCTCACGTTTGAAAAACTGTTGGGACAACAACCAACAGTTTTTTACAAACTCCGCGGAAGAGTCTCCTGAAACTCCCCATTTACCTCCATCTTTTCCTGAACTCTGACCCTTAAACTCACGAACCGATACCAGCAGCTAACAGCCATACAAGCCACTAGGCAGCGTAGATTGAGCATAGCCACGATTTTCACCGGTTAAATTCAACTCATAATCTGCAATTACGGCCGGGTCATCATCACAATCAGAGATCAAGCGTTCTTCTCCTCCTTGATCATATTCGGAATATTCCATCTCGTCATCGGGGTTGGAAAGACGCGACAGATTTTCTGTTTCCGGATTTTCCGAAGCTTCCAAGCGACGCCGTTTTTGGTTTTTCACCATACTCTTGCAATCTGTGCAATTGAGGAAATCTTTTTATTAATTATTCCACAACTGATATTTGAAAATAAAGCTCGATTCAAAGTAAATCTGGACGCACGGTTTAATACAGCACCGCACCCCTGGTGGTTGGAACAAAACACGTTTGACAGGCATTTGTTGATGTTTCATTGACAAAAAAAATTGGTGATAAGTTTTTCTAGATTAATCGACGCATCCCGAAATTACGGATCATGGAACTTGAGAAAAGAAAATTAATTATGCACAAACATCTAGAGAACCCTTCGTGGTCTGCCTCAAAATTAGCAAAAGTGTTAAAATTCCCAAAGTCAACGGTGAGTCTTGTAATCAAACGTTATAAGGATACTCTGAGTGTGGATAGAGCACAGCGCATCTATCATAAAAGTGGCACTAGGGACAAAGAGCTGAGGAGAAAGGTGTTGAGGTACGTGAAAAACAACCCAGGTGTCTCCATACGTGATTTGGCCAAGAAATACGATTCCAACTATTCCACCGTGCGTAACATCCTTTCAAGAGAAGGATATAAGTATTTTTGTGCCAGTAAACATTCAAATCGCTCCCTGAAACAAAATTTAGTGGCCGAAAAGCGAGCACGATTACTATACGAACGAGTTTTGACGAAATTTGATCACTGTATTTTTATGGATGACGAAACATATGTCAATATGGATTATAAACAAATCCCCGGACGAAAATTTTACCTGCAACTGGTCTCGGGGATGTTCCTTTCAGGTATAAATTTGTTTTTGCTGATAAGTTTGCTCGGAAACTAATGATTTGGCAAGGAATCTGCAGTTGTGGCCTTAAAACCAAAGTTTTCATCACATCTCACACAATGACGTCGAAGGTTTACATTAAAGAGTTTCTGAAAAAGCGGATTTTACCCTTCATTCGGCAACACAAGACCAACGTTATGTTTTGGCCGGTTCTAGCCAGCTGCCACTACTCTAAGGAGGTACTAGAATGGTATGCTGCAAACAATGTTAATTTCGTCGCCAGAGAGATTAATCCTCCGAATTGCCCTGAGTTCAGACCGATCGAAAAATATTGGGATATTGTCAGGCGAAAACTTCGAGGATAAGGTATAGAAGTGACAAATGCACAACAAATGCGTTTAAAGTGGAATAAGTTCACCGGTACAGTGTCACCAGCGACTGTGCAGATCATGATGGCATCGATCACAAGTAAAGTGCGACAGTTCGTTCGAAACGGTGAAATGTAATAACTTGTTATGCATCGTTTGAAAGCTGAACAAATACCCGTGTATGTTGTTCAATTCTTGAGTTATGATCACTTGAATGCGTCCAAATTTACTTTGAATCGGGCTTTACACTGGTACAATAAACTTTACCCCAGACTATTTATTCCGGAATGAAGCCGATAGGAAAACAGTGGAACAGAACAATTGAATACAATCTGACAAGCAGTAAGTGGAAAATAATCAAAACAAATCAAAAAAAACGATCAAAGCATGCACGCTTGTGGGTGAGGTGAGGGATCGTGACTGAGAAAATAATTTCAGCTCAACAATACTAGATTTTTTTATGTGCGCGGTGTCCAAAGCTTTTTCTGATATACAGGTATATCTCGCTTATAACAATTGAATCATACACATTAATATTACCAATAGATGGGAGATTATCTCATCTGTCCGATGGTGTTATTACGTTGCTTGTTTGAATGATCGTTTGCGAGAAATCGGCGATGGAAGTCAAAAGTGACAGTTACGTTATATCGAAGTATACCTTTAATCCCAACAGCTCTACTTTCAATTACCATAGAGCTGATTGAGAGCAATATCAAACATTTATGGAATATAACTTCGATCCAAACATTCCTTTGCAAAACAAAGATTACATTAATAATGCTCTTGAATCTCTGAATACTTCAATAGTTGAATCAGGAACTGCCTCAGTTACAAAATGCGAGGTTAAATTCGATTCAATTATAATAGACGACGATGTTTAGCTCTTGATCCGTCTGAAAAATGTTCGTAGGAGGCAATATCAAAGAATACGCGATCCTGCCATGAAATTCAACTAACACTTTTGAAAATAATGTTTCGAAATTAGACCCGAGTTCCAAACACTTTTGAACGCTCATAAAATTTTGAAAAAAAAAAAACTCAAAATCCTATTCCAAGCGCTTAAAGAAGGTGGTAAAATTTTGATCACAGATTTGAAAAAGTTCAGAAACTTGCTAAGCAATTCGAGAGTTCCCATAATTTCAGTTTGGGTCTTACTAGTTCTATTGAGAATCAGGTTGCTCGGGATCATCTGCATATTTTCTCTCGGGAAACTATTTTTGATGATTCCTGGGGGACTTATTTGGACGAAGTAAGATCTATAACTAAAAAGTTTCATAATATGAAAGCTCTGGATGATGATAGAATTTTCTTTATCCTCATCAAAAAACTTCCAGAGAGTACCTTGTCCTTCTTGGTAAAATTATTAAACAGATGTTTCCATTTGGCATACTTTCCTAATAAATGGAAAAATGTAAAAGTTGCTCCAACTGAAGCTTCTAGCTACCGTCCAATAAGTTTAAATAGAATGATACTTCACATCAATACGAACTCAATTTTTGAAGATGAGCAGTTTGGATTTCGCCATGGGCATTCAACTACCCATCAACTCTTAAGAGTTACCAATTTAATTCGTTCAAACAAATCTGAAGGCTACTCAACTGGAGTTGCTCTTCTAGACATAGAAAAAACATTCGACAGTGTTTGGCATGAAGGGTTGATTGCTAAATTGAAAAAGTTTAATTTTCCACTTTATATTATGAAATTAGTTCAAAATTATTTAACTGACAGAACTCTGCAGGTAAATTATCAAAATTCCAAATCTAATCGACTACCTGTTAGAGCAGGAATTCCTCAGGGTAGCATTCTTGAGCCTTTATTGTATAACATTTTCACTTCGAACCTCCCTGATTTGCATCAGGGTTGCCACAAATCTTCTTTCGCTGATGACGCATGCATTTCCGCTAAAGAAAGAAGTATTCGTATTATTCGCAGATGAGTGCAGAAAAGTTTAGATATTTTCTCTTCTCATTTAACAAAAATGAAAGATTTCTCCTAACGCTTCCAAAATTCAACTAATAATATTTCCACATAAGCCTAGAGCTTCCTTTTTGAAACCTACACACTTAGAAAAAATCACCGGCAAAGTTAAAGCTGAGCTAATTTCAAACCACTTCGTAAAAAAGACCCTTTTTTGTATCCTATTTTAAATTTCTCAAGAAGGTCATCTCCTAGAGACTTTTAAAGTTCTTTAAGACGCTTGTTGTTGTCTGTATCTCTTTTAATAAAAAGGCCCTTTCAAATGCCGTAAAAACTTGTTTTCTGTTTGCCCCAACCAGAAATATAAACATTTGAACAAGGTATATTTTTAGTAGAAAAACGCCACTCTTGATGCGCCTTTAAAAGATCTAAAAGTTATTTTAATACACCTTTGCTGTGAAATTTGAAATAAGAAAACTGTTTTTTAGAGACACCCTAACTCAAATCAAGAAAATAGCTCTAAGTCGGTCAATTTAAGAGATACAAAGTTGCTTGAAATTAGCTCAGCTATAGCTTTGCCGAATAATGTATACCATCATTTCTACAAACAAAAACCCGAATTTATCCACCTATGGTGTGATCAGACCCTTCTTACTTATTCAAGTTTATTTATTTTATTGTCATTATCAGTGACCAAGCCCCCCCCCCCCGTGTCATCCAGTGACGCTACGCCACTGCCTGGGGGTACCCGTAATATATCCGGGTGTAGTCTATTTAGTGAGGCTACCAATCACCTTATCATCGTATTTTAATGTGATTTAATGGGTTTTAATTCAATTCATATTCAAGCAACTTCCCCGGGGTACCCGGAACATGTCCAAGTGTGTCCAATGTGGTCTAGAACACTTAACACGACTTGCATTGATCTTATTTTTGAATTCTGTAGTAATTTGATGTGTCGCATGATGGTTTTAATACGTTTTCCGTTAAATCCAGCGTGAAGGCCCATATTCACCGGATCTTATTCCGGCCATATCTCCGGAACCGGTTCACCGATTCCAAAACCGTTCGATAGCGTTCAATGGGACCCCAAGACCTATCATTTGGCGCCGAGTTTGTCCAAATCGGTTGAGCGGTTGCTGAGAAACGTGAGCGCATTCATTTCGTTACATACACACACACATACACACATACACACGTACACACACACACACACACACACACAGACATGTTCCGATCTCGTCGAGCTGAGTCGAATGGTATATGACACTCGGCCCTCCGGATCGATAGTCGGTTTTTCAAGTGATATCTATACCCTTCTTTGTAAGAAGGGTAAAAAGTTAGAATTTAGATTTTAATGATAATACGAACCACCCTAGAATTCATTGTCATAAAAATGAGGGCCTAACTATAAAGAACAACTTTGTAGAAAAGACTTTTAGTCTAAAGTTTCAATTTCAGGCTCAAAACATATCCAAGTCGAAACAAACCCTTTGCGCTTGTATGTAAAAGTCGAAGTTACAAGGTTACATAATTTGGCCCCTGATTCTCTAAAAAAAACTTTTAAACAAATAAAAAAACATGAAGCATAAGCATAATTGCATCCACACTAATGATACCCACCAGAAACTCCTCCTTACGTACATCCACCAGGAAATTTTCCCTTTTCAATTTCCTTTTCCTGCAAATTAAATTATATACAATAACAACGGATTAACAATTGCCGACTCGGGGAAAAACAAGTTTTTCCTTCAATTTTCCATCTCTCTAGGAAAAATAACGAGCATTACGACCGCGGCCGTACCTTCCACCGGGCAAACGACGATGGCAGTGCATCAACACATCCCGAAAGGAGCGAGCGCAAATCAAATTGTAGGGGCGTTTCTATAACAACTTAACTTGTGCCTTCTGCTTTTAATTTGGTTTCGTTTTTCTCGCCGTATGCCAAAACCGAAGAGATACAACATGCGACGTCGAGGGGAGGCGGCGGGGGTGGTGGATAACGAGTGTGGTGCGTAATATGCTTTGGGTTTTTTATCTCGTTTTCTTGAAACGATGCCCACCGGGAGGGGAGGTGCAGTGCGAGACGAGGGGTGATAAAATCCGTCCTAGTTTGTTCAGAAAGAGCAGGCAGCGGATGGAAGCGAGGGACAATTTCCCAGAGACGATACTACACTCTGTCAGAAGCGATACACGAACGGTATGGTATGGCTTTCGGGCTTCAGCAGGGCAAACATCACCAACCAACCAACCAAACCAACAGACCGATGTTGTCTGTCTAATACTGTTTTATGCCTTTATTATCAAATGAGTGATGACAGATAAATTCTATTATTTTTAACAAGCAGTAGCATACGTTCGCACCCACTCAGTGTTTGGTGCCCGGTGAGTTGACTTGCTGCTGCTGGATGTCGGTGCGATTGGCATTATGGGGGAGGATGATGTTGTCATGGCTTCCTACCTTTGGTGATGAGAAGTCTTGCTGACGTGGCAGCATGTTAAGCACGTGTTCTGACGGTGGGAATTAATTAACGTGTTGTGAGAAACATTCAGCCGCAATTAGGTGCGTTTTGCGAACTTTTTTTTTTTTTTTTTTTTATTAATTTATTTGTACAGGCTCAATCGAATAAACTTTACAGAGCCGAGTTATCATTTGCATTATACATGATTCATGTCTTAAATCTAGAGTTAAAGGAATTGAACCGATTACTCGCGGTCGTCTCGAGGTTAGTGGAGATTTACAATTTTTTGGATGGGGAAAGGGAGAAGGAGGTTTGAAATATGATTTATTATACAAATATTTAATTAATCCTAAAACATGAACTTATTTCTATTCATCTTGAAGACAAACATAAAAAAAAAACTACACGCACAATACACAAACTAAACACAAGGTTAATCAAACTTACAATCTAAGGTTAGTATTCTTAAAGTAAACATATATGAGTTTCATAAACTCCAGATCACGTCTAGCCAAAATATCCCGAACTGGAACATTAGGTTGTCTACCTCGAGCCCGAAGGGAATCGCATAGCTCAGATCTGACTCCACGATGCTCAGCACAAGACCAAAGGATGTGATCGGCGTCTTGGTAACCTTGTCCACATTCACAGAGATTGCTGTCTCCCAGCCCAACACGAAACAAGTGAGCGTTTAACGAATAGTGATTGGACATGAGGCGAGACATCAGACGAATGAAGTCTCGACCCACATCCAACCCCTTGAACCAAGGACTCTTCGACACCTTAGGGATGATCGAGAATAGCCATCGTCCCAAACTTCCTTCACTCCATTTATTTTGCCAGCTGGCGAGCGACTGTTGACGATAAATGAAGAAAAATTCATTGTAGGCGATTTGTCGATCGTAAATATCGCCTTGCATAGCGCCCACCTTAGCAAGTGAGTCCGCCTTCTCATTGCCCGGAATCGAGCAATGAGATGGGACCCATGCAAAGGTGATGACAAAAGATCTTAAAGATAAAGCACTCAGAAGCTCTCGTATTTTCATGAGAAAATACGAGGAGTGCTTTACCGGCCTCATAGAGCGAATAGCCTCGACAGAACTGAGACTATCCGTAAAAATAAAATAATGATCTGGTGCAAGTGAGGCGATCGTTTCTAGCGTATAGTATATTGCCGCCAGTTCGGCAACATATACGGAACAAGGTGCTTGAAGCATTCGAGAGACGCTATGAAATTCGTTAAAAATACCAAAACCAGCGGACGACTCTATTAGTGATCCATCTGTGAAGAACGATCTTGCGGAATCAACTTGGCCAAACTTTGCAGCGTAAATTGACGGAACAATCATGGAACGATGATGTTCTGGGATCCCACGAATCTCCCGCGTCATGGATAAATCAAAACTAACTGAATTGCCGAAGTCGGAGAAGCATACACGATGGGGATTATGCTGTGAAGGGCTGACATCCTGAGTTATGTACACGTAGTACAATGACATAAAACGAGTTTGAGGGTTTAGCTCAAGAAGCTTCTCAAAGTTTTCGATTACCAGTGGGTTCATAACTTCACAACGGGTGAGGAGCCTGAGGGACAATTCCGAAAACCGATCCGATAGTGGCAACATGCCCGCCAACACTTCGAGACTCATCGTATGAGTCGAGTGCATGCATCCTAACGCGATACGAAGACAACGATACTGGATACGTTCCAGTTTGATGATGTGAGTTTTAGCCGCCGACTGGAAGCAAAAACTACCGTACTCCAAAACCGATAAAATCGTTGTCCGGTACAACGTTAGAAGATCTTGCGGATGAGCTCCCCACCACGTTCCGGTAATTGTTCGGAGAAAATTGATCCTTTGTTGGCATTTTCGTCTCAGATACTCAATGTGGGATCTCCAGGTGCATTTGGAATCGAACCAGACCCCAAGATATTTGAAAGACATGGAATGAGTGATCGGTTTACCCAAAAGTTGAAGCTTTGGTTGTGCTGGGCTATGCTTCCTAGAAAAAACGACCAACTCAGTTTTCTCCGTGGAGAATTCGATACCTAGCTGGATAGCCCAAGTAGACAAATTGTCTAAGGTATCCTGTAAGGGTCCTTGCAGGTTGACCCCTTTGGGCCCTGTCGTAGACACTACGCCATCATCTGCAAGTTGTCTCAACGTGCAGTTGTCACTTAGACAATTGTCAATTTCTCTGACATAGAAATTGTACAAAAGGGGGCTTAAACATGAGCCCTGGGGGAGACCCATGTAACTAAATCGAGAAGCTGTAGAGTTTCCATGAGAAAAGCTCATGTGTTTCTCTGACAGCAAATTGTACAAAAAGTTATTAATTAATGGGGAAAGGCCACAAGCGTGGAGTTTGTCTGAAAGGACTTCAACCGATACTGAATCAAAAGCCCCCTTAATATCCAAGAACACAGAAGCCATTTGCTCTTTTTTAGCAAAAGCCAACTGGATTTCTGTGGAAAGCAACGCGAGACAGTCGTTCGTTCCCTTACCCCTACGGAAACCAAATTGAGTATCTGAGAGTAGGTGGTTCGTCTCAACCCATTTGTCCAAGCGAAAAAGGATCATTTTCTCCAACAATTTTCGAATGCACGATAACATCGCGATGGGACGATACGAGTTATGATCTGACGCGGGTTTTCCAGGCTTTTTAATGGCTATAACTCTCACTCGCCTCCAATCATCTGGAACAATATTAAACTCCAGGAACTGACAAAACAAGTTCAACATGCGCCTCTTAGCGACGTCTGGGAGGTTCTTCAACAAGTCGAACTTGATCCTATCAGCCCCCGGAGCCGAATTGCGACACGAAAGGAGCGCGAGTGAGAGTTCCAGCATTGAAAAAGGCTGGCTGATCTCGTCTACCGAATTCGTCGTTTCGCGAGGAATCATCTGTGCCGGCACGGAATCAGGACATACTTTTCGCGCGAACTTGAGAATCCACCGATCCGAGTACTCCTCGCTCTCGTTGTTTGAAGACCGGTTACGCATCCTTCGCGCCGTGTTCCAAAGCGTATTCATCGACGTTTCGCGCGATAAACCGTCCACGAATTGCCGCCAGTATCCGCGTTTCTTGGCTTTGATGAGGCTCTTGAGTTCGTGTTCAAGAGTCGAGTACGCTTCGAAATACTCGGGTGTTCCGCGTTTCCGGAAAAGCTTAAACGCGTCGGACTTTTTACGATAAACCTCAGTGCATTGCTGGTCCCACCAAGGGGTAGGAGGTTTCCTACGAAAAGACGTTCCTGGAACCGGCCGAGTTTGAGCTCGAAGCGCGCTGTCCAAGATCAGATTGGAGAGGAAGTTATATTCCTCCAACGGTGGAAGCTCTTCTACCGACGACACGGCTTCATCTATCGCGGTCTTGAACGTTGTCCAATCGATATTACGGGTGAGGTCGTACGCGACGTTAACGGATTACGACGAATTGAACCCACTGGCAATCGAAATTTTGATCGGCAAGTGATCACTACCGTGGGGATCCTGGATCACATTCCACGTGCAATCCAACGATAATGAATTAGAGCAAAGTGTGAGGTCTAATCTACTTCCATTTGAGGATGGACCAGCCAGACGTGTTACTTCTCCATTGTTAAGAATTGTCATATTGAAGTTATCACAGAGGTCATATATCAAAGTAGAACGGTTGTCATCATACAGTTCCCCCCAGCCTGTACCGTGGGAATTAAAATCTCCCATAATCAACCGTGGAGTAGGAAGAACTGAACAGATATCTGAAAGTTGTTTTTGACTAATCGAAACTCGGGGAGGAATATACACAGAAGCAATACAAAGGCTCTTGCCTTTAACAAAAGCCTGACATGCGACAACTTCAATACCTGGAAATTGTGGAAGATTCACTCTATAGAAGGAATGGCACTTTTTGATCCCCAAAAGTACTCCTCCTCCACGCGAATCCTCACGATCCAGTCGAATAATGTTAAAATCATGAAAAGGAAGATCGATATCTGAAGAGAGCCAAGTTTCACATAGAGCAAATGCATCACAATCATTATTGTGAACCAAAAACTTAGACGATTCTATCTTAGGAATAAGACTTCGACAATTCCACTGTAGAACAGTGATCAAATCCCCGACCTCGTTTGGAAAATTATCCATCGAAGGAGATGATTGCTGCAAGGAGGGGCCACTTCAATGTCAACTGCTTCAAGAGGGTTTTCACAGTAGGAAGCATTGCCAGAACAATGCTTTTCAGAGGATCAGAAATATCGAGGTAATTGAGGATACTGTCCACAATGTTATCAAATGAGAACAACCCAGATGAAGAAGGGGCTTGTGTTCTGAAAATTGGGGCATCGGGGGTTTTGGATGTCCCCGGGAGAGGTGGAAAATCCTGGGTATAATCAGTTCTGCGGAATCCAGGAGGAGTAGAAGTCTCCTTTTTTCCACCACTCCTTGATTTGGGCAAGCTGATTTGGGGTTCTTGATCTGCAACTTTCCGCGAACGGATGCGTTTTCGTTTCCGGGCAGAACCTTCCGGAAAACTGAAAGAAACTCCCTCCTCAGCCAAGTCAGAGCCAGACTCGTCATCTGACAAAAGAGCGAAGGGATTTGTTTCGTTGGTCGATGGCTTGGCTGTCTTAAGCATTTCTGCAAAAGACCGCCTGGAACGTTCTTTAAGAGAGCGCTCTAGTTTTTCCCCGCGTTGTTTGTACACCGGGCATGACGAGAGACCATGAGGAGTTCCCTTACAGTACACGCATTTTGGTGCAGTGACTGTGCAGGCGCCATCCTCGTGCTTCTCCCCGCATTTGGAACAGCGTGCCTTGCTGCCACAGTGGGACGCCGTATGCCCCAACTGCTTACAGTTTTGGCAGTTCATGACCCGGGGAACGAACAAGCGCACAGGTAGTCGAAGTTTTCCCAGCTCGATGTAGTGAGGAAGGGCTGAACCAGAAAAGGTCACACGGAACGAGTCTGTGGGGGTAAAACTCTTTTTACCCTCGCTGACAGATACTGAGCCCAGTTTTTGGACATCCAGTATCTTCACCGGGGGGAGCAAGGGGTTCTTGAAACGGCCAACCGCCTGCTTCTCCAAGATCTCGGGGGTCAGACTCGCTTCGGTGACCACACCTTCGATCTCCACATCACGAGCTGGTATGTAAACCCTGTACTCAATCGTAAAGAGCTGGGAGGCAGCAATCTCGTTAGCCTGCTTCAGGTTAGAAACGACAACACGAAGTTTATTATGCCTAACCTTCGTGATTTCGGTCACGGCTGAGTATCGCTTCGTCAGATCAGTGGAAATTTGCATCAAGTTCAAAGGTTTGTTTTTGGGCTGAAAGTAGACAACCCATGGCCCAGTCGAGTCATCTGGATAGGCTCGTGATCGGGGGCTTTTCTGAGACGAACCATGAATGACAGGACGTTTTCGTCTTTTCTTGCCATCGAGTGGCAAACTGGTGTCATCTTCCGACAAAATGTCCATATCGTCTTCTGACGAGACGTCCATTTTGCCGTACTAGTGGGAGCGGTAAACGCTCTACCACTGAAACGATGCTTAAAACCACACAGACACAATAAACAGAAAAAAACTACAAACACAGAAACACAAAATTAAATTTAACTGATGGGCGAGAGAAAGAAAGAAACAGGAAAAAAAAAACTTATCTGCTATACTACTACCACCGAGTGATTACACAGCAGCAGCGGAGCGACGCGCAGCGTGGGTGACCTTCGATGCGCGTGTGCGGGCGATCTTTGTAGTGGTGTGCTTGTATTAGGCTCGGCACTCAGCTGGACACACGATGATGGATGACCGGTATAAATGCGGAGGCAGATGCTGACACTCGATGACGATGATCTGTGTGCAGGTATGCGTGATCACGCACCGATGAAGCGCAAATTGATTTGCGAATATCCAATTGCAAGTGAACAATTTTCTTTCCGATGGCGCCGAAAACCACTTTCTTCTCAGAAAAACTCACTTTCAGATAATTGTTTAGCCGGGTACTATGCCAGTAATCATTCTTGCTAGGTCGCAGTGGGATCTTTTGCGAACTTGCTTGTGCTATTTGATGTGACTGGTCGAAGTGAATGAGTTCAGGTAGGTTTTTGCTAGCTGCTTTGGTTGGTTGTTTTCTAAATAATCCAATTGTTTGCCGGTGTATTGCGTTGCTTTAGATGTCTCTTCATACATATTACAAAACATAAGGAAAAAAAACCATTTGATAAATTTTATCAAATGAAACGGATTTTTGTTTTTTTAAATATTTGTTACATTTGGCATGAATGCACTCAAAAATCAAGTACTAGTCCAGTGTTCACTCGGCTGTTGACAGAAACAGGCCACTCTCGATGTGTGCTACGCGATTGTCTGGTTTCTCGGCAGCAACCATTGTGTGGTCCTCCTCATTGTTCTTCATCAGCAGTTCTTTCGGTCGATCCGTCGTCGACTTTGGAAAGCAACCGTTTAGTGATGAGTGTGTGAGTGCTCCCCGTTCGAATGGTGGAGACTTTTAGGATAGCGGATGATAAAGTGTTTATTGTGTTGTACCTTTTGACTATAGTTTTAAGATGTATTGTAACCAAGAATCCTCGGCTCTGTAAAGTTAATTCGATTGAGCCTTATCAAATAAATTAATAATCAACTAAAAGTACTAGTCCAAGACATTTCACTTGGTTTGGCCAAGAAATTGGAACTCCGTTCATGATGACTATGTGACTACTACTACTAAGTTTCCTTCTGTTTCTTTTGAAATTTTCCTCTATATTTTTATAGTTCATATTCCTCCAAAGCTTCGATGGAAGTATTTCTTAAATTACTTTTGAAATCTATTGAGGAATTCCTCAAAATTTGTTTCAGAATTCTTATGGACTTTCACTTTCAGTTTCCATGAACCTCTCATAGGAATTGCATTAGTATACTCCGGAATTCCTTTCAGGCTCTCTTAAGAATTTCTTTGGAAATCTCCTTCAATTTATCCTCAAAACTTCAATCGAAATCTCCTCATAATTCTCCTGAAAACACTTTCGATTTGTTCTAAAATCTTAACATTCGAAATTCTATGTACCAAACACTGTCGAATGCTTTTTCTATGTCTAAAAGAGCAACCGCAGTTGAGTAGCCTTCAGATTTGTAAGAACGAATTAAATTGATAACTCTTAAAAGTTCATGAGTAGTTGAATGCCTATGGCGAAATCCAACCTGCTCATCTGAAAAAAGCTGAGTTCGTATTGATGTGAAGCATCATTCTATTCAAAATTATCTTATTGAAGAAAACAAAATTAGTGGACGGTAGCTCCACAAAATTGGAACAACTTTTGCATTTTTCCATTTATTAGGAAAGTATGCCAAATGAAAACATATGTTATATAATTTTACCAAGTAAGACAAGGTACTCTCTGAGAGTTTTTTGATGAGAGTAAAGAAACTTCCATGATCACCTTGGAGCTTTCATATTTTGATTTATTTTAGTTATAGATCTTACTTCGTCCAAATCAGTCCTCCAGGCAGGGATGGAAAATCATTTACATTTATTTCATGCATTCATTTACATTCATTTGACTCTAACTTTTTTCATCAACAGAATTGCGTAAAATAGTGTTTCAAGTTTTTGTAGGCTTTAATATTAGCTACATTTTTTGCAAACAACTCAAATCTGTATCTCTTATGCATAATGAATCAGAGCGATAAGCACCCACTATTGTTTTTCAGTGAATGTAAATTGCATTCACTGAAAAACAATAATATGTTCTGCCAGCAGGCTTGCTTCCACTCACTTGCTATAAAAACATGATTTTCTGAATTTTGCAATCATTAGATGTTATAATCATATTTCATACTTGTTAGATACAAGAAGAGGTTGAAAAGCAAGTGTTTGACACATGAAACCTGTCAAATTTGCTTTCAGATAGTCACAATCAGCGATTTTACGACTCGCGAGCGCTCACTCTGAGTGGACGCTCACGAATCATAAGATCACTTATTGTAACACTCTGGTAGCGAAATTGACAGGTTTTATGAGTCAAACACTTGCCTTTCAACATCTTCTTGTATCTTACAAGTACAAAATATCATTATAACATCTAATGATTTCAAAATTTAGGAAATCAATTTTTGTATAGCAAGTGAGTGGAAGCAACCCTGTCTGCCAGCTATATTTCGTCATGCATAAGAGATTCAGATTTTAGTCATTTACAAAAGTTGTAGTTAATCACAAAAGCTACAAATGCTTCATGCATTATCTTACGGTATTCTGTTGATGAAAAAAGATAGAGACAAATGAATGTAAATGAATGTACGAAATGAATGTAAATGATTTTCCATCCCTGCCTCCAGGAACCATCAGAAATGTTTTCCCGAGAAAAAATATTCAGATAATCCCGAGCAACCTGATTTTCAATAAGACTAGTAAGACCTAAAATGAAATTAAATATGTGAACTCTCGAATTGCTGAGCAGGTTTCTGAGCTTTTCCGAATTTATGATCAAAATTTTACCACCTTCGTTAAGGCTTATGAAGTTTTTTTCAAAAATTGTGTGAGCTTCCAAAAGAGTTTGGAACTCGAGTCTAATGTTGACTCATTATTTATGTTTAGTTTGCAAATACCGTCTTCGGACATTTTCAGATGGTTCAAGAGCTGAAGATCGTCGTCTATTATAATTGAATCGAATTTAACCTCCCATTTTGGTACTGAGGCAGCTCTTGCTTCAGCTATAGAAGTAGTCAAAGATTCAAGAGCATAATTAATTTCATCTTTGGTTTACAAAGGTATGTTTGGATAAAAGTTTTATAAATGTTCGATATTGCTCCCAAGCAACTATGGTAATAGAAAGTAGTGACGTTGGGATTAGAAACTATTTCTTGGGATATTTCAAAATTTACTGAGAGGTGATTAGAGCCGAAGTCAGCATGGGTAACCAATTGGCTATAAAGTGGTCATGAATCAGTTAAGACCAAATTGAGGTATTTCTTGCTGAAGAATAGCATGTTGGGCTGTTTGGATATTGAATAGTGTACTAACCTGCTGAAAAATCTTAAAACAAAATATTACCATTATTTGCTTTGAGCATTTTTCCATGAGCAGTGTTTTGCATTAAAATCACCAATAATGAAGATTTTAGATCTATGACGGGTAAGTTTCTGAAGGTCATCCTTGAGAAAATTCTTTTGCTGGCCCACGCATTGGAATGGCAAATAGGCAGCTATAAACGTAAGTTGTCCAAATTATGTAACGACAGAAACTCTCAAAGTTTCAAAAAACTTTGGTTTCAAATAATTTGATGTTTGATACGTCGATGAAAAATGATGGCAACGCCACCCTGCATCGAGACGATCATTTTGATAAATGAAATAATTTGCCTCCCTTTTAACATTATGGTCAGGTTTAAGGAACGTTTCAGTTATAACGTCGATATGCACGTTATGAACACTAAAAACAAATAATAGCTCGTCTTAATTATCATTAAGAGATCGAGCATGCAAATTCAAAATATTTAATGATTTAAAATTCAATACTGAATTTTAAGGTCATTACTATGTTATTAGAAAATTCAACTGCAGTTTGAATAGCATTAAACATGGAGTTAGTTTTCAGCATATCAGTAATCATGTCGATTAATGATTTCTGTAAAAAATCCGAAAATCTTCAAAATTTCCGTTAGAATTATGTTGGCTACAATTTTGATTTAGATTTCTACCAGCTGCAATAGCAGCATACAGTGTATCTCAAAATTGATCGCACACACTAGAGGACAATTTTTTTAAACATGGTGAATAGATATATTTTTTAAATCATGGCTGGTGGTTGAACAGATGTTTATTGATTTATTGCTATAGTTTTGGTCTTTATTGAAAGAACCTGTATGAAGTTAGATTTATTTTAGTAAAACGCTCGATTATCAACTTTTTACCTAGTGGACGAATTGTAGTAATAATAATAACAGTGATACGAATGTAGGTTTTGTTCTTTGCTGACCGTTGTTAACAGTAGAGAAATTAGTACCAGGTCGGGAACGCGGAGCGTTGGAGTTAGATCAAGGTTGTAGGATCGCTTAGCGAGTCTTACATTCCCAAAAATTAGACTTATTGTATTCACCACAATTTGAACATTTGAATTTCTTAGGATCTTTCTTTACAGGATAGGTGCCTTTTGTATGAGAGGAACCACCACAATTCATACATTTAGCAGGCATGTAGCAATTTTTTGTTTCGTGACCCCATCTTTGGCACTTACGGCACTGAAAGAGGTTTTGGAAATAGCCAACAGTTCTCCTTGAAGTGTTCCCACTTCACTCGGACATGGAACATAAGGCTAGCTTTTTCTAAGGCTTTTAGGTTGTTTAGTTTACTAAAGTTGAAGTGAACTAAATAAAAAAAAAACAATAGAAATCCAGTTCCATGAATCGCCTGGACGGGATTGCATTTACATTTTGGTTGCTTTGAATGGCCCAACTTCAAGTAATTCTGTCATTTCATCTTTGATCTGATCCAGGGATTCACTACTGGGTAGACCATTCAGAACAACCTTGAATAGACGTTCAGATTTGGTGTCAAAAGTAAAAAATATGTGTGTTGCTTCTCAGTAAGACACTGGAGAAATCCTTTGAATCAGTCCAAGGTTTCAGCCAATACACGGCATAAACCACGACGGACAATTTTAAGTGATAGCGAAGTCCAAAAGTTCCGTGCAAAGAGCATGGGAAATGAATGTGCTTACCACAACCTTAACTTCTTGGCATTAGGCCGGGAATGTTTATTCAAATTTTATTTCCATTTCGTCAAGCCAGTGTAGACTACATACAATGATTATTACAATGTTTACTTACATACTATGCATTAATTCTATTCTGTTTTAGCTTAGTTTGTATTTGCTGCTTGGACATAGTGATGTCAATAGTTCCGCAATGCAAATTATATAGGCGCATCATTCGATTGATTGGGCTATTTTTTGCATAGTTTGTTCTGTACGATGTTTCTGAAAATAAATTCCGTGTTCTAAGATATCGACAAGGTGTGTAAAAATTTAATTGTGCGAGAATTTCTGCCGAATCTATGCGCATTGAAATAATGTCGTTGATGAAGAAAAGCATTGCAAATTGGCGGCGCTCCTTAAGTGTTTGTATATTGATGAGCATGCAGCGCGCTTCATAAGATGGTAATGGAAATGCAGTCCAATTCAATTTACGTAAAGCATATAAAAGGAATTGTTTTTGGACAGATTCTATGCGTTCTTCGTGTATGGAAATGTATGGATTCCATACTAAAGGGTGATACGGTCAAAATTTGGTCAATATCAACTTGACGTATTTCTTTCAATTTTGCATTTAAAAAACCTGAACACCCCTCATTTTGAAGGTGTGTGTGTGTAGAATGTTGCTCCTATTTTGATTTTGGAATTCACTCTTCAGTTGTCAAAATGCTGTCTAAGCAAGAAGAGCAGCGTATCAAAATTTTGCTCGCGCATCGCGAAAATCCGAGGTACTCGCACGCAAAGTTGGCAAAATCGCTAAAAGTTGCCAAATCAACCGTTACAAATGTAATTAAAGTGTTTGGGGAACGTTTGTCGACAGCCAGGAAGTCTGGATCGGGAGGAAATCGAAAACCGGAAGCCGCTGAGACGACAAAGAGAGTTGCCGGTAGTTTCAAGCGAAACCCTAACCTCTCTCTCCGAGATGCCGCAAATAAGCTGGGTGTATCGTCTACAACCGTGCATCGAGCCAAAAAACGAGCCGGACTATCGACTTACAAGAAGGTAGTGACTCCAAATCGCGATGATAAACAAAATACGACGGCCAAAGCGCGATCCCGGAGGCTGTACACGACGATGCTGACGAAGTTTGACTGCGTGGTAATGGACGACGAAACCTACGTCAAAGCCGACTACAAGCAGCTTCCGGGACAGGAGTTTTATACGGCAAAAGGAAGGGGAAAGGTAGCAGATGTTTTCAAGCACATGAAACTGTCAAAGTTCGCAAAGAAATATCTGGTTTGGCAAGCCATCTGTACCTGTGGCTTGAAAAGCAGCATTTTCATAGCTTCCGGGACTGTCAACCAAGAAATTTACGTGAAAGAGTGTTTGAATAAACGTCTGCTGCCTTTCCTGAAGAAACACGGTTGTTCCGTACTGTTTTGGCCGGATTTGGCATCTTGCCATTACGGTAAAAAGGCCATGGAGTGGTACGCCGCCAACAACATGCAGGTGGTTCCCAAGGACAAGAACCCTCCCAACACGCCAGAGCTCCGCCCAATTGAGAAATACTGGGCTATTGTCAAGCGGAACCTAAAGAAGACCAAAAAAACTGCTAAGGGCGAGCAGCAGTTCAAGGCAAACTGGCTTTCTGCGGCGAAGAAGGTGGACAAGGTGGCTGTACAAAATCTGATGGCAGGGGTCAAGCGTAAGGCCCGGCAATTCGGATTTGGAAAAGCGGAAGCCTAACTGAATATTTTTCCTGAATTTTATACTAATTGAACTTGAAAAAGAAATTTAATTTGATTTTTTAAATAAACGATTTCACCGATTTACACGCGTTTTCCCTTGACCAAATTTTGACCGTATCACCCTTTAGGTGGCAGTATTCCAGAATTGGCCTTACATATGTGGTATATAATAGCTTAATAGTGTATGGGTCTTCGAAATTATGACTGAACCTTTTGATGAAGCCTAGCATTCTGTTTGCTTTACTAATGATAGTATTATAATGTTCTATAAAAGTTAGTTTGGAGTCTAGGATTACACCTAGATCTCTTATAATTTTGCTTTTTTCTACTATTTGGTTGCCTAATGATATTTCAATATGCGGTGTTTCAATTTTTCTGCTAAATGCTATTGCAGTACATTTTTTTACGTTCAGTTTAAGTAGAGTTTTACTACACCAGGTGTGGAATATATTGATTTCATTCTGGAATTCTTCTGCATCGCTAGAATTACTTTTTTCCATAAAGAGCTTCATGTCGTCTGCATATACAAGCAATTTTATTTTTTTAAGTATGTAGGAAATGTCGTTTATGTACAAAATAAAAAGAAGTGGGCCTAAATGAGAACCCTGGGGTACCCCAGAGGTGACTGAAATTGGTTCTGAAAGTTTATTTTGAAAGCGAACTATTTGTTTACGATGTGTTAGGTATGATTGAAGCCAATTCAAAAGTCCAGGCTCCATTCCTATTTTCTGCAATTTGAGGATTAATAATGGTATGTCGATGCGGTCAAATGCTTTACTGAAGTCGGTGTATAGCGCTTCAACGTGCTTGCCACTGTCCTTCGCTTTAATAATGAAAGATACATATTCTAGAAGATTAGAGGTAGTTGAACGACCTTTAAAAAAGCCGTGCTGTTTACTTGTAATTAGATTTTTCACCTGCTGAAAAATATTGCCGTTTACGATTGATTCAAAAAGTTTTGGAATGCAAGAAATAATAGCAATTCCACGATAATTTCGAATGTCTGATTTTGCACCTGATTTGAAAATAGGTACCAAATAAGATGATTTCCAAATTTCAGGGAATTTTCCATTTTTCAGAGACATGTTGAAAAGACGCTCTAGAGGAAATGCGAGTTCTTCAGAAAGGTTTTTCAAAAATATGGGTGCGATGCCGTCAGGTCCAGACCCTTTCGACGCGTTTAAGTTTTTTAGTGCATTGAGGATTTCATGTTGAGAAAGTTGGTTGACAGAGATGTTTTTAGAAATTTCAGGAATGAATGCAAAGAAATCGCGGTCACGATCTTCTTCGGAAAATGTGGTGTATACTTCTTGGAAGAAATTTGCAAAAAAACTGCAAATTTCAGAAGAATTCTCACCTACATTTGCATCCAAATTCATTCGCGAAGGAAAATTGCTGCTTTTTAATTTCGTGTTTACATAATTAAAAAAGTTCTTAGGACATGATTTGACTTCATTTTCGACTTTGCGGTTATAGTCCTCATATGCAGAGTTGGTGGCTGTATGTAATTGGTTGCATAAGTTGTGATAGTTTCGCAAATTGGTTTCAGTTTTTTCTTTTTTGTATAGTTTATGAGCTTTCTGTTTTTTATTCTTCAAATTTTTCAGTTGTGGATTGAACCATGCGGGTAGTTTATTGTTTTGTGTTCGTCTTCTTTTTTTTGATGGTACAGTTTCTAAGATTAGGTTTTGTAGAATTAAGTGAAATTTTTCTACTTCAGTATCGACATTTCCTTCAAAACTTATTAAATTTTGCCAATTTATTGTACATTATTATTATCATTATTATCATTATTATATATTATTATTTGCTTGGATGATGGATCATTCTCGTCATCCATGAGCATATCAAATGTATTGCTCAAATGAATTTCATCTGAAGGGGGATCAAAAGATTGCCCTTTTCTTTATCGGTAAGGCAAGGTGGCAAAAAAGCGTTTCTCCAAATTGATTTCCAAGCAGATTACTATAAGATTCCGAAGGATCGAAGTCGATGTCCAAGCAAGATTACCTCGGGTAGGGTCCAAACAAGGATCGAAGTGCTGTTTAAATTTGTTGTACCTTTAGGGAGCAGTAACACTTCCTTCAGAAAAAAAAAAAACAAAAAACAAATAGATCCACACGGCAAGAGAGCACGATGCGGACTAAGCATCCTGCACTTCATATAGGCTCCACTTGGTCTAATCATCTTTGTCGATATCGACATTTTGCGGGATTGTTTTCCAGCATTTTTACAATGTCGAACATGCGAAGCCAGAATCCGAAAAGAATACAGGCCCTCAAAAGAAATTGAAATACTTACACCGAATGATCCAGTCCGCATATCACGTTCATTTCCAGAAAGTTCAGAAAGTGCCATTTGAAAAAAATACATCCTTACCTTGTTTCGGCCGAAATAGCTTCTCGCAAAATCCTGTCCTGCTTTCAATATACGGATGAACTTTCCTCAGCGATTTGTCAAATGCTTGAATCAACATCCTGATGAAGTTTTTGAATCGCTAGACGTCCTCAAACATTAGTTCTTATAACACAATATGCCTTGGACATGTTATGTGATAATATTTAAAAAAATCAGTCAAATATTTCGAATCCTGAATATAAGGTCCCTTAAATATTTTAATAAGAAATTTTTTAACAAAAATCCCCCATCCCGATCATCAGCAGAAGCCTACAGTAGACGAGCTGTTTTTCCTATCTTGCCCTAAAGATCAGATAACACTTGATGAGATTAAGGCAATAAAAATTAATTTAATAACATCATTTCGTCGTCCTTGATGGCCATCTTCCTGATCTCATAAATTACTTCACCACCCTCGCCTAGCCACAAAGCCTACACTTGGTGGGATAACGAATCCCAAAATATGAAGAGGGTGCAAAATTGAAAAGGATATTCATAATGTAGCGTGATAGAAGATAACGACGCTCAAAAAAACCAGTATTTTCTCGGCCATCCATTCGAGGGTTTTTGATAAGAGAGCGATCCCCAGGGACTAAATTAGCACACTGCAGGGGTACGCACGATATAAGTGAATGCATATTTTATTCATCCGATCCGGTGTCAAATTAACGCCACCGAATAGCTTGGAATATGGGACATAAGGGACCGGTTCCGTTGGATCACCACCGAGGTACGTCGGAGCACGCCAGCTAGCAACAAGTTGTAGTAGTGGAAATTGGAGCGGATGATGAATGTGTACGATACACTTGTTTCTTTTTTCGGGAGGATATGTTTTAGCACGCTGATCAGCGTTTTTCGGAACTAAATTAGGTTGGCAAAAATGAATAATGTATCCAAAGGGGCTCATTATTTTGAACGTCAAAGCGGACAGCCATTTATTTACCGGTTAAAGTTGTTTCAGCTGAGAGTACCCCTCTTGACAATTGAAATTTTAAAGAGCCTTTCTCCTTTGTCCAAACAATCTCGGAAGCTTTCCAGGCATCATCTGCTAACACAATACACACATTTCAGAACCCTACTCGACTCGGTTCTATTCTCGGTTTGAATAGTATCATCTTACAAAAATCGATTATTTCCTATGCCATTATCTGTCAATTATTTTCGGCTTTTCCCAGCCTAGACACGCCAAAAACAATGCCACTGGGTGTACATAAAGCATAAGGTGGTGCTTTCATGCCTGGAAAATGTAGAGCTGCATTTTGATGATTATTTGTTTACCTTGGCTCTCGTTCGGTATAGCGACAGAATCATCATCAACGCCGAGCACCCAACGTGGAGGAAGCCAACATAAACAACCCTCACATTATTGCTGTTATCAACATCATCGGTGCAGCAAACAGCAACATTAGATTGGAAACCATCACAACGGACTCCGACGACAATGCCGCAGCTGACTACTCCATGTGTGTTGTATTTGTGGGTGTAGGTATTGCGCATTTCTCACCAAGCTGGACAAATAAGCGCGTTTTCACATATTTAAAATGTGATGAAAGCGTATGTGTACGTCAAATCCAGTGTTCAGGCTGTCGACAAAAACAGGGTTCTCTCAATCGTCTGTTTTCTCGGCAGCAACCATTGTGTGGTCCTCCTCATTGTTCTTCATCAGCAGTTCTTTCGGTCGATGCGTCGTCGACTTTGGAAAGCAACCGTTTAGTGATGAATGTGTGAGCGCTGACCACGTTTTGCGTCCATTGCTGCAATGTAAGCGCTCTGACCCCTGTTGGCGTAACTGCCATACAATGAAACCACTGGAAGCGGCTCCAGTTCTGTTGGAGGAGGCTTTTTGGTTAGCGGAAAATAAAGTGTTTATTGTTTTGTAACTATAGCTTTAAGATGTATTTTATAGTGACCAAGAATCCTCCGCTCTGTAAAGTTAATTCGTTTGAGTCTTATCAAATAAATTAATAAACAAAAAAAAATACGTCAACTCTATTTGCTGTCTTAAGTGCCCCTGAGCAGCGGTGGTCAATGCACATTTTTTTTTTGCCAAACCATCGTCCAGAGAGAAACCAACAGTCTACATTTCAAGCAAACGGCGGACATAGAGAATTGAAAAAATGTCACTGTCCAGTTTAAAATAATTAAGTTTTAACTGCAAGCTTGCGTATGACAGAAAATTATCAACTACCTTATTTACGCATAATTTTTACATCTTTGCTTATGCGTAATTAGTGATTAATTCATATCTTTTAATTCCATGCAATTAACATCAAACATAGGGAAGAGAGCTACTTCGGCCTAATCACCCATGTTGGGCCTATCGAGCAGAAATATCAAATAAATCAATGATTTCAGAGTTAACAAGTCAATTATGCGTTTGGTACGATACTTTATCTCCGACCGAATCAAATTTAACTTCATACGATAGGCCGAAGTGAATGGCTTTTCAATGCGTTAGGCCTAATTTAGAATCTGTAGGCCGAGTTTAGCGTCAAGAAGCAGTGTTAGATTTTTAACAATATCTCAACAATTTGTTTATCTTTATCAAATCTTACGGTACGTAAGGAAAGGTAAATAAATCTAAAAATCATCTTCAGTGAAAACATTTCATTTTGGAAAAAAAAAAATCCGCTCGAAAAATAGAGGCAAAGGGCGGGTTGTGTTTAGTAGGCCCAATATAAGATCAAAGCTCTAATCAGCCAGAAATCACCAACATATCGCGATCGCCGCTGGTCTTTTATCTACTTCTTTGTGCAAAAATATTTTGTCGCTGGCACAACACAGTTCATAAATGTCATGACATTTTTTACGCTTGCCGGTTTGCTTTTGTGTGTCTTCACTATGGTTATTGCAAAATGTATCAAATTTTAAACCCAGTACTCGTGCCACCACTGCTCCTGAGACAATAGAACGATTTGACATAAACGTGCACTATTTTACACTTATTGCATTTTTTGGAGCAGTCCAGTTTTAGTTGCAACTTGCAATACTTGTTTGTTAAATATGATATCCTTGCCACCGATTTAAATGGAAACCATCATGTGCGCACGAGCTAATAGTCGATGTGGTTTATTTCAAGAACGTAACACAGAGAAGCGCAAATTATTTGGAAGTGTGTAGGTACCTACCAAATTTTGTTTTACAATACATTAAAGTCTTTAAATACGATTTTTTACGACGATTTTTAAAATAACAAACAATTCAAAGCGTTTTCTGAAAAATTGACTTAGACAAAAGAAACACTTGGATGTGGACTTCGAGTGGGTTCACCGGACAATATGGGTAAATATTTTCGTAACGGGAACGACGTGTAAAGGTCGGAAATCGAAGATGGCAACGTCCAGTTTTTGAAAAACTGTCGGATACCTTAAAAGATGGGTCCCAAAAGTCACTAAAGCCACTAGAGATCGTCCAATAATTATGTCCGGAGGAGGGGGGTTTTGGAAACTTGTGACGAGCCATAAAAAATAAGGTCTATACACAAAATGTGACAAAGGGGGGGGGGGGAGCCTCCTTGAAAATGGGCCAAATTTACGTGACATAATTAATTGACCTTCCCCTATTTCTTAAAATGTTGTAAATAACTTGCTTTTGAAAAATCACAACTTGATTTAGTAACAAATGTCCAACAAATAAGAGTTGTGAACAGACCAGAACTGTCCAATTAATGTTGATGGAATCACTAGAATTTTGATAAATCTTTAAAGCTCAATAGCTTTAGTATTTGTCCAAAAATCGATAAAAAACAGGTCGCAGAATCTAAGAGTTCTTTTCTAAGTTTATTAAATTTTGATGTTGGATTACGTCTTTTGGCAACACATTGCACTATGGGCAAAAATGGGTTCAAAATTACCCAAAATTCAATATCTCAACAGCACGCTGAATTCCGGCCATGAAAAACGACTTTTCCGAAGGAAAATCGTCCGGGGAATCGATTCCCCTACTTTTTGGAGGAAATGTTTTTTACAGCTCTATTTTTCGTAAAACATAAGCACTTTATGCATGGTTTTAGAATATGTACTATGTCTTTAAATAAGAGTTCATGAGATATTAGGGGAATACGGGGTACACTTTATAGGGGAGTAAGGAGTAAAATGTGAAAATACAATCAATGTTTTTTAATACAAAATCCATCTTTTTTTTTAAATCATAATATTTTTTCTGAAAAATTCTTTTAATTAACTTTCATTTGGTATTTTGAGTTTCGTCATCGGCCAAACAGTTCAAAAGTTATAAATTTTTGAAAAAATCGAAAAAAAGACATTTATTTTTACCGCCCTAATTTATAAATAGTCACCCTAATGACAAAATAAAAAAAATACGGCTCTAATATGTTGCGATAAGGAACAAAACTACCAATTTTTACAAAATTCCGAGAACCACTATATCGTTTTGCTGTATACAGACAAAAAAAGTGAAAACTCTTTTAAAACAGATAGCAGTAAATTAAAACTTATTTAACCCCAATTAACCTTAAAATTTCGAAAAAAAAATCTTATTATTGCAGGCAACCTTTGAGGTCATTCAAACAATCGCATCGTTCAACATTTTTATGAATTAAAATAAATTTAGCGAGGGTTCACTTTTACCCCTTACTCCCCTATAAAGTGTACCCCGTATTCCCCTAATATCTCATGAACTGTTGTTTAAAGACATAGTATTCTAAAACCATGCATAAAGTGCGTATGTTTTACGAAAAATAGAGCTGTGAAAAAACATTTCCTCAAAAAAGTAGGGGAAAATGGGGTAAAATGGTCCAAAACACATACCCACAAGGCTCTCCGGTCTATGGGACCACGTGCAATCGATTCCCCGGACGATTTCTCTTCGGAAAAGTCGTTTTTTATGGCCGGAATTCAGCGTGCTGTTGAGATATTGAATTTTGGGTTATGTTGGACCCATTTTTGCCCATAGTGCATTGGGGGTGCAATTTAAAAAAAACAATCGACCGCGTTACGAAAAGTGGTCAAGTTTTGACCACTTATAACTCTGTCAATAGCGGATGGATTTTAATTCTAAATAAACCAATCGATTGGAAATTTTTCTACTAAAATGAACACTTTATCAATTTTTAAAAGTTCACCATTAAAAATTATACAAATGTCTAACTGTTGCAATAGTGATCCAAAATATCACCGATTGCCTGCAAAAAGCGCTTTCCCGAACACAGATTTCAAAATCGAATTCCACCCGGTCTCGCCGAACGGTGCTTCAATCACCGTGTGTGGTGGTGTCCGGTCGGTCGTCATCAGCAACAGCAGCAGCAGCAGCAGTGCTTTCGGCGCGTGGTGTTGAACATTGTTCTCCAGTACACAACGAAAGGCTGCCCGCAAGTAGCGAGCTGCAGCCCACACGAGCGTCCATTCACCGAAGAAGGAGGAAGAAGCCGCACCGCTACTGGTCAGATTCAGTAGCTCTTCGTGAGCCACTGTGGGCCGTCTATGACAAGCGCGTCACCCTCGTTCCAAACAACATACAATTAACCAGCCTAATCTGTGGTGAACACCCTAATAGCTCAGCATTACTCAACCATTACGACAAAACGGTCCTTTTCAGGACCACCATAAATTTGTTAGAGAGTATTTTCTGGACATTTGTCAAGGTTATCAATTGGACATCAGTTCCCATAAGTTTAAGTCTAACATACCATGTATTTTAAAGCTAACATCTCGGTTTGAAAGTGGTCTGATTTTGATCCAGAGATGATGGATTTCAATTCTTAATACGATTCTTAATCGATAGGAAATTTTTCTACGAATCTGTTAAAATTGTCACTATTGAAAATTGCACGAATATGCAACTGTTGTTGTCGCTTACGGCGCCGGTGGTGTAGTGGTAAGCGTGATTATCTCTCACCCCAGCAGGCCTGGGTTCAATCCCAGTCGGCGCCGCCGGGATAATCTGAGGCATAACATCTCTGATCACGCCTTCCTTCGGAAGGGAAGTCAAGCCGTTGGTCCCCGGTTCATGAGTTGATGGGTCGATAGGTAGGGTCCAGGTGTGGAAGCTGCCTTCCTGGCGTCGGTAGCATTGGTGCTCAGCACGGAAAACAAGATCGACGGAAAACAAATCAAGGAAGAAGAGAACTAAAATTATAACCGATTGCCTGCTAAAAGCGCTTTCCTTAACACAGATTTCTAAATCGAGTTCCATCCGTAGTTTATTCAATTTCCGCGTGTGGTGAGTGGTGGTGTCTGGTCGTCATCAGCAGCAGCAGTGCTTTCAAGGCGTGGCTTTGTACATTTTTCTCCAGTACACAACGAAAGGCTCCCCGCAAGTAGCTAGCTTTCAAAACTACCCTCAATAGTCCTCAAGAGAAGGAGTAAGATGCCACACCGCTACTGACCGGATTCAGTTACTTGTCGTGAGCCGCTGTGGGCCATCTATACCTAGCGCGTTACCCTCGTTCCAAACAACATACAGCTCGGCAGCCTCATCCGTGTTGAACACCCTGATTATTCAGCATTACTCAACCATCACGACAAAACAGTTCTTTTCAGGACCACCGTACATTATTGTTGATTAAAACCTCTTTGATAATGTATCCAGCAACCAAACGTTTGTGTTCAAATGCGTAGTATTGACACAGTACAGTAATAAAATGGTACATAAAAATTCTCACAATGACCGAATACCTTGTCAATTAACCAGAAACACTTCAAATTAAGGTAAGGTTTTTTTTTCAGGACGCTAGAAAAAAGCAAAAAAATCTTCAATTTATCTCGCAATTGGAAAATTTTAGTAACAAATTCCTCCAATCAAATTTGGCTTTTTTTTATTGAATGAAATGCCGTGCGTTTTGTGCACGAAAATGCGTTATTTTGTCATGCAAATTTATGAACTATTTGCTATTTTTGTCCTTCGACAGTACTTTCAATGTACGAATTTTCAAAAAACAAAACTTCTTCAATATGAAACCCTCACTCCCAAAACACAACCTGTTTGCCCTAAAATTAGTATTATTCGATTATGAGAGATTCGACTAGTTACCCCAGATTTAATAGTTATGGCCAGCTAGAATAACAAAATACCCCATTGTGCGTCGTGATATATTTTACACGGAACGAAAATGGCACGTAAAACCCATTGATATTCATATAAAATTGTGCTATTAGAAAATCAAACGTATCTTATTTCCAGGTGGTTATTTCCAGGGTTCTCCGAAATATGTGTCTTAAATCATGGTCATATAAAAATCATTGACACATAACTTTCGTTGGATTTTTCAAAGCGATATCTTCATATGACATTTAACGAAATTTAAAGGATTTCACCGATGGCGATAACGTAAAGTTTTGCTTCAGTGTAGAGGAGTCGCACATAGCCAGTTGTGGCGGCTTTTTCGTTGGCCACGCAGTCCAGCTACACTCGCTAGTCCCATCTGCAATAGCGCTTGACTTCCTTCTCTAGAACCGAACAGCGTTGATTGGCTTCGTGCACGTTCGTGGCACTTCGATGCTCGATGTCTCTATGGCGGCTTTTGCTTCTCTACGCTCCTTAACCCATTAACGCCCAGTGATCTATTTATAGATCAGCATTTTTTCATTATTTTATCAGATCATTCCCTGCTTAACCTTCAAGCAGTACAGTTCGGTTTATACTCGCTCTTTCGAGTTGTTCGCTAGTTCGTTGTGATAGTTTTCGCGCTTCTTTTTTCGCGGTGTTTGGTGAAGCATCGTGTGACCCCAGCATGGGGAAACCACCGTGCGTTGACGCGACAGCTAATCCGCCCGGGAAACGATCCCGATCGGACACCGCAAGTGCTCAAACAGCATCAAAGAAGCTGTTGGCGAACAATCGTTACGCCATCCTGGAATACGGCGATGAACCGAAGTTGGAAATGAAGGAGAAACTCCTACCGTTCTACGTAAAACAATTGTGGGATGAAATCAGCAAAGGTCTCAAATGCACCATGCGCCTGTGCACAGAAGGCTACAATCTGATGGTACCAGCAATGAACCACTACAGGGCCGTCGAGACGAAGCAACAAAATGCGGAGTATTTTTCCCACGACCTCAAGATCGAAAAGCCTCTCAAGGTACTCCTGCGTTGTCTCCCGACATGGAACCTGACACACTGTCTAAAAAGTTGAAGTAGAACGGACTCAAGCCGATCCAAATTTACAAAATGAATCGAAATGACTCCACTCGCAAGTACCATGACAAGCTGTATCTGATCCACCTGGAGAAGAACGCACCGTGTATCAAGGATCTGCAGAATATTCGGGTGCTGTTCCACATCGTGGTGATATGGGAACAGTACAAACTCGTCAACCGTGTCGTCACCCAATGCGTGAACTCCTTGCTGTTCAGGCATGGTTCGAAAAACTGCCACATGGCCTACCGAATGCAACAATTGTGGTGAGCAGCACGCACCTGAGGCCTGCCAGTTAATGGAGGACGCAGATCCCAAATGTGCCAATTGTGGGACAGCGCATCAGGCAACCAGCAAGACGTGCCAGAAAACAACGGGCAGAACTTTCCTGCCATCTGCCAACGGCACAAAATTCGGGTGCATCCGCCGCTCGCTCTGAACAACCGAATGGCTGCTGCTGCTACATCGGTACTGCTGGGGTGCCTATCCCTCCGACAAGCTCAAGTCGTCAGACATATGCGGCAACCACTGCATCCCCAAGTTCCTCTTTCCCTCCGGGGTTTTTCTTGCGTCATGATTATCCACCACCTTCTCAAACAAACAAGAACACAGATAGAAGAAGAGATATGGAAATGAAAGCTTCATCATCGCTGGCGATCTGAACGCCAAACATCAAGCCTGGGGCAACAGTCGGTGCAATCAAAACGGTACCATCATATACTATGACCTGCAGAAAGCGCAGTACAACGTCTTGAGACCGGACACTCCCATCCGGTTGGGTTGGTCCGGTGCTAACGCCATCTACATCAGCAATATGGGCAACAACATCTCGCAACATCCCGTCTATCAGGAACTCAGCTCGGACCACTATCCGGTGGTGACTGAAGTGGGTTCCTCAGTCAACAGGTTCCAAGCATTGTGGCGAAACTACCATCGGGTAGATTGGGTGCAGTTCCAACACTGCGTTGACATCAGTATCGACTATGACGTCCACCCGGAAACTACCGACGACATCGACCGGTGTCTGCGCTTCATCGATGAAGCGATTTCCCGGGCCAGGGAGCTACATGTGCCAGTATCCAGACTGGTGAGTAATACTCTGAACCTTGACTGGCCCACTAAAGATCTCATTAGATTCCGCAACACGATTCGTATGCAGTACCAACGAACTGGGCTGCATAACCTGAAGACCAATTGCAACTGTTTGAACATACTCATCCAAGGTGGATCTCAGATATAATGATTTTGCAAACAAGATTCGCTCTCTCCCAGATTGTGCTAATCCTTTCTGGAAAATGGCAAAGATATTAAAAAATAAGTCGAGGCCCATCCCTCCCCTTTCCTCTCCTAAACATAATTTGGATCCATCCTTACTCATAACCCCAGTTGAAAAGACCAATGCTCTTGGTCAACACTTTGTGAATTCACATAACCTTGGCTAAGCCATTAAATCAACCAAGAACATGAAGGCCGCTGGTGTCGATGTTCAACCTCGATATGAAAAACTTGAGTCGAGTGAAGTCGTCTACCTTGGTCTCACCCTTGATAGCAAGTTGCTATTCCATTTCCATGTAGACAAAACATCCACCAAGTGCAACATCTTGATTAGGTCGCTCTACCCACTTATCCACACAGACAGTCCACACTTTCCCTTAAAAACAAGCTTGCCGTCCACAAGCAAATCTTCCTCCCCGCCATTGAGTACGGAACGCAAATCTGGGAGAGCTGTGCTAAGTGCCATCACCTCAAACTCCAACGGATCCCGAACAAGATCCTTGGGATGATCCTCAACAGTCCCCCAGGGACTCAAAATTCTGAGATCCACCGCCTGGCTGGTTTTCAGACACTAGAGGAGCGGAGTACGGTTAGCCTCGAAAAGTTCAGAGACGCCTGTCTGAGATCAAATCACCAGACCATACGCGATCTTGCTAATTAGGTTAAGTTATTAGTAGGGTTAACTACCCCATTCGTCTTTCTTAATCTAGCGCAGCTTAGCACCAACCGGAATGTTATTAAGTATTGTAAGATTTGATAAAGAGAAACCAATCGTTGATATATTGTCAAAAGTCTAACACTGCTTCTTGACCCCAAACTCGGCCTACAGATTCTAAACTCGGCCTAATGCATTGAAACGCCAATGAATTCACTTCGGCCTATCGGATGAAGATAAAAATTGATTCGGTCGGAGCACTTCTCTTGTTTTTTGGGAATAATGGGTGCAAACCTTCATATCACGCGTTCTCATTGCGTAGCTTATTAACTAATGTATCGTACCAAATGCAAAATTGACTTGTTAACTCTGAAATCATGGATTTATTTGAAGTTTTCTGCTCGATAGGCCCAAAATGGGCGATTAGGCCGAAGTAGTTCTCTGCTCTAGTTACGTAGGAGCAGGATATCAAATTCAATTTTTTAATTCAAACAAAGCACACCCCAAAGGGGTATCTTGTAAACTAGTTGAAAACGTAAACACGTAAATTAGAATAACAAATTAAACAAAGATAAAGAACCCTTCAGGCTAATCAACACTGGCGTGCACAAGGTGAGGCAGTTTTCCCCTCTTTTTTTAAATAAGATTTATATTTGCAGATTTACAAAATTATTGTATAAAATAAATTGATTTCTTGATAACATGATTGGAAAGTAAAATAGCTGCATTTCATTATATAATGGCACTGAGAACCTTTTATTGCGTCAATTCCTTTAAGATGGTGCCTGAAAATTGCACCATGAAGGAACAAACTTCAATGATATTTTTTGGTCAAAACATTCAAAATATTTCTGGTGTAATTTTTTTTCTAAGGTGGTTCATGGAAGGTTAAATGAAGAGGATAAATTTAAGGTTGAAAAAAATTCACCTTCGTGGTGGTAAATCGAAGAAAAAGTTTTTTATTGAACATTTCTGGTGTAAAAATATCATCATGGTGCATGGAGGGACTAATCAAAATGAATAACTCTGGTGGAAAAATTGAATCACGCCAAAAATTTTGAGGTGCAAATTTAACTGAAAATTTCTGGTGGAAAGTTTGCAACACTGTGGCAAATGTAGAAGCAAGGTTTATTCATTTTTCTGGTGCATAATTTGCATCGTTCTGATGAATGCAAGCTTCATTGAAAATTTATGGTGCATGAAGAGGCAAAGCCTGAAAATTGCACCACAAAGGAGCATGGTGAAACAACAAACTTCACTGACAATTTTTGGTGCAACGTTCTGGTGAATGGAGGAGCATGCTTTATTGAAAATATCTGGTGCAAAATTTGCATTGCTCTGATAAATGAAGTGATCAGAAAATTTCAGGTGGAAAACTTCCACTGATTTGGTAAATGAAGACACAAGCTTTATTTAAAATTAAACTATATTGAAAATTTCTGGTGGAAAATCTGCACCGTTCTGGTGAACGGATGGGCAATAGACTGAAGCAAAATTTTAAATTTTCGCTCCACAGTGCTCAAACGGTTCCAAAATGGGCTCATAATTAGCCTCCCAAAATTTGAACTCATTTAGTGAGAAACTGACTTGGCACAAACCATTTGAAGTTTATATGGGAATTACGATGAAGAAACCATAATATCGGTTCCTATCGATCTCAAAATTCACCAGTTCATTCTACTTTAAAAAATGATAGCTGAGCTTGTTGAAAATTTTCTCAGCTACAAGCTTGATCAAGACCAGTTTTCGATCAAATGTAAGGAACAAAAGGTATTAATGATTCAAGTCACTGATGTCTTATGATTATGCTCAATCAACTGTTCAGCAGGCAACATTGGTGTTTATGGCACGTAGAATAGAGAACAAAAATCATGGCTACTATGTCACACTGCAGAATACAGTGTTGCCCACAATACAGTTGCTTAATCTTGCCATAAGATTATCAATCTCTTAAACAATTAATAACTACACTCCCGAGCAGAAGTTTAAGGACCACCCCAAAAATCATGACAAATTTGTTTTGTTGATATCTCTGTCATGTTACGTCCAATTTTCGTTCTCTTTAGATTTGAAAGGTATTGAATGAAACTTTCCTCGTAGGCAAATTGTTCAATATACCCAAAGTTACAATATTTTTCAAAATTTACTCTGAAAAATCGTGACTAATTTTCTCAGAATTGGGATGACCAAATTTTGAAATAAAAGTAGTAGTAGAACACTTAGGGATCGTCCATTAATTATGTTACACTTTTAAGGGGAGGGGGTTTTTGAAACTGTGACGAGCCTTACAAAAAACAGTTAAGGTCCATATAAAAATGTGACAAAGGGAGGAGTTGAAAATGGGCCAAATTTGCGTGATATAATTAATAGACCTTCCCTTATGCTATACCATTTATACCATTCAAATAACCTTTGGAGATCGAAAATTGAACAAAACATATTTGCATGGTTTTTTGCGGTGTCCTTAAACTTATCATCGGTAGTGTATTTCATTTGACGTTTGGCTGAAAAACGATTTTATATTTTATAGCTGATAAAAATTCCCATTAGAATAGCAATAGAATTTGTTAACAGTACGATATGTAAAAAGACTAGAAGGCAATGAACAACAAGTTTTGTTTTCCCATAGTAATTTCCATATAAACTTCTAATGGTTTGTGCCAAGTCAGTTTCTTATCAAATGAGTTTAAACTTTCGGAGGCTAATCAGGACCTGATTTGAAACCGTTTGAACACTGTGGAGCGAAAATTTCAAAATTTGCATCAGTCTAATGGGCAAGCTTTTCGAAAAAAATTTGGTCTTAAATTTTCATCCTTCTACTAAACATAGAAACAAACTTTAATAATAATTTTGGTGTAAAATTTGCACCATTCTGATGATTGGAGGGAAGCTGCTTTACTGAAAATTTATGAAGAAAAATCTGAAAATAGGGGCAAGCTTTATGTGATGGAAAACCTGCAACATTCTGATGATAGGAGAAGCAAGCTATATTGAAAATTTCTGGTGGAAAATGGAAAAAGGAAATCTGCACCAATCAGAAGATTGGAGAAGCAACTTTTATTGAACATTAACGGTGGAAAATTTGCATCGTTCTGGTTTATTGAAATTTTTTGGTGTAAAATTTTCTGGGGCAAGTTTGTATTGAAAATTTCTGGTGTAAGATTTGCAACAATCTGCTGCATGGAGGGGCAAGCTGAATTTAATATTCCTGATGTAAAAATTTCACAGTTCTGGTGAATGGAGGGGCAAGCTTTATTGAACATTTCTGGTAAAAAGACTATAACGTTTTGGTGAATGGACGGACCTCAAGGGTATAGAATTCTGAAAACAGTTCCCAAAGAAAAGATTTCTGAGGATGATTCCATAAAAATTCTGCGAATAATGTCTAGTGAATCAGCAGATAGTTCCAAGATAATTTCGAAAAGAAAACCGAGAGAATCAAATTTTGAATTAAATTCCAAAGGGATGTTGAGGAAAATTTCAAGGGAATTCCGAGGATAATTTCAAGCTCATTCTTGGAAGAATTTCTGGAGAATACAGAAGAAAATCTTCTGAAACTGTACGGGAATTTCAGTTTCAAGTTCTGAGAAAAAAAAAGTTCTAAAATATCCCGAGAAGAACCTCAAGGATCTTGAATTCTTATTATTATTATGGGATTCTCCCCAAAATATTGTTGGGGAGAATTCAAAGAAAATTTTGTGGATAATTTCTAGAGCATCCTGTAGATTGTTTTAAGGAAATTTCGAAAATAATACTGAGAAAATCAAATTTTGAGTGACATTCCAAAGGGATTTTAGGCAAAATTTCAAGTGAATTCCGTGGATAATTTCTAGCTCATACCAGGAAAAATTTCTGAAACTCTAAAGGAATTTCAGTTCCAAGATGTTCTGAGAAAAAATCATGAAGAGTTCTAAATATAATTCAAGTGGACTTCTGAGAAGAATTTCAAAAGAGCTCTTAGGAGGGTTCTAAAAAAATCCGAAAAGAACCTCAAGAAATCCTCGAGAAAATTCTAAGAAAATTCTGCGAAAAATTTCTAGTGAATACGGCAGGTAGTTCTAAGATAATTCCGAAACTAATACCAAGAATATTAAATTTTGAGAATAATTCCAAAGGGATATTGAGGAAAATTTAAAATGAGTTGAGAAATGCTCACTACACATCTCGGAATTTAAGTGTTAAATTGATTAGTGTTGATTCAAATGTTAAGCTTTACCTAATCTTCGTATATCTATAGTAAACTATGAGCCTAATCTATCAATTACTTTAAAGAAAAATAAATTTCCACATCTGAGTGAAAAGTTATTACCAAATGAGCAGTTGGTGTGTACAACTGTGCATGCCAAGCATGCATCCAGGTTGTCCACTCAGCATTTTGAAGCCCAAGATTGATAAGGTTGATTCGTTCTAGAAAATTTACTCGACCTGTTAAACGCTGCCTCCAATTTCGTATTATTGTTAAAAGACACCTCTGTTTCTTCCTATATTATTTAGTACATAAATTCGACGTGTATTACAGTGACCCCCCCCCCCTTATTGAATTTTTTTTTCTTATGTTCTACAAAACCCATGTGCTTTTTCAGTGATCTTATTACACCAAAGTATGCCTTAAACACCTGTCGTGGAGATGAAGGAAAAATATTTGGAACTACGGTTATGTTAAATTATTGACTGAAAAAATCGGGTAATTACTGTTTTTACAAAATTTAATAATAAAGGAAACGTGAGGTGAAGCAAACGGCGGAAGGTTGCTATAATATAGGAAGATAAAAAAGAAAATATGGGAAGCTGCACAGTATCAACTTAAACGTTTGTTTCTGTTGAGTCAATAATAAATTTAAAGTATTTTTATTTTATTTTTTCGACTATAGATCACATAATACGGCTGTACGATGATTTATAACAGAGTTGTTGTATAGTGCTTATAATTAGTATACAAATAATGCTCATGTTCATAGTTTGCCCAAGCAACACGGATTGTTATGCAAAAGTTGAAAATACATCTTCAAGACTAACTGTAGGTATTATTTCCAAAAGGAATAACTTAAATACTTACATCTACACAACCAAAAAAGCGCAAGGGATTGCGTCATATAAAACAAGTTTTGGTAATATAAGATGTTATTTCAAAACATGTATAGCACCACAAGATAAGTTCTGTAAACATTATTAGCTACATCGTTAAAACTAATGAGCTTCAACTATCTCTAATACTCATTAAAGGTTTAAAAATCTGTCAGAAACACATTTATAAAACTGAATGTATGTTGGCTACAGCTGAAAAGAATCGTACCCTCAATATTTTTAATAACAGAACAAAAAATCTGTTTTCTTGATTTTTATTTTCAACTGATCATAAATTAGTGCTGATAAGTTCTTAAATTTCTGGATCGTTAAGAGCTGTCTTTTATGTGATAATTACATTTTAAATAATTAAATATGTTTTTATCTTGCCATTTATGCCCGAATCTTAGATGCACTTCGAAATTCATCGTGAAATGTGTTGTTTTGCGTCCAAAACTAAAGTGGGCCTGCTGAATTTTACAATATTTGAGAAATTTTCTTTGTGATTCATCTGGAAATAACGCTCAATATGAAAAATTTTAAAAAGAAGATCGACGGGAGCAAAAATGACACATGGCGTCATGGAAATAAAAAATAAACTGCCGATTGAAAATATTGATCATACCTTAAACACAACAGTCTTTCATATAAAAAAAGATTTAAATTAAACGGCTTTTAATTTTCAGAATTACACAAAATGTACTGCACATGTCTTTCCAAAACTCACAAATTGTTACGGAAGCAAATGTCCCCTTATTTGGTGTTCTCGTTAGAGCCATTTAAAAAAAAATATAAAATTGCATTTGTTATATTAATTATACAATTTTACCACGAATTGCATTACCCTGAATAAGAGATGAAGAAGCCTTCGGCTAAAAAACTCTCAAATAAAGATTTAAACAAAAATACCCTGAATGACCCACTATCACAAATACTCCATTTCTTTGAAAATCATAACTTAAATTGACCGAAACCCAGCATTTTGAGTGCCCTGATAACCGTACAACACAGTATTAAAAAGTTATTAGCCATAAATTCCATAATTTCTGACTTTCTGATGGACATTTTCTCAACTTTCCTAAGAAAATACTACTATTGTGCTTGCTAAGCAATATACAAATTCATGCGTTGGTGGGTATAGAAAGCTTTTAATTAATAAAAGTGGAAAAAAAAACTTGGACAAGCCAACAGATAAGCAATTTTAAGACAAACTTGTCGAAGACAATATATTATTGTTTTACCGTTCATTATTGAGCTGTTCACATGATTTACTGAGGAATTAATACAGATATTTTAATAATTTGAAGCTGATGAAGTTTGGTTTCAATACAATACACAAGTTAGTTTTTCTACCGAGCTCGGCTGTGGAAATGCCGGCAAAAAAAGTTTCACTGAGATCTCAGCAAAAGTGACATTTGATTGCTGAGTCCCGGGTAATGCTTAGCTGAATCTCAGCAAACAAATTAAATGTAAACTTAGTAAAACTTTTTTGCCGAGATTTGCACAGCTGAGCTCGGTAGAAAAAATTAAGTGTGTAGGATTGAATTTCTTAGTATACATTTAAAGACTACGAATAACTAATTGAGTTATTTTCCTTTAATTCCGATATCATTAATTATATTTGACAGATAGGCGTATTTCGTCTACTACTTGTAGACTTCCTCAGTTCCAACTATTCAAGTAGTACAATGAGCGGTGCTTGAGTACTTGGCACTGAGGAAGTGGACGAAATACGCATATCTGACAAAAGATAAACAATTATAACTCAACCCACTCAAAAGCTCCTCATCGTTTCATTAATCATGTTACGCATCATACGAAAGATTGATTAAGACTCTTTGACATATTTTTGGGGCACCCACATACTGAGACAAAGCGAGAAAACTTCCAACGTCTACTATTTATTTGACCGAAGCAGAAACTGAAACAATGACTAATCCAATTGATTGTTCACCTTCCCTTGGAATTGTTTAGTGCGATACAATTATACATTAATCAGAACGGTACATTGTAGACCGCGAAAACACTTGAATAAATCCTACTCTCTACTGCATAATCATACGGCATGATAGCGTATACATCCCTCTATTTTATGTTAAAAAAAATAATGAATTCGTTGGATTCCTTAAAAGTATTAAAAATTGTTTAGCCGGCAATGTGAATGGCTGTTCCGACATCCTTCAAGCGAAACTTTTCAATTCGACGCAACTGCTTGTAAATAATGACTTCGTATATCGATTTTTCGTAACTCGTAACACACCTACGCAAAATACACCACGATCTTGTAGGGGAAATTTTTAAAGAACTGTTGGTGGTGTTAGTTGGGCGTTTGCGTGAGAAGTAACGACAAATTGACGTTCGAAACTAATGTTAACAAAAGCAGTTGCGTCTATTTGAAATGTTGCACTTGAAATACTGAATGTGTAGGAAGTTCTGATTTGGTACTATGCCATTGAAAAAACATTTGGATTGGACAACACCGAATTGAAATACAAAATCCACCAATAGGAACAGTTCTGTCAACATGAAGTATTAAGGGTGTGAAATAAACATGTATAATACTTCCATACAACTTACAATAGAAAACACCTATGCGTAGTTATGGTTTGGTATTTACGACATCATTATAACCTTTTAAGAACATTCGAATCAGACAGCACAAAATCATAAATGAACAATTTCATTAGTTTGCTTGAAGAGTTCACGGTTAGCAGTAAAGTGCAGCTTCTTTGCTCGTGTTGTTTTATAAAATAACAAAAATGACCTTTGATGTCGTCCAAACAAGGAAAACAAAAAAATCGAAACCTATTCTCACAATTGTTCCGTCAAGATGGGTAAAAGATGGCCATGTTCTGTGGCCACTAAACAATTTTATTTCTCTTTCAACGGATGCGGATAGTGCTCCAAATGTGGTTACGTGGAAAGATCAGAACTGTAAAGTTGTCGGTCGAGCCGGAAGCTATCGTGAAGCAGAAGACGTGGTATCCAGACTCGAAACAATAACGGATTCCGAAGATGCTGTTCAGCTACAATTAGGAACTCGCGGACGGCCTTCAAAAAAGAAAGCGAAATTTGAAGTAAAGACGTACAGCTTAACATCTCCTCAAAATCAGTTAATCGTGGTAAGTTGAGTATGACTGCTTTTGTAAACAATAACTTTAATCGCCGATTTCTTGCGAATAAACGCCCTAGCAAACAAACTATACCAACAGGTAGATGCATCCTTCCCCTACCTGAACTCGTTATTTTGATAGGAGCTTTTATTCGCAAGAAACTAGCAATTGAAGCCATTGGCTACAAAAGCACTTTCACCCTAATATCGAATCGTACTCAACTTTCTTTTCTCAACACTTTTTCCATACCTACAGCCTGCAGACCCCATCGCGAATACTGAAAACATTCTACCTGAGCACAACATGATCCAACCAGCACCCAACACATCCAATTCGGAGAAAATACAATCGCCAATCTTGGTTGAAATTCCTACTCAGGTTGAGCAAACGTCTTTGGAAGCTCAGCAACCTCCGCTTGGTCATACGGATGATGTCAACTCGTCAATTACAGATTCTGCTAGCGTTCTGCTTCCTTCACCGACTCACCTACAATTACCAAAAACGCCGAGGTCTTCGTTGCACCAGCCGGGTACTACGTTACCAGCTGCTACGCCGATTATAGATGACGAACAAACTGTACAACAGGAACAGCCCATGCAATCAAATGTAAGTGATATCTTTCTCATGCTTCCAAATTTGCATGGATTTATTCGTTTGAACAGATGAGCTCACAGTTTGTTGATAAAATAGTTGTTTGAGCTGCACAAGGCACAATTTAACTCGAAACTACACGGACGATGAAACGTACGAAGTTCCGATCGAACTGTCAAAATTCGTTCGGACTAAAGCTCGAGCAGACATTGAAATCGACGTAAGTTCATTTGTAAACATTGGCTTCATAATGCTGACGCAAACTAACACCGCCATCACATCAGATAGAGGAACATTTCAAGCGCTACTTTTTAAATAGGCGCAACTGCTCTTGTAAACAATAGGACTGTTCGCGTACTTGCTTGTATGCTTTTGCTGTATGAAGTGGCTCCAGTTTTCTGTAAGTTGCTGTAAGAAAATAATATGCTGCAGAATGTACGGGAACTTACTTTTTGCTTATCCTGTACATACTCTTACAGAAAAGCAACTACGGGAACAGACCTATGCCTTCAAACATCGATTTGTAGTTACTGCTACACCCCCGTTAACTCACTCTCTTTAATTCTTACACAAATTTTACTCTATTTCGTTTAAAGGTGGGTTACTCAGTGCTATGAGAAACTCCACTTTTTACGAAACTGAGTAGAATTAGAATGAAAAAAGAAAGTTTGAATAATTTTGACTCAGTCTCTAAGCTACTTTCGATGAGTGTGTAGTTCTCCCACACCAATTAACACCACCATCAGTTATGGGAAAATTTCCCTACAAGATCGTGGTGTTAGCTTGCGTGGGTGAGGTGCGGTTACGACAAATAGACGTGCGATGCCAATGTTTACAAAAGTAGTTACGTTGAATTGAAAAATAACGCTTGATTTAACCTTTTTTGTGTCAGTTTTCTTGGACGAGCAATTAGTTTCGATAAATAGCGTTTGAAGCCATTATGTACAACATTACTTACGTCGATTTCATTATTTGCTCAAGCTCTGTTCGATTGGAACGGATTTTTACATTTCAGGGGAAACATGTCAGAAGGGTCTAACTAGAAACGGAAACAATGACTTGGATCATCAGTTTCTTACGAATGACAACACACCCACTCAAACTAACTAAATCATCAGACAGAACAATGTTTGTTCTATGAGCTGAGTAGTCAGATTCCGTGGGTGTGTGCTTATTCAAGAGAAATCGACGTTCAAAGTCATTGTTTACGTTTTCAATTATACCCTTCTGACATGTTTCCCCTGAATTTCAATTGGAACTTTGTGCACGGTAACCGCAAAATACTCAATAATGACTATAAAGTACGCAATAATGACTACAAAGTATGTATTTCGAGGGAAATGGGAATACGTACTAATTGTTTTACCCATTTATGAATAACTGTTACTCACAAATTAATTTATTTTACTCATTTTAATGGGTGGTTACATTTTCCCTAAAAAATGTATTCTTATCCTTAATAAAAAAATAACCATAATAGAGAGCTTAACGACGTGTTCGGGGTATCATCCAAACCATTTGTGGGTTAGTTTACAAATCCGGGATAGAACAGTTCGTGTATGGTATTTGTTTATTAGGGATTCCCCGTACTGGCTGTGGCTTATATAATGTAATATAGGCTGTCTTGCAATGAGCACTCATACATCTAGTTTTCACTGGAAATCCTATGTATGTGTGCTCATTGCAAGACAGCCTATATTACGTGGTATAGGCTGTAATGTGAACGGGGTGTAAGCCATATTCTGTACGGGGTATTATAGTCATAATTGAGTAATTTGTGGATACCGTGTGATCGTTCACTTTTACTGTTCAAGGTGCTGTAATCTTAAAGATTAGAAGTGTCATATTCATACTATTGTTCAAAATTCAAGCATTTCAAAACTGTGAAAGGTAATAAAGAGGGTAATTTTCCATGTAACTGTACAGATAAGATATTATCCATTTACAGGTCAACAACATGATCCAGTCAGCCAGCATTGTCAACGGTCCGAACGGAAAGCAATATATTTCCCTTGGTTATGGGTGTTTTGAAATCGTAGGCGGAACTTCATTGGAAAACCCAAATAATCCTGGTGTGGACCAAGTCAGTGAACAGGCAAACGAACAGATTGTAATACCGGAGCCAGACATTGTTCTTCAAGAATGTAACGCCAGTGCTAACGAGATGGCAGAAATAAGAAGTAGACTTGGCAAAATTGAAGGCCTCTTGGAACAGGTACTTCAGTTTGCAGCAAACTTTAACAAGCTAATGGAAGTACGAAATACTGGAAAAGCAGCAGCGGGAAAAAAGCTAGAAGCTGAGGTGTTTCCAGAGTACGAAGCACTCTTTCCGGTTGCAACGGAAGATCAGTTGTTGGTTCTCGAATGCAATCTTCAGAATAAACAATATAGAGACCGCTGCTTCCGCTATTTTGATAGCCAGTATTCGTTAACCGGAAAACGTGAAGGAGCTCCGTTCTTTAAGACTGTACTTCGAAAATGTTTGAATCCATCGATCCTTTCACCGTTCTCTTGGAAAGGAAACAACAGAAAAAATGGAAAAACACAGCCAGCTGTACCAAATCGTAGCTTTCAGTCTACATTTCCATATTTCGTTGCATTTGTGCACCGTGTTGTGTGTGCTGCTGATATAGCTTATACGACTGAAACCAACGGAATTTGCTTTGGTCAATTTCTACGGCAGAAGAACATCGAAATCCAGCGATATCTGGAAGGGAACCAGAATCGGAGAACTGCTTGCTCTCGTAAGAGAAATGTTTCGGTTCCGGTAGAGCTTGGCATAGTTTCGAGTCCACGTAATCCACGACTTCACGTTCGTCATTCTGTAGACGCATCTATTGAGGATGCAGCTGAAAATTCAGATTCTGAGTAATGGCAAGCGAATTTTAACAACTGTTAATTGAACTGCTTTGTTTTATTTTGTTTGTTTTGTATTTAGTGCTCTACGATTGAAAAGAAAATAATGAGAAATAAAACATTTCTTTAGTTTTTGTTTTGTTTTGTATTTTGGTTTCACATTAACAGATGAATGACGGGTTATGAAAAATATTACATTAAAGTATGAATAAGGGGTAAAAATACTGACTTCGGTAAAGTGTTGTCACAGCAGTTGATTTTTACCATTTTACATGTGACTTGAGCTGGCGTGTAAAGCTTGGGGACATTTTGATCTAAGTTAGAAGCAAATACGTATAACATAGATGATCGTACAGGTTTTTTGAAGAAATCATGTATATTGCGGAGTGGACTGCCATACAATTGGATACAATTGTTTAGGGTCTCATGTACTATGTAGTGTACAATCACTATTTCACGTTTGTCTGTCAAAATCCATCGGTCTGATTCAGAATTTGTATCCACACAGAAAGTTCCAAAATCAATGAACGAATAAACATCTGACGAGCTGGATCCTAAAGATGAAACAAGTGGTTGATTTGATATCTTTCTTTTTGGCACAGGATCGATTGCTCTTGGTGGCATGGATTTTCTGCGGCTAAAACTGTCTGATTGAATTTCACAAATTCTTCTGGAAACTTGTGACAGTGGTAAATTACCACTACGAATCAATCGTTTCAAACCATACAATTTGGACTCAAAGGGATATGCATCGAATGTATCTAGTGGACCAAACCTTTCGACGTCGTCAACTAAATGACACAAATTATGCATGTTACTGCAAAACAATTGCGGGCCATACAAGTTTTTTGTACCATCTAGAAAGTCCTTTATGAGGTTTCTGGCAACAGAATAGTTCTCAAAAGATTGATCATGCCTCGAACATATATGTATGGCACAAAAAAAGGTTAGGAAATGATCTGATATCTCTTTGTTCATAAAGAACTTTGATACGATTATAGGGCTTAGATATAGCAAGAATGTTCTAAACTCTGTCCCCTTCCATCGTGCTATTTGATCCAATCCTCGTACGGGTCGTTTTATTTCTCGAGGTAATTTGCAATTTTGGAGATACGTTGACACACTGCTGATTTGTTGCGCTGACCATTTTGAGTCGTGATTATTCAATGTCCCGGATTTCCAACCATTCAAAAACCGTTTTGTTATTCCTAGGTCAATGAGATGTAGAGCATCGCCAATAGGAAAATCCTGTACCATATCTAAGCCGAAAATGGACTCCAAGATGGTGTCATTTTTATGATGACCTTCATAAACACGTGATCTAAAATCTTTATCATTCCTCAATGGTGCATCTATGTCAGGATAGATCATGGTCCTAAAGGCATAGGAATATTCTCCTTCCGTTACACATTTCAGGCATGAGTTATATCCATTGTGACCAATCACACCTATACAGAATGGAATGAGGTAATATATGTACAAAAGCATTCATTTCCATAATTTACCTCTAAGCATTGATCTTGCAGGAGTATCACAAATAAAGCATCTCAGATTAATTTTTATGATAGTTTCTGCAATTGATATCCCTTGCTGCAAAACATCATTCAGTTCACTGACAAACGATTCTAGAAATGCATTGACATCCTTAGGTTTGTCTGCAACACGATAAGTTTTTTATTATTTTATCAAATTGTCAGACTAGCAAATCAATATTACTTGCACCACAAAATATTCCAACAGTCAGCGGAGACTGGATTTCTCTCAGCTCATGAATATTCACCAAGATTGGCCAAAATGATGTTGAAGAACTTTTGAACGCTGGTAATCCGTCAATGTTAACGTTTATAGACAAGCTTTCTGGAACGTTGTTTATGTTGGATAAACTTTCGACAAGAACTTTGTTTAGGCCATAATGCCAGTATTGTCCTCCAAGACGATCATCAGTAGAAATTTCAGTGCAGCGTGGCGTTTGCAATAATGTTCTTGCACATTTAGGCAACACATTGTCTGGTATATGACTCTTTAATATTAGTAAGAGACCATTCATGGCAGAATGCTTAATTTGATTTTCTACAGCCCACTTTCTGATTTCGTTACAAAATTCGTGCGCATCTGGCTTCAAAAAAGATCCACTAGATTCATCTTCACTGTCATCACTTTCAATGTTCTCGTTTAAAGTATCACGCTGATTAGTAAACTTTTCATTTTCACTGAATATTAGCACAGGTTCTGTTTGAGAGACAACATTCGTTGGCTGAGTGTAGGAAAACATTGGAATCGCGTTATCAGCACTTCTTGTGGTGTCCTGACAAATATTTTTTAATAATTCTTTTTTGCGCTTAGAAAAATTGCCGTTTCTTTTGATTTTTTTCCACAATAATTTATCAGCATCGGAAAATCCACTTGTCGAATCCATCTTTACAGTTCAAATTAAAAGTGTACTGTTATTAAATGACAAAAACACATCAGTATGACAGAAATATTTGAAAACAAGTTTTTACATTAGTAAAACATTAATAAAACATCATTTGCCGTATAAGTTTTTGATTTCTTCCAACGAAAATGCATAATTTTCTAGATAAAACAGCTGATTATATAAATCATTTCAAAACCTCTTTAACAACTTTCTTATTGTGATGTTTTTATTTAGGATTCATGAAAGTCAATAAGGAATGAAACCAAACATTTACACGACATTAATAAAACATGATTCGTCCGGTAATTTCAGAAAATTAGATGAAGAAATGTTGTTTTCAAAAAACATCGTTATAGCTTTTACAATACCAAAGAAGTTTTTTGTTACTTCTATATAACTTTTATACAACATGAGTTTTTATTTTTATTCGAAAACATGTTTTCTGTGTTACTTGGGTGTCGTCCAAGTATATCCGCGGCATTACACTTTTTTTTTTATTTTCTGTTTTGCATTTAAGTCGTTGTCGTCTCTGAGTAGAAACCATTGCAGCATCTGATATACCCCATCCCCATTGATTCAGACAAAAAATCAGGCCCTCTAGATTTAATCAACCGACAGAAATTAATAAATCCGAACCCAATGAGCCTCATTTACGACCACTTCAAACTGCTGCTACTCTAAAAGCGCCGAAACACACTTACTTACGGACACAATGCGATTACACAGCCACTTGAAGCTCTTCAGGTCACCTCCCCTCCCCCTTCCGTTTTCCCTAGGCTTTTCCATTGATCTTCACATTCGTTCGCAGGCACAACGCACAAATCCTCGAAGGGATATAGAGCAACAGCAACAGCAGCAGCAGCAAGAATGTCATTAAAAACGTGTCACTCTTGAATGCAGGAAGCCAGAATCCAGGTAGATCCGGGTGTTCTCCTATCCGATCAAAAGAGCCCTTTTTACACACAAGGAGGAGGAGGGCGACATCCCGGCGCGCGATGTTCACATAAGAGCAATTTGTTTACACTTCAAATGGAGTGTCAATGAGTGCTTCATTTTCATAATAAAAAGTGAACAGCACTGCTCTTGAGTCCTGAAGCAGAGTGGGAAAAATCTCATTTTGGACTCGTCAAGAGTCGATGAATGGGACATAATGATGGATTTCGTGTCGGAGGTACAATGAATTGCACGTTGCTCTGAAGAGGGTGTAGGAAATTACAATAAAGTGATTTTAATTCGGATATGGGTGAAAAGTTGTGACAACATGCGAACGAGGGATGTGGGTGTGGATAGAATACTGAAAAGAACATTGCCGATTGTAGGTTCGACAAATTATTTCTAGGAATTTTACGATCGCAACACAAGTGACCGACAATCCCGACCTATAGCGAAAGGTTTCAGCTTCAGAGGTGGGCAAGCTTTCAACATAGTTTGCTGCTTATTTTTGATCTGCCTTATGGCCAGCCCAAGCTTTAATCCTGTTCTACAATGTGATGTTGGGCAATCTTGGGAGATTAAAAATTCCAAATTGATTAAGGCATCGGCAGGTGACGTGGCTACCGGTTGTGTTCGGAAAAGAAACGAAGAAATGGCTCATTTTCGATCCCGTCATGCCTTGTTTCCGTTTCTCGGAAGGAGGATCAACCAGGGTGAATAATCTCAGGATAAGTGAAGCGTTGAGCAAAACTAGAGCAAACTGGATTATGCCGAAAGAGAGACAGAAATCAAAATCTCAGTCAGTTGATATTTAGGAAATGCTCTCCGAACCCTAAAACAAATATTTTCGCTGGCATCCAAGGCAGCTACTTGAACTGAAGCCATCATAAAACTGCAGGTTTTAAAATAAAACAAAAAAGGATTATAGGGGCTTCAGTACACTTGCTTTGTTGTTCTCCAACAGCTCGAAGAACAGTACAAGTGAGTGAGCATAACGATCGACATAAACACAGAACCCACAATCGGAAAATCAAAAAACAACACATACGCAACCAGAAGCATAAGCGTTAGTCTGATATTTTCTTTCAGGTTTTCAAAAGCACACCATAACCGGATCGTCACACAAAAAACGTTAAACCGGAATACTTGCCGAAACGAGTAAGGGAAGAGGCAACAACGGGTAAATCCGAAAAGTTGGAACGAATTTCTGAAGCCTTTTAAAATCCTTGCCGACTTTTGTTTGTAGTGAACCGCATGTACGTACGTAGACACTTGACAGTAGATGGGTATTCTTTGATGCATTGAGTCGAATGTTTAAAGTTAACAAAAGCAATAAAGTAATTTGTTGTCAATACATGCAATATGCATTCAAATAACTGTGCGTTTGTGTACAATAGAGTACTCCGTTTTGAAAAAAGTGTTTAATTTCTTATAGGCCACCCTCCAGTTCGATTCATAACCCCAAAATATGAAACTGTGACGGTATTGAGGTCTCGCGAATGTTTTGAAATTTGTATGGGAATTACTATGGAACATTTTTAAAAATCACTCATATCGCCCTAACTTTGGTTCTCACTTTGGTTCTACTGGTTCAAATGTTGAAAATGTTTAATATGTTGTTGCTATCACAATGTCCAAAAAGCCTGTTGTTGTTACGAACAGGATATCAAGGAATATAGAAATGTTAAATAAGATCGTCTTATCCACCCCTGGGGCCACTGGTCTATTCTTTATTGCGGGGCCCCCTATGATTTGTTATCAATTTTTAAATTCAAGCACACATGAAATGTGTGAGGCCTCTTTTAGCTCAGTCGGTCGATGGATGGGTTCAATTCCCGGTCCGGTCTAGGGATTTTTCGGGTTGGAAAATTTCTCGAGTTCCCTGGGCATAGAGTATAATTGAACTTGCCACACAATTATACTAATGCAATAATGGTACAGGCATCTAAAGCTCTCAATTAACAACTATGGAAGTGCATCAGTGAAACACTAAGTTGAGAGCAAGCTATAGGCTAACATGCGACAAGCAATAAGCTTGAAATGCGTAGAAGAAAAAGAAGATGAAATAAAAATAGCTACTTGCGGGAATCCTTTTTTGATTAATTTAACCCAAATTTAAAATGAATAAACTAAATCTGTTTACGACTCCGCGTACTTGTGAATTTGTAATAAAAGGGTTGATATACATTTTCATCAAGATTCCGGATCAAGATTTCAATATTGATGATCAGTAACCAATCAAATCTGGTTTATAGCACCCTTCAATTTATTTTAATTTCAATCTATCTTGAGCAGTTGGTGATCATCATTGAAAGAAATATCCTGAGGATTATTTCCATATTTGGGAAAACCAATTTCCCAAATAGCAATTTTGGTTTTATCTCAGTCTGGACTTACAGAATGCTTTAAAACCTTGATAAAACTTGCAATCCTACTTGAGCTCAGTCCACATCTTCTTTCATTTATTTAACGTCGGTCTCTGTTCCGCAATCTAGTGCCAATCACCGACGGATATCTATTGCCATCCATTGACGGCAATCGAATGTGCAGGAAGGCAGCTTCCACACCTGCGTAGGATATCGCACCCATTCAAAAACACATGGGCTGGGACCAACGGTTTTACTTCCCTTCCGAAGGAAGACGTGACCAGAGATTTGTATGCCTCAGAAAAATCCCACCGACCTCGGCTGGGATTGAACCCAGACCCATTGTGGTATGAAAGCAGTCACCTAGAGATGAACTAGCCTAAGGCTAAAAATCTCTTAAATAAAGAATTCAAAAAAAAAAAAAAAAGCAGTCACGCTTACCACTCTGCCACCGGCACCCGCTGCTCAGTCCATATGTCAACAATTAGTTTGTACTACTCATCTTCTGCTGGTTTTCAGTTCAGGCTTACTAAAACAAACCAGATATCTTTCTAATCATATAGTCGTAGTGCATTGGAAAAAAAACCCCACATTTAGTTTAAAAAAGCACCGACTGTAAACATAAGAGAAAACAGTTCAATGTAGATCACAATCTTCCCCAACGTGAGTGGTTCGTGATTCAAGAGCTGCAAGAAGTGGATTACTAATATATTATTGCGAAATACTCCGTAGGTTTGCTTCCACCTGGTTGCTCCATTTTATCGAAGACAACAAATCAGGAAGACTGGCAACTCTTCTATTTTCTCATACAAACGCTATGAGACAGGTACAATCGCGTCATCTGTCGCTCAAAGGTAAATGCTTCGAACGAATTTGATAGCAACGATTACATCCTCTTAAGAAGGGTTTGTGTATTTGCTCATTTTTCTATGCGTTGCTTCCACCTTCACTCAAGTGCAGCGCTACTGTATCTGTCTCTTGGATTCTGGAAAAGTTGCCAGTCTTCTTGATTTGTTATCTTCGATTTTATTCCAACCCAAAAGTATCGCATTCCTAGACTCTCACCTATATACGTAAACAATTACAAAACCAAAGGGTACGTCATTATGTTTATGAAATTCAAAGGCAGTTTTTTCGTTTAAAACCAAAATTCTATCAATGAAAATGTGTTCACTGTGTTCCGGTAGGCAATTAGAATGCATTGAACACATTTTCATGATTTAATACGTGAATAAGTGAGAGTCTAGGATAGCGATACATATGGTGCACCTTAATGCGTTATTTTTTATGTAGGCCTGCTTTTGAAAATCATAGGTCTTTGATGGCTTGGGCAGCATTTCTCAATATTTTGAAATGCGCAACTTAGCCCAAGAAACCCTCTCCCTAGGACGCTCTATTTAACAGATAAAATCGAGTGCCTTCTAGGTGATGGGAACAAGAACTAAACAGAAACCTTAAAAAAATTGATGCTTTGTAAACCGAGCCGAGGGGGGTGACAAATCTAAATATCAAGTCTAGCTGCTCAACAAATATCACACTTGCGAATCAATCTTCGAAAAATCTTCTTTTATTTCTCGCATCTACTTGCATCGCGCATCATCTTTTTGCAGGAAATCTTCAGAATCGTCATCAATCTTCTTTCTATCTACTCAGCGTGCGCGCAGCTAGCCCCAGCAAAACACAATCTTTTCTGCATCGTAGATAGAGTCGTCCCCCTCGAACCGAGCTACTTTTTCGAAGACCGTAGAGTTATAGCAAATACGATTCTACATATGTTGGCTACGCTATCGGCCTAACTGCCGTAAAGTTCTTCTGTAATCTGACCCTGGGTTTAGCCCACCAACGCCCTACCGTAAATACGGCACTGGTAGATTGATAGATGAAAATGAGCAATGGTTAATGACAACAACATATCAAATTTGTCTTCGTTTGTACAACTAAAGGGTGTCCACGATGAAATTGCCACACTATGAAATTGCTCTAACTTTTTAACCGTTGGGTAGAATTTAATGAAAATTTGGGTGGATTTAGTTCATAGTGCATTATTTACATCCTGCAAGTTTTAAAGTCCTGTGATCAAAACTCGCGGAAATGGAGTCGAAAGAACAGCTCGTGCGTGATAAAATCTTGCGCATTTATCACGAGAACAAGGATCTCTCGCATCGTTCCATCGCTAAAACGTTGGGAATCGCGAATTCCACGGTGTCGCGAGTGATTAAGCGGTTCGAGGAACGGTTGACCACCGATCGGAAGCCCAGAAGTGAAGGAAAAAGTATTCCGTACAACACCAAAAATCACAACCGCGTAGTTGGGGCCTTCAACCGAAATCCGAACGCCTCCGTTAGGGATGTGGCTAAGAAGCTGCACCTAAGCCGAAGTTTTGTCCAGAAGGCCAAAACTAAGGCTGGGCTTCGAACGTTCAAGGTACAAAAGGCCCCTAATCGCGACGAGAAACAGAACAAGTCCGCCAAAACCCGTGCCAGGAAGTTGTACCTCAACATGCTGACGAAAGTTGAATGCTGCATCATGGACGACGAAACATATGTGAAGGCCGACTTCAAACAGATCCCCGGCAACCTGTTTTTCACGGCCAAGGATAAGTTCAGCGTTCCGGAGCATGTCCGCACTCAGAAGATGTCCAAATTTGCGAAGAAATTCCTGGTTTGGCAAGCCATCTGCACGTGCGGGAAGCGGAGTGCACCTTTCGTGACCCAGGACACGATGAACGGACATGTGTACATAAAAGAGTGCCTCCAGAAGCGGCTGCTTCCTCTCCTGAAGACCCACAACGTCCCAACAATCTTCTGGCCGGATTTGGCCTCATGCCACTACTCCAAGGACGTGCTGAAGTGGTATGCGGACAATAAGGTCAATTTCGTGCCGAAAATGTTCAACCCTCCCAACACTCCGGAGCTCCACCCCATCGAGAAGTACTGGGCGATTATGAAGCAGCACCTTCTTAAACGACCTAAGGTAGTGAAGACAGTCGAGGAACTGAAGAAAGTATGGGTTTACATGCAAAAAACGGTTGATTCACAGGTTGTGCAGAATCTTATGGCCGGGGTTAAGGCCAAGGTGCGGGCATTTGCGTATGGACTGTAAATAAAATACGAGTAAAATGGTAAAATGAAGTTTAATAGTTATTTCTCAATCCCTGAAAATTTGATGGCAATCGGATGAAAACTCGAATTTTGCGAATCAATTTTGTGTGTGGCAATTTCATCGTGGACACCCTTTACAACTAAAGTTAGAGCAATGTAAGTGAAAATTAAAAATTTTCCACAGTAATTCACCGAAATCTCCTTACAAAATTCAATCCACTTCAAAGCCTTCTTCTATTTATACCATTTTTTACATAGACTCATATTTTGGGGCACTGAATCGAACTAAAGAGTGTCCCACATCAAAATGCATCACGGAAAAAACGCTATAGAAAATTACCCATTGGGTATTTTCTCTTGAAAATTTGATTAGAAGTTGTTAAGAGTGTATTTTTACACTGTATTTTTATCGCTGTCAGTTTTTCGAAAGTTGGAAAAAATGGCGTCACCCGAAAAGCAACGTCGCTAATTGATTTTGCGCAAGCACCTGGAAAATCCTCAACTCTCTCATCAGGACATCGGAAAACAACTCGAAATCGTGCAGTTAACGGTAAGCCGTGTGATTAAACGTTACAAAGAAACTCTGAGCATCGAACAGAAGGAGAAATGTGGTCAGAATGGATGTTCTATTAGTGATCAGGATCACAAGCGTGTCGTGAAAGCCTTTAAGCGGAATCCCAATGCTTCGGTCAGTGATGTGGCCAAAACAGTTGAATCTGTCCAAGTCTTTCGTTCAGAGAGCCAAGGATCGCGAGGGACTGCATGCGTACAAAGTGCAGAAGGCTCCAAATCGTGACGAACGGCAAAATACGGTGTGAAAGTCACGGGCCCGGAAACTGTACACCCTGATGCTGACGAAACCTCATTGTCTCATCATGATCATGAGACTTACGTCAAGGAGGACTTCCAGCAACTTCCGGGGCTACTGTTCTTCACCGCCCAGCACAAGTTTGATGTTCCGGAGGAAGTAAAGACGCAGAAACTTTCAAAGAGAGATGAAAAAACCGATTTGTACCTTCCTTAAAAGTTGTCCTAGCTCGCTTGTCTAATATCTATATACAATCTTCACACTGCCGTACTCTAACGGAACTATGAACTCTATGCTTTCATCTACTCCATCTATCGTATAAAAATTACCACTACAGTCTGTTATTTGAAATTAGCATCTTCAACTATGTAAATCGTTGACTTCACGTAGAAGTAATACTAAAAACATATAGTCAAAGTTTCAAAGTTTGCCAAGAAATACATGATTTTGTAACAGTCACCCTTTTTGTAAAAATGTACAAAACTATTATTAAAACATATAATTGAATTGAATAATTACTATCGAACATCACATGAAATTACACCTGTGTCATTAAATATACAACATACTCTTGATGTTATTTCGAAACTTTTAGTTGGCTGCCTTGCGCGCGCATCATACCATAAAACTACACCAATGCTCATAACATGGGCATTTCAAATACTTGTTCCGCTGTAGGGGAGTAGAAGTGCGCTCGTTAAAGTACTCTCCCGTTTTGCTCGGGATCGGGACTAAAGCCGAAGGTCAAGTTTATAGGACGGCCTTGAGGAATGGGGCGGGGAATGTGGTGGGAGCGACTACCGTAGTGTACATGTGTTTATTTATAAATTAATTATATATATTCAAGACAATTTTCAAAGTTAAATATCTCCAAAAAAAATGTCCCAGAGTTTAGAAAATTTGCTCAATTCCAAGGTTTTGAAAATGTATTAAATCACTTGACTATTGAGTTGTCAATCTCAAAAACATTAAGGCAACTTGAATATGTCTGTTATAGGAGTATGCGACATATCGTGTTTGTGATATTTACAATTTCAGCTTAACACCAGCGCAATCCGTCTTGCACTCATTTTTCTACTGTTTCAAGCTAGCGGCGCCGGTGGTGTAGTGGTGAGCGGCGCCAGTGGTGTAGTGGCCTGGGTTCAATCCCAGTTGGCGCCACCGGGATTTTCTGAGGCATAACATCTCTGATCACGCCTTCCTTCGGAAGGGATTAAAGCCGTTGGTCCCGGGCTCATGAGTTGATGGGTTGATAGGTAGGGTCCAGGTGTGGGAGCTGCCTCCCTGGCATCGGTAACATTTGTGCTCAGCACGGAAAACAAGATCGACGGAAAACAAACCAAAGAAAAAAAGGAGTCATTGTTTACAAAAACAGTTACTCCCAAATCTCAAATCAGTCCGGACATAAGGGTTCTGAAGCATCTATGTTCGCCATGGTTTATTTTGAGGCTCAAGGAAATGAATCTGCTTAATTTTAGTGTTTTATTCCCAATCGCCACTGGCGGCTCCAGGAGTAGTCAGAAAGCACGTTCCAACCCCTCTCCTATTTGTCGTCAGTTTTGACACTATAACCAACAATCAATACGAAACTAACGATTTTAAATTGGCTCACTACTTGACTAGCCTATTGGTCCCAAGCAAACGATTAACGTACCCCATTCTAGTCGAAATTCTAGTACTACGCAATGTTTGTTTTGATTCGCCTTGAAAGTTTAACAGATAAAATGAGAGGTTATTGGTTTTTCCTATGTTTCGAGGGGTGAATCGATTAGCTTGGGACCGAAGAGAGTACCAGAGCTGAGCCAAAAAGTTGAGCACATTATTTCGGGACCTTCTAGTCTTAGAGTTACCTCTATGCTATAACCACAAATGTAATAAGAAAATTTTACCGGTTATAACAAATTGTCTACATTTAACAGCTTATACCCCCTGGAGCCGTTGATGCCAATCTCTATCAAAAATCACCTTGACCTAAGAGTACTCACGTCACCTTTTGAAACTCGAGTTCTCACGTATTGTATAAAATATTATATAAAATACAACAGCCTACATATCACGGACACTTAAGGGCACTGTTGTTGGATCATTTCACATTTCATCGACTACCTGACGATTTTCTTTAGGGGAAGCTTACCGCCTCGAGAAAAAATCACGTCACAACCGACCTTTCAATTTTGTTTAGAGTCCAACTTTTCTTTTCATGATGATATCGAAAACATATTTTGACGTGTATTTTTATTCAGGAATCTATAAAAAAAATAGTTTTCTTCAATTTTTCATATCTTTTTTCAATATTTTTAGAAAATTAAAATGCACCAGATAAAAAAAATTGGGAGGTAAGCTTCTCCTTATTGAACATTGTTTAAAATTATGAAATTTTTGAGTCACATTGATTATAAATAACTTTAAAACATTACAACTTGAATAAAGATTAAAAAAAAACAACATGAAAAAGGCAAAACATATCTGTCTTCTGTCCAAGGCATTCAAGGCTACCCCGACCAGAGTTGGTAAATGACATGAAAATTATAAAAGGAGAAATGTCATGAAATTAGTTTCCTACATACAGTTAGTATGTGTAACGCTGGAGTAAAAATGTAATTTACCCACGAGGCAATTGCATTGATTTCGGTTTTTTGCATAAAAATTTTCTGTGTGGTGTATAAACAAATATTCAAGAAACACGCACACACACATTTTCTCTGCATTGATACATATTTTTTTACCGTGAAAATTTATTCAATAATGCTAATTATTTTATGGTTTAGAAGAGTTTTTACAAATAATAGTATAAGGATAAGTTGGGGTAAAACGCGTCTCGTTTTAATATGACCAACCGCATTTTTTCTCGTACTATTCAAAGACTATTTGATATAAATAGTTTCCCAGATGATAGTTCAGCAGCTGTTCTAGTCATTCTGGGTGAAAACCCATTTAATTTGTTTTGAAAAACACGTAAATATGCACTGTTGGTCACATTACCTCATGGTGCATTACCCTATATAACAATTTCATTATTCTGTAATAATTTTGATCGAAAAAATAAAGGGCAAAAAATTTCCCGATTTTGTCAGTTTTCCGTTTTTGTCAGCCTAAAATTTGAGACGGGGCTGACAAAACCGGGATAGCACTGTATTACCTCTGTTTCAAGGCTATTACCACAAAGGTAACTCTAAGACTAGGAGGTCCCGCAGAAACGTACTCAACTTTTTGGCTCAGCTCTGGTACTCTCTTCGGTCCCAAGCTAATCGATGCACCCCTCGAAACATAGGAAAATCCACGAACCCCTCATTTTATCTGTCAAACTTTCATAGCTAATCAAAACAAACATAGTGTAGTACTAGAATTTCGACTAGAATGGGGTACGTTAATCGCTTTGCTTGGGACCAATAGGCTAGTCAAGTAGTGAGCCAATTTAAAATCGATAGTTTCGTATTGATTGTTGCTATTACGACTGAGGTTATTGTTTATTTATTTTTTGTGAATTTACACGGGAACACTCTATATGTTCGTGGAAGCCTAGTCTGAGCCAGTTTCGTATTCAGTAGTTCACATTCATGTTTTATTTAGCATAACATAAGGTTTAAACCTGCATTCATGAGATATGAGACGTAAGAAAATATAATTTGTAATTCACTTGTTTAATAGTTACTTCAATACATTAGTGAACTTTCTTCCTGATGAATGTGGGCATCTATAGTGGAATATCTGTATACAGAAAGAGAGAAGGATTAATAATTTCCATTTAATTCCACCATCATAATTGCTTGCCCTTGAAAGACACGAGTATTTCGTCTACAATATGCAGACTAATTCAGTGTCTGCGTCTTGATGATGCATGATAGTGGTCTGCCATCCATTTTAGCACGGAAACTAAGTCCGATAGCAGTGGGTTCTCTTCTCTGTTTGGCTTGATCAAGCTTAATAACCTCTGATTGTCCCGATTGTACCGATAGGAAAAGTTGCCTATACGCATCTTAGGGACAGTAAATAATCTCCTTCCAGCAACATGATCGCACAATTGGTCCGAAATACGAGCCCCAAACAGGAAAATGCCCCAAAGAGTGGGGAGAAGAGCCCGCTCTTTATTCACGAAATGTTATCCACAGGGAGTTGGCATTCCCACTCTCTCCGTCCAAATCGCTTCAATTGGGTGCCCTGATAGTCCCCAATCTCAGCATGGCGTCGGTAGGATTGGTAATCAGTACGGAAAACAAGATATACGGAGACGAAAATGAAACACAAATGAGGCAGAAATTAAATTAGATAAAACTGAAATGAGTCCAAAAATAGATAGATCTCACTGAGACAAAATAGAAATAGAAATGAGACGTTTCTAAATGAGACATTTCTAAATGAAAAACAAATGATAAGGGAAATGGTTCTAATGTTGACCTATGGATCTAAGATTGGGTCCATCGTTAAAAATCTGCTATTTATCAATTTTATCTAGATGAACGCGTCATTGGGACGGTACTAATGGATATTTTTGGTCGAAATTGAAAATTTAGTCGATTGCTGAATTTATGTATGGGTCAAAATTAGGGGCATTTAGGCCGACATAACATCCATTTCCCCTATATCAGCAAAAATAAAAATTAAAAATTTAAAACGATCTCACCAACTTTCGCTGTTTCTTCGACCTTCTGTCCAATGTTCGTGCCTATTTGTGAACTCGTTGTCCTTCTATGCATCACTGCTAGTCACTACTAGTCGCATGTTATTTCTGATGCGTTCTACGACATTTCAACATCCATTATCTTTGTATGATGATCTTGAGTTCCTAGTAACACCAGAGTGGAAAATAGGCAGTGTCTCCGGGTATTCTCCTAACGAGCATCACTCCACTGTCGTACCGCATGTGCTCCATTCTGCAACTCTTCTTTCACTTTTACTTTATTGATTCCATGGTACTGGAATTGAATTTGCCCCTCACTGCACAAAACGGCAGGGTTCTTCAGTGTCTTCATCTTGTACTAATCCTCAACTCGAATTATTTTTGTCTCATTTTAGTGTAACTTTGGCCAAATTTAAATTTCATTTCTGTTTCATTTGTATCTCGTTTCAAAGTATGTTTTCTTCCTCATTTAAGTTTAATTTTAATTTCATTTTTGTCTCATGTCTATATAGTGTATGATTTTTTATCAATTCTTTTTCATATATGTAGGGGAAATGGATTTAATGTCGACCTTAATGCCCCTAATTTGGGCCCATACATAAATTCAGCAATCGACTAAATTTTCAATAGCGACCAAAATTATCCATAAGTACCGTCCCAATGACGCGTTCATCTAGATAAAATTGACAAATAGTAGATTTTTAGTGATGGGCCCAATCTTAGATCCAGAGGCCAACATTAGATCCATTTCCCCTATCATTTCTTTTTCATTTAGAAATGTCTCATTTAGAAATATCTCATTTAGAAACGTCTCATTTCTGTTTCTATCTTGTCTCAGTTAAGTCTAATATCTATCTAATTTTGGACTCATTTCAGTTTTATCTAATTTAATTTATGCCTCATTTCCGTATATCTGGTTTTCCATACTGATTACCAATCCTACCGACGCCATGGAGGCAGCTCTCACAACTGGACCACACATGACCCATCAACTTGTCATGGACCGGGGACCAACGGGTTTATTTCCCTTTGCTGATCGACTGGGATTGAACCCAGGCCCTTTGGAGTGAGAGGCAGCCATGCTTACCACTACACCACCAGCGTCGCTATAATGTATTTTTCATTTAGATCTCAATTCTGTATCATGTCGATTTCATTTTTGTTTCATTTTTACCTCATTTATGTGTGATTCTTGTCTCTTTTCTGTTTAATTTTGATCCCACCTCAATTTCATTTAGGTTTTATGTCTCTCGTTCAAATCTCACTCAGAGTGAGAGATTATCTTCTACTCAGATGAAAGATAAATTTCTTAAAACGTAGTTGCTCGATTGTGAGAAATGAAATACAAGTTTACGTGAATGAATGTTTACATCACTATTAATATCTCTTTCATCTGAGTAGAAGTTACCCTCTCGCTCTAAGCAAGATTGAACGGCCGGGTGTTTCATTTCCACTTCTTTTCTGTCAAAATTTAAGTCTCATTCCTGTCTTATTTCTGTCTTTTTCAGTCTAATTTCTGTCGCATTTTGTAGCTTTCTGTTTCATTCTGAACTCATTTCTATCTAGTTTATGATTTAGGTTTGTCTAGTTTTGATTTCATTTATATTCAATTGAATACAACATTGCACCATGAAGTCCGACAGATGTGCCATGTGGTTCAAAATGGAAAAAAAAGTGGAACATCATTCCTAGGGCCTAACCTTTTCATTTGAGCCATGAAGTGTCTTCAGAAGATTGAGGATTGACAAAAAATAGTCATGATAAAATGATCATGAGCATGAGCATGAGAATGATTGACCGGCCCCGGTTGCTACTATGTTATTGCCAGGTCGCTTTGATGGAAGCAGAGGAGTCCTCTGCACTTCCACGAGGAATCACTGGGATGTCTGGTAAAAGGCTTGGGTTTGCAGCAAGGTTCGTTTTGGTAAACGAAAAGCTGAATTGATATCCTAAGGATCATATAACGCGAAGAAGCTTGGTTGGTATAGTGGTTAGCGTGATTATCTCTCATCCTAGCATTTCTGGGTTCAATTCCAGACGGCGCCGCCGGGATGTTCTGAGGCATAACATCTCTGATCACGCCTTCCTTCGGAAGGGAGGAAAGCCGTTGGTCCCCGGTTCATGAGTTGATGGGTCGATAGGTAGGGTCCAGGTGTGGGAGCTTGCCTCCCTGGCGTCGGTAGCATTGGTGCTCAGCACGGAAAACAAGATCGACGGAAAACAAATCAAGGAAAAAAATACGCTAGCAACTATACCAGCAAGCATTTCATATACTACGTTGTAGACACACTTGCCATGATTCTCTCCAATTGATCATTTTGTCAAGCTACTGCATTCATGTTCCATCAGATGTCACAGCTGTTGTTTGTGGTGACATCTATCGGAAACTAGACACAATCTGTTTTCCTATAATTTTTCACAGAGGACACTGCATGTCTGGTACCTCTATATATGCATTTAGATTATTATACGAAGTCCCTCCTTTTTTACATATTCTGCACACAAAATAGCTTACCCCTCACAGAATTTCCCGCCGAATTTTATGTATGGGGCGGGGCAGAAAGTATCTTTTGCGCAGAATATGTAAAAAAGGAAGGACTTCAAATGTTAAAGCAAATGCATATTTAGAGGTACCAGACATGTTTTATAGTGTCTGGTACTCTATTTTGTAATCTGTGAAAGGGAAATCACAAATCGAGTGTCAACAAAATACATGGTATGTTGAAAGATTGAGCTCGTGAGAGAGAATTTCTCTCTCAAATTTGAATTTTTTTGGCTTTCTGGGGACTGGTAGTAAAGCAGATAAAATTGCATGGGGAAAAATCATTTTTAATTAATTGTAGCTTGTTTAACAATAAATTCCGCGAAAAAACTGAACGACAAAGTCCCTGATTAATTTCTTTAGGTTGTCGTTCACTTTTTTTCACCTGAATATGCACCGAAAGCGAATTATTCCCACTTCTCTCAATTTCTATATGGGGATTTTTATCACTTCCTACCAGCGGAACAGTGCCATCTCTGTGGAAAATGGTCGAACAAAATGATTAATTCCCGTTGAACAGGAAAAACATACGACAATGAATTAGCGTACTATGAGTGCTTCTTATTCGCTTTTAGCCTAACCAATTCCGAAGCATGGAGAGAGCAGTGGAGAAAGCACAGTTCTGATAAGCGCAACGTTTTTTTCACATTCCAGTCACTAATACACTCTACATTTTTCGGTCTCCACTTTCTTGCATGAATAGCAGCTCGGTATATCGAATCCTTCGTTCATGTGGTCTTCACTAACATCCTGCGGTGATGAATCCCTCATTATTGTAAGCAAATCTTACATCCCCGGTTGGGTGTAAGCCTACCATATTGCATGACTTTGTCTAATAAACAATTACATGAATTTTGTGAAAATATAAGCCAAATTTAGCATTCACTTAAAAGCTACTCGGTGGAATCGGGAATAGAACCCGGTACCTCCAGCATGGTCTTCATTATAAATACGCACCGTTACTGGCTATTCTGACGGAGATTCCTTCTTAGACCAGCAAAAATGATTATCCGTGACCAAACCTACAAGCCCGAAACGATAATTTAAAAAAACAAAGAAAAATAAACACTTAAAACAGGTTCATCCGGTCGAGGCCTTTTTTTTTAATAATCGTAAAACGTACTACAAACTACAATCAAAGACCGACCAATACCCGGAATGGTCAATAGACGCTCGGTATGGATGATAATGGAAAAGTGCAAACGTTTCCCTCCACCGCTGGCCTGCTGTCGTAGCGCTGTTGTTGATTCGAGCTGACATTAAACCAATGATGTGTGAATTAATTGGTTGGACCCACTTGGTTCGTTCGTAAAAATTACCCTGGCGGTCATCGTACCTCTTCCCGAGAAACGATGGACGCAGCACACCGGGTTGGCACATTTGATGGATTTCGGTCCATTTTCGTGGAAGAATCTGCGCTCGCGCGGTTTAATGATTTATTTCTTCACGAACGGCTCCCTTGATCGATAACCATATCCACAACCGTAGCAACGACGAACGCAACTGGCAGACGGTCACCGCCGAGCACTACCACCTTCGCGACCAGGACCGGTCCCAACCGACAACGACAACGACGACGACGACGAAAAAAAATTGTGCACAAATCATGGAACGCGTTTTTGACGATTTTATCTCGTATCACATTTGTCATCGGGATTAATTGATTCTTGGAAACTTGTGGTCACCAAACCGTGGAAATGGTCATGTGGAGCGAGTCAAAATGCGTAGGACTACCTCCCAGCGCCAGCGATGTGGACAGGACCGTAAAAATATAATGTGTGAAACTTTCTCACAGATCACCGGTTTTTGTTGGAGACAGATTTTCTTGTTTCGGCTGTTCTTCCAATCATCTCGATGGGCGTTCTTCTCCACTGGCTCGCTTCTTATGACTCATCAATCTAAATCGATAATGAGACATCCCATAAAATAAATTCAATAATAAATTTAAATATTTATCGATCGTTTTGCTTTCGTTACAGCTTTGTGGGTACATTTTCGGGATCAGGATCTGGATTCTGAAACGTCAATACCTATACCGGGACCAAACGAAAAAAAAAGAGCGATGCTATAACCAAACTTAATTCAAATCCAATAAAAACAAGTCTCGGGTTTGATGTGGCTTTGCGTATCCCCTCATCCATCACCCGGACGATGGACCGGACGGTGGACACGCTGGTTTTGGATGACAATCGATTGACATGTTCGAGGGCAACGCGCAAGAAAGTGTTGATTTTTTAATCTGGCAGTGCCGTTTAGAGGAGGACCACCGGCAACGAGACATTTCCGAGGGCGATCATAGATTGACAACAGACAGATTATATCGTGCGGCCGGGTTTCCTGATTCGTTAGATAAGACACTGCAACGATATGTTTACACCCTATTATTGGTTGGTTGAATTTTGATTAACTTCGCGGATCAGGTGGTTACGATGAAGCGAAACAGTATAAGCTACGAATTGCCATAGGCTAGTAGAAGTTGAGGTTATGTCTGTTTTTATATTTCTAGGCGTAGAATCTACGTCCTGCATACATTGTAAATTCGTTCCCGAATGAAACCTCTGGTCGTTCATCAGAACATGATTTCCTGTTCAATTTTTTGTCTGCTCAAACAAACGGCACATGAATCCTTACAACCTTTTCGATTCCCAACGACAGACGGATGCGTTCTTCGATTGGGTTTCTCCTACCTTTACTGCACACCGAATGCTTCCATATACCGACCTACCAACATAGCCACTCCGTTTAGTGCAGTTTGTGTTTACTTTTCTCCCACATCACTCATATGTTGCTACGGGTTTCCTTCAACCGGCCGGGGCTTGTATGTGCTTTCAATATTAAAAACCAAAAGAAGCAGCACAAAAGCAGCCGAACCCGTCAGTCAAAGGTTGAACCTGTCCTCGTAGCTTCAAACCGAGCGTAGAACCTGGTTTGAAATAAAATGTTGCATGCTGGCCACTATGGGGGCCGAGCCCGGAAGGTACGATCAAATCAAGACGAACCGATCATCCTCTGATGCACAACAATGAGAAAGGACCCTCAGCACGGGCGGTTTTGTATGCACTTGTATGGTTAATCCATTTACGCCTAAATGAGAATAATGTCTTTAAAGGTTTTCTTTACTGAGCACAAAGACGGTACATTTTAAGAAGTTCCGGTTCAATGAGGCTCTTTTAAAAACAAATTCCTTAAAGCTCATTCAGATTGTTCGGCTGGTAAGGTGGCGCTAGTTGACAGAAAATGTACAATTGCGATATAAATATAAAATGGAAAATTTACGAAGAACTAGAATTTAGAATATCGTAGTGAATCTTGAAAATAAAACACTGTATATATTTTATATTCCTGTAAAATTTAACATACAAACACACATTAAGTGAATGTAAATGTAAACTAAAAAGTTCTGAGTAGAAATAAGGGAAAACAGTTCAAAAAGCACCCAACCAACAATGGACCGAATTGTTTTTTTCATAGCTCTTATGATCTACCTCTTCTGAGACATACGAAGACATATCCTATCCTAGATACTTCATCGCTTTCCTTTCTTCTCCTAAATCGTCCTGAGTTAACTCAAACACACAACAGACAGCTTTCACTCAAAATTTCTCCCAGAAGCTCAGCCCTAGCATCAAACAGGACAGGGTTGTTAGTGCCTTAATTGTCGTTAACGTCAGCATTAACGTTCTTCTTACTATTATTCTTCTTCTTCTTCTTCTTCTTCATCATCATCATCATTAGCCCCCCACCCCCTACCGATGGTCGTTTACGCTGGATCTCAGGAAGAAGGGAATTCAAATGTTAAAGCAAATGCATATATAGAGGTACCAGACATGCTTTGTAGTGTCAGGTACAGGGTTACCAAAACTACAGATAAATCTGTATTTCTACAGATTTTTCAGAGTTTTTAAACCCAAGATTCTGTATTCACAGATTACAGATTTCTAGGATTTTAACAGATAACACAGATTTATAAAATATGATCAAACATTTAAAAAATTAAACTTGAGTTGCTTAAAAACAAAACACTATTTTCACTTCAGTGTAATTTTATCATCACAAACTTTTATATCTATGCATGCTTTTTTTGCGGAATAAAAAAGGAAAATGAGAACTGTCAGAGGTATTCTTTTTTGCCAATTTATGATACATATATATTTATCTATTTTTTGTCTCTGTCAGAAAAATTGCTCAATCACTTTTCAAATGACATTTTTTTAAGGATTCAATTAATACATTTTCAACACAGATATCATCACCGATTTTCTGGACAAAAACTAAGATGGAAAGATTTTTTGAACAAAAACACAGATTTCCTTTTGGCAACCCTGGTCAGGTACTCTATTTTGTAATCTGTGAAAGGGATATCACAAATCGAGTGTCAACAAAATACAGGGTGCGTGACGAATTTTTGCAGTAAATTTCAAATAGTAATTTCTCATGCTTGTGCATCATGATTTAGATATATTTGGCAGCACTGGATAGCTTATACTGTTAGGTGTAAGATTTAAACAAACAATGTTGAGTAAACGTAAAGATGTCGAAACAAGAGAGCAATCTGTCAGCCGTTGTCGCTTTGTTGCGCGCCGGAGTATGCATGAAAGAAATAATTCGGTCGGTAAATGTGTCTGAAAGAACAGTGTATAATATTAAAAAAGGCTTGGGAAAGTGATAAGACGGAGCACCTGCTCATACTGCTAATAAAGCACAGAAATGGCTTACGGAAAATATATCGTAAATTTGGGAGGAAGAAATTTTGCCCCAAAGCAGTCCCGATATCAATCCGTTGGATTATTTTGTATAGGGCGTCGTCCAACGGGATACCAATAGAACCCCTCACACCACACTTAAGTCGCTAAGAGCTAAAAACAAGGCAGTGATGACATCTATGGATCGAAACATTTTAAAACGTGCATACTGCAGTTTCCGGAAGCGTCTAACTACAGTCGTCGAAAGGGAAGGCAATTTTTTTGAATACATTTACTTACAACTTCCATATGTTGCGAAAGAAAATAAATCGCTCAAAATTCATTGCTAGAATAACTAACTGGTGTATTTTTTCTCAAATATGCCATTTACTGCAAAAATTCGTCACGCACCCTGTACATGGAATGTTGAGAGATTCAGGTCGTGAAAGCAAATTTTCTCTCTCAAATTTGAATTTTTTGGCTCTCTGGGAGCTGGTAGTAAATTAGGTAATTTACATTTTTATTTAATAGTAGCTTGTTTCTGGGAAAAAAACTGAACTACAAAGCAGCGAAACAGTGCCATCTCTGTGGAAAATGGTCGAACAAAATGATTAATTGGAAGCTTTCAAAGCTGTACCATGTTTGCGTTACACCGTTTGAAAAATTCATGTAAATTTCTGTGAGATATGGCGCACATAAAATTAACGCTAGATTTGGCGTAAATTTACGCGATATTTCGTGTAAATTTAAGCGCAATATCGCATAAATTTGCATTATTGTATGCAATCTTGTAAACGATTTCGTTGTTTAAAGGGTGTACCATTTAAAATCCGCACACACTCAAATTGCCCTAACTTTTGATCCGTTGCGTAAAATTCATTGAAATTTGCGTAGACATAGCTTAATGTGCATTGTTTACACTCTGTGAGTTAATTTTATCAGGTGCACAAAAGTTTTCAAAATGGCGACGAAAGAACAGTTCGTGTGCGAAAAAATTTTGCACGAGTACTTTGAGAATAAGGATTTGTCGCATCGTGCCATCGGGAAAAGGTTGATAATCGTGAATTCCACGGTGTCTGGTATCATAAAGCGGGTCGAAGAACGAGAACGATCACAAACGCGTGGTTGCCCGAGCAAAGTCTTAAATCAAATTGAAATCTAAATTTGATGTTGTGATTTCGCTGATAATGATTACTCAGGTTGCTGTCGTTTTGGTCGTTTTAACGGTTAAAATATCAAAATTGAGAGCAAACAATTCTTCCTGTGACATCACATTGAAAACTATTTATGCTATCAGTGAGAGCAAACTGAAAACTAAATTTGATGTCCTTTTTTTCTTGTTGATAACAAAACAAGCACTCAATTAGATGTTATGCTAAGGCAATGAAAACAAACACGCAACAACATATTTTGAAGAGCAAATTTACAGCACAATGAAAACAAAATTTGGTATCAATTGAAATTTAAGTTTGTCAATTGCGTAAACTGAAATCAAATTATGATTTCAGTTTGATGTTGATATCAAAACTTGATTTCAATTTGCTGTCATTTTGATGCTGGACTTTGCTCGGATAGGGCCTTTAAACGGAAACCGAACGCCTCAGTTCGAGATGTGGCTAAAAAGTTGCATGTGAAGAAGACTTTCGTGCAGAATACCAAAACTCGAGCTGGACTACGTACGTTTAAGGTTCAGAAATCCCCAAACCGTGACGAGAAACAGAATACGGTCGCAAAAAGCCATGCCCGGAAGTTGTACGACCAGAAGTTAACGAAACCACACTGCTGTGTAATGGATTACATGTGAAGGTATGTCAAGGCGGACTTCAACCAGATTCCAGGAGACCTGTATGTGACTGCCAAAGATAAGTGTGATGTTCCCGAGAACCTCCGGACACAGAAAATGTCGAAGTTCGCCAAGAAGTTCTTAATTTGGCAAGCGATTTGTACTTGCGGAAAGCGGAGTACACCTTCCGTTACCGCAAGCCGAGCCGCAAGCACCATGAGTGGACAGATTTATTTATTTGGCTTCTCCCCCTCCTGAAGGCTCACGACAGTCCGACGATCTTCTGGCCGGATTTGGCATCATGCCACTACACGAAGGACGTGCTAAGGTCGTATAAGGTTAATGATGTCGATTTCGTGCCGAAAGATCTGAAGCCCCCAAACACTCCGGAACTGCGCCCAATAGAAAAATACTGGGCCATTATGAAGGAGCATCTTCTAAAACGACCTAAAGTGGTGAATAATGTAGAAGAAATGAAGAAAGCATGGATTAATGTTCAAAAAACCGTCGATGCTGAGGTCGTGCAGAACCTTATGGCTGGGGTTAAGGCCAAGGTTCGCGCATTCAGATTTAAAGGCAAAATAAATTTAATTGTTTATTTTTACTCCCTGAAAATGTGGTGATAATCAGGTAAAAATCGAATTTTGTGTGTGCGGATTTTAAACGGTACACCCTTTATGCCAACTATAGCTAAAAATTAGTGGAAGATAGATTTTACGCGATAGTTAAAATTCAGATTTTTTTTCTGTGTAGGGCTATTGCTACATGCTATTGGCTATTGTACAACAATACTCTATGCCCATGGAGGTCCAAAAAATTGTAAACCCAGAAAAATTCCAAAACCGGTCCAGGAATCGAACCCAGCCGCCTCCAACATCATCTTGCTTTATAGCTGCGCCTGTATGCCCCGTTTACACTTGTCCTGGACCACTAGCACTGATGAGCCGGCTGCTGGCAAAAACGGTCATCTGCATGACGTAAACAGTTTTCAGCAGCTGAAAAATCACAAAAGCTGTTTTTATTGCTAGAGTACCAGCACAAGTATAAACCGGCAATTACCGACTGAGCACCGTTGGCACCGTTAACGTCTGAAATACAAATTGTCGGCAGAGCCTGAAAGTTTTTTTTTTTGCTATTTGGCCTATAAATACTCATTATTAGGTAAAAAGTGAACCACCATTGTAAATAATCTTAAAACGTGATGGTAATGGTTAAGCCATATGTAAAAATAGAATTCACATTGTTGCTGTATCTAAATATAAATATATCATAACAAATAATAAATTGTGGAAAAATATTTTTTACGATTTATGCCTTTATGAAGTATTTGTTACCCAATTAAACATAAATGAACCACCCTAAGGAAGTATCGTACAATATATTCTAACGATGAATGCATATAACTTATTACTCTTACGGAAAATGGAAATTTAATTTTATGTAGTATTTTTAGATGCATTCAGTAGGAGAGATCGAAGTAGGACGCGCTGAAGAAGAGACGCGTTTGAATTTTGCTCCCGTGTTTAACAAATTGTGAAGTTTCTTGCGAACATGTGTTTTTGCGTATTGGAATGTTTTAATCTGAGAGTGGAACAGCTAGAGCTGATCGGAATGGGGATCGTGAGCCAACATCTGGAGATTCATCGACGATGCTGCAATGACGGTGCGTTTATTCCGATGCACTTCTTATCGAGGCCAGAGAAAGGGGAAACTGATTTAGTTATTATCAGGATCAAGGAGATGGAGCTCCATTTGCGAGAACAATTGATCTTATGAATCACGAAGAGGCGGGCTAATTACAGATCATTCGAGTGGGATTACTGAGAAGAAGATCGTGGATTTACTCCCAAGCTCCTCCAAAATAAAACAATTCCTAAGGTCTTAACCAAACTCCGTAACATATATGGGGGCGTCGTCGGTGAGTCGTTGGTCTCTCGTTAAGTATATGGTACACCAACAATATCCTTGCTTTCCCCGTAACGGAGAAGATGGGGCTGGCCGGCAATGGCTATATTCATGTTTTTCCTGTTCTGAATCCTGAATGGAAAGCTATTCACTCGTAAATAGTTTTCCGTAAGAAATTAGTATAAGAACGTTAAAGTAGATACATGGCAGTTGCCAGTATGCAATCTACGATTTACTCCGTTGCAAACGCGACGCAACGAATTGTTTAGCTTTTAGAATGATTGTGAGACTTAACCTTATTCGAATTTCTGGATATAAAAAACTAATAGGGTTACGGGATATGAAGGAAGACATTCCGCGCAACTACCATAAACCGGACTAGTTCATGTTGATCTTCGTCAAGCTTCGTCTACAATTTGGACTTCTACATCAACACATGCCAGGCAACCTTCAGGTTCAATTAGCTAAACTTGGTGATTTCGTTCCATTTTGTAAATTTTTATCTTTTCAAACCAGTAACGTTGGGGGATCACTTTTTTGTGGTGCGTTACTGGTATAAGATCTCCCACCGAGCCCCCCTTCAAACTAGGGAATCAGGATTTTCCAATAATCAAAGGATCACATTTTAGGCCTTGTTACTTTTTATGACTTGATAATAGTGACAAGAATCGGGTAGTGACCACCGCCGTTATGCATTTCTATATTGTATATTTCAAATCAAAAATATTGTTTATGTTCATAGATTTCATATAATCCTTTTCCCTTTGTCCTTCTCCTTTTCCTTTCCCTCTTTTCTTTTCAGAAAGCGAGTAATGGCGCTATAGCCATAAGCCATAAAAGGCTAGGACAAGAGTTAGTGCTCATGTCCCAACCGTCAGAAGAAAATGGAGCATCACTTAACCTTTCTAGCTTTGATGCTTCCAACGACGATCCAACGATTAACAAAATCGAAATATACGGTACGAGATGTCCACGTTTCATCCATTTATTGGATTCTGAAGCATCGTGTTTAAATCTTCGATTTAAACAGGCCCGATGTTTTCTGAACCATCTTGCCCCTTAAAGACCGTTTTGATATGTGTGACGCATCTTCAATGTGAAAAATATAACAAATTGAAAAGAAAAATAATGTAGGTATATATATCATTTTCCAGGATGCTTTCAAGAACTGGCTGTGTTGGTGTTAGATTAGATTAGATTATAATTTTTAGATTAATTCAGTGGCAACTTATGATTTATGCGTGTATTTTGAAGATTTAAGTATGAAACCACCCTAATGAAAAAATGTAATCCACCCTAGAGAAGCATCACGTATCACGTGAATACCTTTTACGTTGTTTTTATTTTTATTTTATTTTTTTTAATACTATCGTATCATTTTCACTTTCACTTTCACTAATTCTTTTGCACTAATTCACTTTCACTAATTCATTTTTACTAATTCACTTTCACTATTTACTTTCACTATTTACTTTCACTATCACTTTGAACTATAACAGATACGTATTTCATTTACTACTTGCAAACTTCTTCAGTGTCTAGTCATAGACTTGATTGATGGTTTAAAATTATATTCACGTAGTTTGGAGATAGTTGTGAACAGTTTCACAAACAAAAATTTCAATAAAAAAAACTTTGATGATTTTGCGCCACCCCTAAATCATGTCCGATTGAGCCCAAATTTTGCACAGGATCTTTTTCCGAGGCAATAAACATTCTGCAGATGGAAGGTTTTGGAAATTCAAGATGACCATTTTCATTGGCACCCTAGCCTGCAGTTATACCGGGAGTAAACTTTAGTAACTTTTCGCACACGTGTCAAAGCAATGAGCGATCTTCGAAAAACTTGCTTTTTAATGTTTTGCCAATTTAAAGGTCGACTAACTCTCATAAAAGTGTAGAAATTTGTCCAAAATGAACCGGCATTTTTTTTTAGCTTAAATTTTCCAAACGGAATCCGACCTTTACTTAAGTGGTTCAATACATTCCTTAGGGAGTCCAAACTTTTCTGTCGAGTGATTAAATTATATTTAATGTTAGTCTGACCTTTCCTGAAGTGATTTAATTAATTTTTAACGTGTATTCCGCTTATCTAGACCTCTTTTTTAACTCTTTATTTGTTCCAAATTGAAAATAAATTACATTGCATTTTAACCTAGGTGCTCCAGTTACTACAGTAACTACTACATACCAGCCTTAATTGTTATGATATATATCTAAGTGTTTTGACATTGTTCCTGCCTTGGCAATTCAGTATTTTAAACAGGTTTTTTTAAACCTGCATGTCAGTATAACAATTGAAATCTTAAAACTAAAAACTAAAACTAAATCTTACCTAAGTACAAAGGGAATTAATCGAAATTCTATGTACCTCGGTAGTACTGTACCAGGGAGGCAACTTCAAAATCATCTTCAGAACTTTGTTCTGAATCCTTTGAAGTGCTTTTTTCCTGGTAGTGCAACAACTAGACCATATTGGCACAGCGTAAAGCATGGCCGGTCTAAAAACTTGTTTAAATATTAGAAGTTTATTCGTCAGGCAAAGTTTGGATTTCCTGTTTATAAAACAAACATTTTATATATTTGTTACATTTGGCTTGAATGCCCTCAATGTGATCTTTAAAAGTTAATTTTTGGTCAAGTATTAATCCAAGATATTTCACTTGGTTTGACCAGGAAATTGGAACTCCGTTCATAGTGACTATGTGACTACTACTAGGTTTCAAAAAGGAAGCTCTAGGCTTATGTGGAAATATTATAAGTTGGGAGAAATCTTCTATTTTTGTAAATAAGAAGAGAAAATATCTTAACTTTTCTGCAGTCTGCTGCAAATAAAACGAAGATTTTTCCTTTAGCGGAAATGCCTGTGTCATCAGCGAACAAAGATTTGTGGCAACCCTGAGGCAAATCAGGGAGGTCCGAAGTGAAAATGTTATACAATATAGGCCCAAAAATGCTACCCTGAGGAACTCCTGCTCTAACAGGTAGTCGATTAGATTTGGAATTTTGATAATTTACCTGCAGAGTTCTGTCCTAGGGGCAAGACAGCTTTTAATCATGAGTACTATTGGAGTTAATTTTGAGTAGCTCTGAGTAACTCGAGTTGCTCATTATTGAATGCACGGTAGCACAGCAACCTGTTTGTGTACGTGTTTGTTTCCCAAATGTCGCCGTCAGATGTTTGGCGAAGCAAACATTTTCGAGGTTTCAAACCCATCACCATCCATTGACGTATCATACTGGATCACTATCCTCAAATCCCTCAATCTTTGTACATTTTTGTTAAACCTTACTAAGTAGCTTTCACCTGAATAGAATGCACCATGAACATGTAGAAGATTCACGCTAAGATGTACATTAGGGTGTTTCATTTTGAAAAAAGTGATGAATTTTTGATAGGCCACCCTCCAGTTCGATTCATAGCCCCAAAATATGAACCTGTGCAAAAAATGGTAAAGATTGATGAAGGTTTAGAGGTCGCGCCAATGATTTGGATTTTGTATGGAGATTTTGGTGAATTAGTATGGGAAATTATTGATTTTCGTTTACATTGCTCTAACTTTGGTTGTAGTTGTCCAAACGTTGAAAAAAAAAAATATGTGGTTGTCATGACAATGATCAACAAGCCTGTTGTTGTTGCGATGAAATTGGCGTTGTTGCCTTGTACATATTCATCTGTCAATTTACCCTATTTTGCCATTTTTTCACATTTTTATAATTCTTGATACGCTGCAAAACTGAGCGTAGCAACTGTAGGCTTTTTGTTTATTGCCATAGCAATAACATACTAAATTTTTTCGACATTTGGACAAGTAGAAGCAAAGTTATAGCGATATAAGCGATTTTTTAAATTCTTCCATAGTAATTCCCATACAAATTTCAAATCATTGGCGCGACCTCTAAACCTTCATCAATCTTTACCATTTTTTGCACAGGTTCATATTTTGGGGCTATGAATCGAACTGGAGGGTGGCCTATCAAAAATTCATCACTTTTTTCAAAATGAAACACCCTAATGTACATACCTAAAAGTCGGTAAAGAATACCTAGATATCGGTAAAAATTACCGATAATCGAAGAAAGTGCACATACCTAAATTATCGGCTATAATGGATTACCAATAATTAACGTTAAAAATGTCCTAATTTATAGTAAAAAATATCCAATTTAAAGTAAAAAGTAACGATTTTTATCGGTAAAAATAACCAATAACTTAGGTAATCTTAGCTTAGAGTGTTGCATTCGTAATAGAAATCCAAGTATTTTAACGTCTCTAAGAATAGTAAATTAAATTGTCATAATATCTTTAACAAAGTAATATAAAAAATCTTTGTTTTATTCTAGGTAATGCTCCTGGTTATATTTTTTAACCTAGATTTAGCCTTTCCATTGAAAATCGTTTAAAAAATGTTGTAGGCAACCCGTTACGTCTCTAGTATAACATCATGTGGCATCATCACGACTATAGCTTAGTGGTTCTAATAATATAACTTTTGTATTTATATAGGAATGCCTGTTTCACATCTTGGATTCACATGGTTTTATGGAATATGAATTAAAATAAATTCCATTTTCTAGTAAGTTTGTCACGAAATCGATGGAAAAGAAGCTTTCTATCGTCTAGGCATACATAGTTGTTTATTCAAAACTTTATGCTAGGTAAATTCAAATAAAGAAGAAAATCCAAGATGGATATTGAGTTTCCTTCTTCATAAATTCGATCTATGTAATTTGAATTACTGTAGTTTACAGTTACAATTGTAGACCCCAAATTTGCTTAAACCTTTCTGGATGTTACGACAACGAGTTCACTGTTAATGGCATCTTCTCTGGAGCTATATATCTATCTAGCTAGTTTATTGTCCACTTTTACCTAAAGGCTTCCACTTGACTCTACAATTCTCAAAGTTAATCATCCAATCCAAGCTAAAATACCCCGTAGTGACCAACAAACGGTTTCGCAGCAGTTTAGACGGATTTGTGAATTGATTCATTTGGATTGGATAATCTTAACGTCACACAACCTGAACATACATTTTTTCCAATATTTAACATATATGGCTAATGTACTGTAAATGAATTAAATTTGCCTGGTTATTATTAGTATCAATATATGAAAATAATACGAAAAAGATCACTCTGACAGTTGATGTTTATTAAATTTAATTCTTATTTGTTGATGAATGTGCGACTACTTTGATCAACTTTGAGTAATCATGAGTTACTCAAATTTACTCGCTGCAAAAATATTAACTCTGAGTACAGTTGGCTTAACCCTTGATTCTGTCAGTTAAATAATTTTGAACTAATTTCATAATATAAAGTGGAAAATTAAACTTTTTCAATTTAGCAATCAAACCTTCACGCCAAACACTGTCGAATGCTTTTTCTATGTCTAGAAGAGCAACTCCACTTGAGTGGCCTTCAGATTTGTTTTAACGAATTAAATTGGTAACTCTTAAGAGTTGATGAGTAGTTGAATGCCCATGGCGAAATCCAAACTGCTCATCTGCAAAAATTGAGTTTGTATTGATCTGAAGCATCATTCTATTCAAAATTATCTTTTCAAAATTACTTATTGAAGAAAGCAAACTTATTGGACGGTAGCTAGAAGCTACAGCTGGATTTTTATCAACTTCTGCATTTTTCCATTTATCAGGAAAGTATGCCAAATGGAAACATCTGTTAAATAATTTTACCAAGAAAGACAAGGTACTCTCTGGGAGTTTTTTGATGAGTATAAAGAAAATTCCATCATCACCTGGTGCTTTCATATGTTTTGTTTTTTTTTTTAGTTATAGCTCTTAATGCGTCCAAATCAGTCCCCCAGGAACCATCAGAAATATTTTCCCGAAAGAAAATTTTCAGATAATCCCGAGCAACCTGATTCTTAATAGGACTAGTAAGACCCAAACTGAAATTATGGGAACTCTCGAATTGCTTAGCAAGTTTCTGAGCTGGAATAGGCTTTTGAGATTTTTTTTCAAATTTTTTGTGAGTTTCCAAAAAGGTTTGGAACTCGGGTCTAACTTTGAAACATTATTTTCAAAAGTTTTGTTCCTCAGGGCAGAGAATCGCTTTTTAATTTGTTTTTGCAAATCCCACCAGATAACTTTCATGGCAGGATCGCGTGTTCTTTGATATTGTTTCCTACGGACATTTTAAGACAGATCAAGAGCTGAACATCGTCGTCTATTATAATTATAGAGTTTATAGCAGCATAGGTAGCTCCATTAACTCGCTGAACATTGTTAGCAGCGAGGAGAGTAGGTATAGATGAAAAATTTGAAGCAGGTTCTCTAGACCCCTTCCTCGTTCTTGTTGGATTCACATCCTTTGAAAATTAGGCTGAGATTTTAAAGAATGGACCTTCGTGTGTTCATACCTGATGGTAGATTTTTTAAACAAGCACAATTGTTGAGAAACTGGGTTGACATTCATAAAATTACGCATTTTTATAGAAATTTGGGTTTCTTGATCAGCCAAGTTGGATTTGGCTCCGTCCTTTAAAAAACAGGCTTGGATTCTAAAGAATAGACCTTTGTGAGTTCATACATGATGGTAGATTTTTTTGAAGCCTGATTGGATTTCGGTTCTATCGCTTGAAATTTGTACTTGGATTTTATATGCTGTAATTGCTATAATTTGTACTTGGATTTTTTGCCTTAGATCTAAGCATTTCATTTTGCTGGATCTCAGTGAAAAACTTGCCGAGATTCAGCTAACAAACGGGAATTTTGCTGAGATCTCAGTAAAAATAAATTGTCGAGCAAGTCGGTGGTGTAAATCTCGGCAAAAAAAATCTATGTGTACTTTATAAAATGGACCTTGCTGAATCCATACGTCAACCCAGTTGAACCGGGTTTGTAGTTCCATAAGAATTTTTTTTTTAGAAATTTAGGTTTCCTTTTCTGCTAAGTTGGATTTTGATACAATGCTTTGAAAGTTATGCTTAGATTTTATAGAATTGACCTTACTGAATTCATACGTGATGATTATTTTTTAAGCACACACAAAGCCAGATTTAAATTGACAAAACTACTTATTTTTGTTAAAATTTGGTTTTATTGTTCAGCCAAGATGGATTTTGGCCCCTTTTTTTGAATATTAGACTTGGATTTTTTTTAATAGACCTTCCTGAATCCATACGACTAGTTAGATTTTTTGAAGCATGCACAATTGTTGGGAAAATTGGGTTTAAATTCAAAAAGTGTATTTTCATATCAATTTGGGTTTCCTGTTCTGTCATGTTATATTTGAATAAGGAGGAACTATCGAAAACATAACGTTTTTTTTATAAAAAAAACTTTTACGTTTGTGGTATTCCGCTTGATGGTTTACCCGGAATTTATCAAAACCCAAAAATCAATTGCTTTAATCCAATTAATCTAAATTATTACCAATGTTCTTCCTTGAAAGGATACAAAAAACTTATGCGCGAAAATAAAAAATCACGGCTTCAAAGAAGTTTAAGGCTAAATCGAAGACTAAGAAGTAATGTTAACGTTTGAAATATACGGTTTAGATATGATGTAAAACGAATTTTGAATGTTTTTTTTTTATTTCCCCCCTTTACTGCTGCGAGCTTGGAGTGTGAAAAGCAAAACTTGTGATTTGCAAGCCGCAAATCAGCTTGTCGATTGTCAAGTTGTAAAATGTGGCATTTCCCACAATATTGCTTCAAGTTTATCAAATATGTTTCAGATTATGCCATGGCGGTTCTCCAAAAACACAAAGAGCTTATTTTTATCATTATGTTTACCCTGGAACCACCAAACCACTTCACTACGCTAACTTAGTGCCAGACACCGAACCGAACCTGTCCACCGTCCGAGACTGCAACAAGCCGATGCGGACGAACGGATCTTTTTGTGGTTTGTCGGAAAACATTACACATAATCCGGTCGGCTCAAGGAACTACTGGAACGGCTTGCTCTCGGCTCGGTCTCGGTAAGCCGCCTCTACCAAGAGTCAAGGGCGCACAAAGGGTTTCCTTTTTTTTTGGGTTTCAAACATTCTCGAAGGCAAAACTAAAACGTAAGAATTAAAACTGTCTGGCCTGAGATTTGCCTGCGTTCAATTTTCGGCATTTATGCTTCCCATAATGCCTTGTTTGGAGCGATTTTCATTTGTGACGGGTGCATTTACTTTGCGAGAGATTATGCTTTTTTACGATTTCACGGACTGTCGATTAGAATTCTAATGGCTTCTATTCACAAAAACTGACTGCTTCAAATTAGCATGAAAATTTACGTTCAATTGTATTTGTTTGCAGTCGAAAATTGGCGTTGGAGAATCTAACGAGAAAACGTCCATACTACATTTAACCGACAAGCAGCCTACCCGTCAATCATGGCGACCGCATTGACGCATGCATCCTCATCATATCTTCATCAACCTTCGTAAGGCTTTCTATATGAGGGCCAACGGAGGAAGCCACAATGAGAGCATATGCGTTAAGACCCGGCCGAACAAAACCACCAGCATCTAGGAACAGCAATCAATTTTTTGAAATGTTGACCGCCAACGGTGTAGGTATCTACCCGACATGCCTATGGACAAAGAATTTCATCCTTCTTCATCTTTCTGGAACCCGGATAACTTGAAGCCTGCGGACAGTTTTTTCACCTACTGCTCTTTTTTTTCATCATCTATAATTATCTGAGATTTTTTTCCCTGTCGGTTTCCTAAATTCGGTAGCCACAAATCGTGTTACGCATCATTGGGATCGATTATTTTGAGAGCTGTTGTTGCTTAGAAGATGTCGGTAATAGAAGCCATACGAAGCAGGATTGTGGGAAAGTTCAAACAAATTCTCTATAATGCTTCAAACTGATTGCTTCGTTAATAGAAGCTAATTCAAATTCCAACCTGCCGCAACGCCAAGCATTTCGATAAAAATTTGTCACTTTTGTCCAATCGCTTCCATCAGTTCATAACTTTTGAGGCCCGACCAAAACCGAAAGACCGGCGACCGCGTGTCTATGTAAATTATCATTTCACTATCTGTGTGCAATAATCTAATCTATAAATAACAGCCTCTTTAGTTATTTTCTTCCTCCTGCGACAGGCCACCGAATACCCCGATAGAGAGAAGCAATGTAGTGTGATTTTCGAGGAATTTTCGCTGGCACAGGTCTACTACGGGATAAGGCCAAAATCGACAAAAAAAAACAGATCACCTGGACGAGATAAGACAAAGGAAATGAACGAACAAAATTTGTTAACGGTGAGGGGAGGGTATTAGAATTATAGCTTTGCCGTTTAAATAACAGTCTGTATCACGCTGAGCAATAAAACTTGAACCACTGCATGTGTATTTTGATTGGCTTGATTAAATTCTGAGTTTTGCGATTAGACACTATACCCTAAAGGACTAGGCTACCCTAGTAGCAGCCTTGTTGGAGAATGGTCATGGATACCTTTACATGACATAACCGTCACAATCAAGTTGCTGCTACTTTCTGCGACGAAACCTCGGACGAAACGTGAAGCAGAAAAGGTTGGACTAAAGGTGAATAGGTCGAAGGTCTAGTGTCTTTTAATTTTTCTTTGAACAACCCGTCATCTGGACAATACAGATGGATATTTTTGTCTACTTTTGAAAAATTAAAAAAATGCTCTTCTTAGAAATTTATGCCTTGAGGAATACTTAGGCCGACATTAGGGACATTGATCCTATCTGGGGGCTGGATGAACCGAGCGTGATAGAGATCGCAATCGTGACTATCGAGAGTTTGAGGTGCGTTACTTGAGTAGAAACCTAACAGGAGAGGAGAGCATAGATCATAGATTACATACTGGCAACAGTAACGCATCTACCACAGACAAACAGACATAACACATTGAATACTTCTCACTGTAAAACATCGTCGCTAAAACATTACCACCATCTGTTGAGTGCACTGTGGTGGGTAGTACGCTGAACAGATGGCGGTAGCGTGTAATCGTCAAACGCAAGGGAACTACGATACTTTTAAATTGACCGTTAAATGCTTTATTCTATGAACAGCTTGCGAGAGCTATGTCTGTTTGTCTGTGCATCGACTTCAATGATCCTTTTCTAATTGCTTAAGGAAAACAATGTGGGAGTGAATAGCTCTCCAATCAGAATTCAGAACAGAAAAAGCAGGACACTTACCATTGCCGACCACGCCTTCTTCTCCGTTACGGGGAAAGGAATATTGTTGATGTAATATCAACTTAATGAGAGGTCAGCGACTCACCGATGCCCCCATAGATGCTACGTATTTGGAAAGTTAGGTAGGAGCTGGGAGGGAGAAGCAAATACTGCACACAAAATCTAATAAATCAATCACAATATTGCGCAAGAAAATTCTTGGCAAATAAAAATTATCAAGTAATTTGTTCCCATAATGAGGGGTTTCGGTTTTTCGTGTCTCTGTTGTTTACGTGTTACCGTCAGATGACTTAATGCTTGTGGAAAGTTGGAGTTGAAAAATCACTTGTAGAGACTCGTAGTGAATCAGCCAAAATGAAGTGTCAGGTAAAATACTGCGGCCGGAACAGCAGGAATTATCCTGGATTGGGTTTTTTGCGCTTTCCTACTGATTATATCACAAGATCCCAATGGATTAAGTTCTGTCGGATGGATTCCGGAACCGGCGAAATTAAACCAAGCTCGCGAGTCTGTAGCGTAAGTGTTGACGGTACAAGTGTTTTGCATTTTATTAATGTTGCTATGATCTTTTTTGATTATTTGCAGGTCCATTTCTTAGAGGACTGCTTCCGCGTCGATAAAAATGGGAAGAACTGAAATGGAAGAACGAAAAAAAAAAAGATGCCGTTCCGTCGATTGAAGCTTTCTTGCTACCTACTGAAGACGAACCGGAAGAGAGCGAACGGTTGTTGGACTTTTATAAATCCCGTCCCGTTGATAGCCGAAGCACAAACGAAGTGACAGACGGAGCGGCTCGAAAACTTTGGTGCCGCACCTGCTATTGCAATTTTTCAGTGTACCACATGGCAACACCACTACTACTGGCTTGTACCACATGGCAACACTACTAATGGATTGTACCACATGGCAACACTAAATGTACTAGAATGTTTTGGTTCTATCTCTTTCACTTTACTCTAAACTGAAATGCATAAAAAAATGACAAAATGATACACTCTTTGCACACTGTCAAAGATCATATTGCCCACAAAATCAACTATGTTCAAATCAAAACAAAAATACTAGCCCATCTGGTGGCTGATGGCACAAGCTTATAAGAAAATTCTATTACAGTGAACCACATTATTTTTATTGATTTCTCCGCCAGTTAGTCGTCTGTCACTTCGTTTGTGGCCGAAGTATGTTGAGTTGATTTGAGCTGAAATTTTGTTGTTACCAACTGTTATGAAATGATGAATAAATGTGTGATTATTTTAAGCATTTCCTTTATTTACCAATAACAATACATCACATTAAATACAATCCCATAAAGATGGTCAGATATAGACATTTGAATACCCGAACCAAGCCCGTACCCAATTCATAAAAATTTCAAGAACCCGAACCCGACCTGATCCCTGAAATTAATGGAATTAATTTAATAACGGCTACTTCCTGTGCCGGAGTTGAAGTTTTTGCGTGCCCCTCGATGCTATCCGTACCCAAATATACCCCTTACCCGATCCGAACTCAAAAATATTTTCTTCGTATACTCGTATCCGACACGAACCCGAAAATTTAGAGTAGAGTAACCGTACCTGAATATCTCTACAACCCCCTCCATTTTGAAAAAACTATCAAATTTACGATATAACATGCTTGATACACTACAATTTAGCTAAATTACATACCGATTCCTGAACTGAAGAAACGAAAATTTTGCAGTGCAAATTGTTTTCAAGCAAGAAAATATTTTGTATTCGATATCAATACTTCCCGTTGATTGATGTTTTGTACTGCTGGCTCCCACTGACAGTTTGTGACAGCTCATTTCTGGCTTCACTAGACATTCACATTTTCCGAGTCTGTTTCTCCCTCCCAGGGTAGGAGATGTGTCAAGATTCGCTTGAGCGGCGATGTGACCATAATTATTTTATTTTTGATAAGCCTGGGAGTAATCCACGATCTTCTACTCAGTAAGCAAAAGTGGCAGCCACCAAGCTAGCCGAGCTTTTCAATTTAAATTTTGAGAGCTTGGTAAAGTGTTTAAGAATACTGATTGAAATATAATGTAAACAAATAAAAAGGAAGAGTCTCACCCGATTCAAAGATAATACGACTTCATGGTAATGAAGTTTAAGTAGGTAAAAGTAGAAAAAAGAACCATCTCACTAATCAGTCCAAAAAGCGGCGCTGGTGGTGTAGTGGTAAGCGTGATTACCTCTCACAACAGCAGGCCTAGGTGCAATCCCAGTCGGCGCCGTCGGGATGTTCTGAGGCATAACATCTCTGATCACGCCTTCCTTCGGAAGGGAAGTAAAGCCGTTGGTCCCCGGTTCATGAGTTGATGGGTCGATAGGTAGGATCCAGGTGTGGGAGCTGGCGTCGCACAGTGGTCTAGAACTGTGAAAAGACGGTCAAAAGTCATTATCTCATGAATCTTGCATTTTAGACTTATGGTATCTTGAGGAAAGTTTCTGGATATAAAAAGTTCTTTTGACATTGACAAATCAATGATTAATCATTCTAGAAGTGAGTTTCAAAATTTATTTTTCCAAAAATTCCATATTCCGGCTCGGTGTTTTAGGCAAAGTTTTAGAAAATATCAAAACAAGAAAGTTTGCTGATCGTAAGTTTTTATTGATTTTTCTCCAAAAATATAATTTTCAGCCAAATAATTACGCTTTACTAACATTTCCCACCACATCTCACGACAAAACCAATAGGAATAAAAGTATTTAAGAGTGTTTTCTTCAAACAATTCAAAATGTCTTGCAGAAACATGCAGAAACATGAATTATATGTGAAATACTGCAGGATTTAAGACGTTTTTTTTTATGGAAAACCCTTAAAAGTGATTTTTTTTTTAAACCGCTACTGCTTCGAAGTAGTGTCAAAAATTTATCAAAACATCAGTACGCACACATTACCCGAATATACACTGCACTGCACTTTAAAATAGGCAAGTGATTCAATATCAAAAGAAGGGCCTTTTTATATCCAGAAACTTTCCTCAAGATACCACTAGTCTAAAATGCAAGATTCATGAGATAATGACTTTTGACCGTCTTTTCACAGTTCTAGACCACTGTGCGTCGATAGCATTAGTGCTCAGCACGGAAAACAAGATCGACAAAAAACAAAATCAAGGAATCAGTCCAAGTGATAACTTCACCTTTTGAATCTAAACTAAAAAAAACTGACAAAAATTGGCTGGAAAAACAGTCGCTCTAAGGCCATCTAGCCCTTATAACATATTACTTATGATCGGATTGTCTTTGTAATCATTCAAACCCGGTGAAGGTGACTACGACGGGAATAGCCACCCATTTGTGACATGCGGGAAAAAGACGAGAAACATAAAACATGGGTAGAAATGCGGGACGGCAATTGCATTATTCTATCGGGAATTCAGATTTGAATGTGGTTTCTACAGTCGAACGCCCTAATTGAAATCAAGAATGTTAAATAGTATCTCTACAAACAGTCGCCTATTGAAGAAACGACTTCTTGGCGATTTTATTCAACTGCTTGCTTAATATTTGTATTATTTTTAATAATAACTTCTATTCAGGCTTTGTTCACACAAAACAAGAGAATTTATTCAACAAAAACATTGAACTACTTGGTGTGGTATAAGGTATGTCGATAAGCTTTTATTCGACTTATATGAGTTGTAACAGAGCTTATTCGATATTTTTTTTGATTATTAAGTGTTTAGCAATGATGTATGGCTTTCTTAAACAGCGATGCTCTGTATACGCTTGATTGTCATGTGAAGTAACGTTTAATTATTATACATTATTATACATTTATTAAACGATTATTCAACTGCGGAAAAATCAACCCGAAAATAAGAGAATGGTAGACAGAGGGTGTTCTCTATAGTGATTGTTTTCATTATTTCTGACCAAGCACGCACAACAGATATAAGAAAATATATGACATACCCAAATGTTCGTTGCATGGGATTCGAACCATGTACCTTCCGATCACCAGCCGCTTGCTTTGCCATCCTAGAATACATCATATGGGCAGCTCAATAACCAATAAAAGCTTACTTGAATCTGAATACCTATCAGCACTTCCGATCACAACTCTCGCTCCTTTAAGACCGTGTGGGAATGATTAATTCTTTAATCTTTGTTTTACATAAGACCAATGTTACCTCTTTACCTCTACCATTTCACAGTGGTCTAGAATGCAGATTTAGGTGGAATGATATGTTTTGAACCTGAAATTGGAACTTTAGACTAAAAGTCTCTTCTACAAACTTGTTTCTTACAGTTAAGTCCTCATTTTAATGACAATGAATTCTAGGGTGGTTCTTATTATCATTAAAATCAAAAATCTAACTTTTTTGTTTAAATAAATTAAGGCATACATTCTTCAGCAAAGTTATAGCAAAGCTAATTTAAAGCAACTTTGTTGAAAAAAATATTTTGAAAAAAAAGTTATTTGAAAACACCTTTGCTGAGAAATTGTAGATAAGAAAACTAGAGCAAAACAACTGTTTTTTTTAGAGACACTCTAACTCAATTCAAGAAAATAGCTCTACATCGGTCAATTTAAGAGATACAAAAAAGTTTTGTACAACAAACTTGCTTTAAATTAGCTCAGCTATAACTTTGCCGAAGAATATAAACCTTAATTTATTCAAACAAAAAAGTTAGATTTTTGATTTTAATGATAATAAGAACCACCCTAGAATTCATTGTCATAAAAATATGGACTTAACTATAAGAAACAAGTTTGTAGAACAGACTTTTAGTCTAAAATTTCAATTTCAGGCTCAAAACGTATCATTCCACCTAAATCTGCATTCTGGACCACTGTGCATTTGAAATGGGCCATTTCCAAGGGAAGGATGCTCGGTTAATTTTTAAACTAGATCAATGCATTCGTTATCTGAACCCAAACAAAATTACTAATACTTCAAGATCATTAAAAGCCTATAGACATTTCAGATCTTTTCGGTGCATCTCTGAAGTTTTTGGTGCTGCCCTAAGTCTTTGAAATTGAGTAAGGTTTTCAAGAGTTTCCTGAATTCCTCAGAACTTTTTAAAAGTTTCCGCAATTTTCTTGAAGTTAGTGCACCTGCCTTGAAGTTATTTGATCTATTCAGATGTTCCTGTATTTTTCCTAAACTGTTTGAATCAACCCTTAAAATCTAGCGGCACCGGTGGTGTAGTGATAATCATGATTGCTTCGCACCCCAAAAGGCCTAGGTTCTATCCCAGTCGTCACCGTTGGGAATTTCTGAGGCATAAAATCTCTGATCACGCCTTCCTTCGGAAGGGAATTGAAGCCGTTGGTCCCCGGTTCATGAGTTGATGGGTCGATAGGTAGGGTCCAGGTGTAGCAGCTGCCTCCCTGGCGTCGGTAGTATTGGTACTCAGTACGGAAAACAAGATCGACGGAAAACAAATCGAGGAAAAAAACCCTTGAAATCTCTAAAGTTTCCTGAAGCTCTCTACACTTTCCAGAAGTTTTTTTTTTCTTCCATGACAATGCTCCCTAAATGTTCAAATAAATTTTCCTGATATTCATGAAAATTCCCTCAGAACCCCAAAATATTCCTGAAATTTTTTAAACATTCCTGAGATTCTTGGAATATTCTATAATAAATCGAAACTTCTTGAAATCTCCTGCAGTTAAAAAAATTGTACTGCTATAAAGTTCTCTGATCATCCTTCAAAAACTCGGAACATTCATAATAATAATGAAAATGCCTGAAACTCTCAAAACATATTTGAAGTCCCCTAGACTTCTTTGAACATCTCAGAACTTTCTTGAACTTTTCGAAAATTCTCTAAGTTTCTAGTTAAATTATTTGAACTTTACTGAAGTTCTTTGATAATCTCTAGTGTTCTCGAAGCTGCACGGAAGCTCGCGCAATTCTCATGAATTTCTTCCCCTGAAGATTTTCCCAGAAAAAATATCCAAAATATGTTTGAAGTTTTCTTAACTTCTCAGGAGTTCTCTGGAAATCTTAAAAATTCTCGAAATTTTCCTGAAATTCATTAAGCTGTCCGGAAGTAATAACGACTGCCCTTAAGATCTCTGTGCTAGACTGAAGATCTCTAGACCTAGCTTTTCTGAGGTTCTTGGAATGTATAACCAAAGAATCCACTGTTTTCCTAGAGTTCATTGGACTTAAAGTCTGTTCCATTTAGAATTTGGCCGCACAAAATAGGTCATTTCTCCAAGGGGAAATAAAGTACAAAAACGCTAAAGGTTTCATTTTGTACAACAAAAATTATTCATCAGCTTTTTGGATGAATTTTTGAACTTTTCGCGAAAAATTCTCATTATGTCTTGCACATAGTACTGTCAACCTCATCTGCCATCCTTTTCTATCACTTCTCCAAATCAGATGCTGTTTTGATTGTTTTGCCACATTTCTTCAATTTGCGCTTGATAATTGCCCAAAATTTTTCAATGGGACAAAAATCTGGACAATTTGGTGGATTGATAAATTTCTCAATAAAATCGACATTATTCTGCTTATCCCGTAAAAGCCCGGGACAAACTTTTTATTTTCAAAAATTTGTATCTCAGAGATGCCATGGCCGATTAAAATGACTTTTTTTTAACATCATTCCGGTGAGTGGTTCTTACATTTGTAAGGTGGTACTCCCCCCCATGACCCTCCCTCTTTTTTGTATATTCAAGAATGTGTTGGCACGGGGGTATTTTTTTCAATCTTTATCATATATCTTACATATCATTGCGACAACATATTGATTTTTTTCGTGGAACTCCTGGAAATGATAGAGAACATTCATAAGACCACATGGCTACCATGGAATCGGTTCCGGATGTTCCGGATTATGGTTACAAATGGTCAAATTTATTGTCTGTCATAACAATATCAAGCATCATATCAAATCACATCTATTCGACGAAATATGACCAATGACACTCAAAACGACGTCCACAGAGCCATATGACCACCGTAAAATCGGTTCCGGATATTCCGGATTATGGTTCTGTATGGTCAAATTTGATATCGCTCATAACCATACCAAGCGACATATCAAATCACATCTACTCGACGAAATATGACCAATGGCAATCGAAACGACGTCCACAGAGCCATATGGCCACCGTTAAACCGGTCTAGATATTCCGGATTATGGTTCCACATGGTCAAATTTGAAATCTCTCATAATTATATCAAGCGACTTATCAAATCACATCTACTCGATGAAATATGACCAACGGCACTCAAAACGACGTCCACAGAGCCATATGGCAACCGTAAAACCGGTTCCGGATATTCCGGATTATGGTTCTGTATGGTCAAATTTGATATCGCTCATAACCATACCAAGCGACATATCAAATCACATCTACTCTACGGAATATGACCAATAGCACTCAAAACAACAACTATAGAGCCATAGGGCCACCGTGGAACCGGTTCCATATATTCCGAATTATGGTTCCGTATGATCGAATTTTATATCTCACACAACCATATCAAGCGACATATCAAATCACATCTACTCGATGAAATATGACCAATGGCACTCAAAACAACAACTATAGAGCCATAGGGCCACTGTGAAACCGGTTCAAGATATTCAGAAAAATAAATAGAGCTATTTTGATAACTTAGAATAGGTTTCCGATGATCCAGGTAATGGATTAATTTTCTTCAATTTCATGATTAATCATTATCATATCTTACGATAAATCATCAAAGCATATGTACTCTACGAAATATTTATCACCAATGTCAAATAAAAAAAAAACATAAAATCATATGAACAGCTCCAGATATTTAGATGCAGGCAAATCCGTTGTCTATCAATTTTTGGTTCTAAGATTTCAAATATTTGGTATCAAATTTACAAGGAGACATAAGTAAGACTATTTTTTTCCTTAATTTTGTTTTCCGTCGATCTTGTTTTCCGTGCTTAGCACCAATGCTGCCGACGCCAGAGACGCAGCTCCCTGGCCCTGCTGGGGTGAGAGGTATTTTTTATATATATTTTTCGATTTTTTAATTCTAAACCTACGCTATATACATTGCCGTGTATGCAGTTTAAAATCAATTACACCTGCTTTTATCGGTAAAAATCAATACCGATGGGAGGTAACTTCGAGCGAGAGTGCATTCGTTGGTGGTGATTTTCATCTACTCAATATTGGGCCAGTGAGTCATTGTAAAAACTCCACGACATGTTTTCGAAGCGTTCTTTACAGCCGAAATTATTGAAGAAGTGGTTTCTTGTACAAATGGCTATGGCGTACAAAGGTTCTCAGAAAGCTGGAAACCTGTAACAAGAAAAGAAATGCTAGGATTTATTGCCATCTTGATTGGGACCGGTCGTAATAAACAGAACCATGTCAGTTTGGATCAACTATGGACATCAAATAAAGTTTGGCGGATTGAGTTCTACCGACTGGTAATGAGTAAAAATCGATTCAAGCAAATCTATATCGGCCTACGGTTTGACGATCGGTCCACTCATCCTTAGCGGTTCCAAGTTAGCAATGACAAACTTGAACCAATTTGATCGGTGTTCGACAAGTTTGCTGTCAGGTGTTAAGATAATTACGTCGCTCCCAAAAATTTGACTGTAGACGAACGACTGTGCCTTTTCAGAGGGTAAGTAGGAATTTAAGGGGAAGCAGACCGCTCCGAAAAAAAATTACGTTTTGATTTTTCTAAAAATATTGAAAAAAAGTATCAAAAATCTAAAAAAATTACATTTTTTCTAAATTTTTAAAGAAAATTCACGTGCAAAAACATGTTTTATAAGTCATTATGGCATAAAGTTGGACTCAAAAAACCACAAAACATCAACTTTTCGGTTTTTCTGAGAGTCCAATTTTTTTTCATGATGGGATAGAAATTTTTTTTTTGCATGTAATTTTTGACAAAAATCTAAGGAAGAAACTGATTTTCTTGGATTTTTGATAATTTTTCCCAATATTTTTAGAAAAATAAAAACGTACCGAAAATATTTTTTTATTTTTGGGCCGGTGAGTTTCCCCTTAAATTAAAATATTGCTTAAGAGTATGAAAGAAAATGTAGTTTGTATTTAATTCTTTGACACAAGCGTTTATAAGCAACATTTGGTGGATTGTATAAGCAATAGGGTAAGTGTGCCAATATGGCACAAGTTCTTCAGTGTTTGGCCCTAGCGCCTAACTTAAATTTAAAATAAATTGTCATAGCTTTATTTGCATAGATAAACGACAAAATCTATATTTTAATCGTGCATCTAAATAAATTAGGTAAAGAATGAATAAAAAAAATAAAGGTAGGGCCAATTAGAGGACTAAAAACTAACTAATTTGCCCTAGTTCTCATGGCCAGATCTGCTTTCCTTGATATATGTATAAAACGAGTTCACGATTTGATAAAAACGGCTTTACATTTCTTCGTATCCACGGGTCACTGCCCATTCGGCGTTTGTATAAAATCGAAACCCGGCAAATATGGGATCAAAATATGGGTTCGTTCTTCAATTCAAGGATATATACTAAACTTGCAAGTATATACGGGCAAGGTGAATAATATGCCCGAAAAAAAAGAAGCTATGCGAGTGGTCACTGATCTCGTCTCTCCATATTTGAATGAATGGAAGGAGGTAACAGTAGATAATTTATTCTCAATCATATACCTCGTCAACTACCTGTGGCATAACAGCACTTACTATACAGGAACAGTCAGATCAGACAAACCCTTCATTCCACCAGAATTTCTCATTTTGAACGCAAGATAAAGAAGCCCATCGTCTTGATTACTTCAAAAAGCATCCAAGAAACAGATCCTTGAATTGAAAAACCGGATGTTGTGAAATATTACAATCATACCAAGGGTGGTGTCGATGCAGGAGATCAAAGAACGAGAAATACAACCGTTGCAAGGAGAAGTCCTGTGTGGAGCAAAAAAAAATTCTTTGAAATTATTGACATTGGATGCCTTGAATGCATACATGATTTTCATAGAGCTGTACCCAAATTGGGCAAATTCAAATCCCAGCCGACATTCCGAATTTTTGCGAATTCTTTCAGAAGAACTGTCGATAGAACAAATGGAGAACCGATTGGAAGCTGGTCACCTTCCACAAGACGTAAGTGATGGAATTCGGGATCTTCTATCGAAATACACAAATTGCACAACATGTGGATTGACAGCAATGACAAAATGCGTATTGTGTTCCAAATTTTTTTGCAATTTTCATAAAAATGATACTGCATTGTATGTATGCAAAATATGCGATTAAACCCCAAATTTGACTGTTAAAAGGATCCCCAAATCAGATCATCGTCAACTTTGTCAGATATGTACAAAACGCAAGTATAAACCAATGAGGACAAAATCAATGTGCTGCTTTTGTCTGTCCTCTGTTTGTCAAAACTGCTCAGTTGAAAAAACCTTTTCAGTGTGAATTTCTTGCATGAACAAGTGAATCCTGTATGTAATTTTTAATTTTATGAACAAAATGATAAATTCCATAAACTGTCCAAGAAACAATAGACCTTCAATTTCAAAGTTTCACAAATTGAAACGGTTTTGAGTATCTTAGGCAATTTATATAATTGCATCGTCTTTCTTATGTCTCTTTATAAAGTTTAAACCAAACATTCTAAATATTAGAAACAAAAATTGATAGACAACGGATTTGCCTGCATCCAGTTCGGATAAACTCAAAAACTCAAATCTCAAGCATAAGTTAATTCACCTATGAGTTTTGCCTTGCAATCACCAATGAGGTTCAAAAATTTATAGCTTTATATTTTGGAGTTATTCATAGTTAGTACTGTTATCTTTTTTTACATTTCATACAATTGGTAATTTGTATCTACAGTACCTGATCATCGTCCTCGTGCCACCGTGGATCTCTAAACAGTGCTGTTATTCTCTCTGGGAGGCTCCATAATGAATGATATATGAGGATGATTTTCCAAACACTGACCATAATGTTGAACATATAGTTTTTGTTATTGTTGTGTTAGTGTCATTGGTCATATTTCGTCGAGTAGATGTGATTTGATATGTCGCTTGATATGGTTGTGTGAGATATAAAATTCGATCATACGGAACCATAATTCGGAATATCTGGAACCGGTTCCACGGTGGCCCTTTGGCTCTATAGTTGTTGTTTTGAGTGCCATTGGTCATATTTGGACGAGTAGATGTGATTTGATATGTCACTTGGTATGGTTATGAGCGATATCAAATTTGACCATACAGAACCATAATCCGGAATATCCGGAACCGATTTTACGGTGGTCATATGGCTCTGTGGACGTCGTTTTGAGTGTCATTGGTCATATTTCGTCGAATAGATGTGATTTGATATGTTGCTTGATATTGTTATGACAGACAATAAATTTGACCATTTGTAACCATAATCCGGAACATCCGGAACCGATTCCATGGTAGCCATGTGGTCTTATGAATGTTCTCTATCATTTCCAGGAGTTCCACGAAAAAAATCAATATGTTGTCGCAATGATATGTAAGATATATGATAAAGATTGAAAAAAATACCCCCGTGCCAACACATTCTTGAATATACAAAAAAGAGGGAGGGTCATGGGGGGGAGTACCACCTTACAAATGTAAGAACCACTCACCGGAATGATGTTAAAAAAAAGTCATTTTAATCGGCCATGGCATCTCTGAGATACAAATTTTTGAAAATAAAAAGTTTGTCCCGGGCTTTTACGGGTTATATGCCATTCTATTACATCGCGGCTGTAATGGCAGCTGGCTAAGTCAGCCCAGAACTTTACGGGACCTTCATGTGATTGAATGAAAGTCAAAATTATGTTCTGGAGACACTCCTCGTTGTAAAGTTGTCCATTCATAGTCGCTCCAGTGATGAAAACCTTTGTTTTCTTTCCGCAACTGCAGATGCCTTGCCAAATCATCAACTTGCGAGCAAATTTATCTGCAAAGACAAATTTGAATTTATCCGGAGTATCCCCCTTACGTTTAGCAAAGTAAAATTGTTGGCCCGGGATTTGTCCAAAGTCCATTTTTACGTAAGTTTCATCGTCCATCAAAATATGAGTGTGCAGATTTTTTTCACGTCTGTCACGTTCCATCTTCGATAACTTTTGGACACGTATATGAATCCTGATGAAATTTTCACTACTAAATATCCTTCCTACTTGAATCCTTCCGGATCAAAACGCTGTCAATATTTTCTTGCTACGACAACTAGAGGCGCTACAGCAAATAAAAAAAAGCGACCAAATACGAAGTGGAACAGACTTTATCTTAAGTTTTCTTGATTTTCCTGAAGTTCATAGAACTTCTAAAAAGTTTCTTCAAAGCTGATGGAACCGCCTTGAAAATCTGGAAGCTTCCCTAAATTTGTTTTTTTTTTTCAGGTCATGCCTTCCCGAGCAAAGTCTGAGATCAAATTGAACTCTAAATTTGATGTTGTGATTTCGCTGGTCATGATTACTCAAGTTGCAATAGTTTTCGTCGTTTTAACGGTTAAAATATCAAAATTGAGAGCAAAAAAATCTTCCTGTGACATCACATTGAAAAATATTTCTGCTATCCGTGAGAGCAAACTGAAAACTCAATTTGATATCAATGTTTCCTGTTGATAACAAATCAAGTATTCAATTTGATGTTATGCTAAGGCAATGAAAACAACCCCGCAACAACATATTTTTGAAGAGCAAATGTACAGCAAAATGAAAACAAAATTTGGCATCAAATTATGATTTCAGTTTGATGTTGATATCAAAACTTGATTTCAATTTGCTGTCATTTTGATGCTGGACTTTGCTTGGGTGACTATCCCGCAGTCAGTTCATGAAACTTTCCCGAAATCGTCGGTATGTCCTTTAATACCTAAACCACACATTAAGCTAATTGATGAAGAACTCAAATTTTATCTAGGTTAGCTGCAAAGACGAATTAAGAAAGAACGTGATGCATAGAAAACACATCAAAGTGCTTGTAAAAGGTACATGTGGTGTGCGTGTGAACATCATTGCAACAAACAAACAAAGATCAACCGTTTGAAGCACGAAAACATAAAAAAATATATCGCATTACAAAACAAATTTCCACACATTAAAAAATGATCACCAATAACAGAGAGATCATACCAAAACACAGAAACACAGACGGAGAGTGTGAAAGATTGAAAAACGAGACGGCCGGCCGTGATCGCGAATGAATTGGTGTGACATGTACCTAATTGGATTCAATTTGAGATGGCACGAGCGCGCGGATTTAAAATGTGGGAAAAAATGCAACAAGATAAACTGTTTTGTTTGAAACTCGATAATGGCCGAAGGGTACCATCTCAATATCAATCACACGGCGGTGGTTGTGATTCGATTACGGACGCGACGACCGACCGACGGTGGTGTGCTCCACATTGTATGGGGATTATTATCAGAGAGGTATTATCTCTACAACTTCTGGGTGGTATCGAAATGTTGACGTCTAGCTGACTAGTGCTGTTGTAGAAGTAGTAGATCGAAGACCAAAGGTGATTAAACTGCGTGCTGTGGCCACATGATACCGCTTCGTATAAATGGTTATAGCCATACACGTAAGTATCACTTTTCACTTCATTCATTTTTTTTTTTTAGAATCTTTCCCGTAAGAGTTCAATGATGATGAACGAAATGGAATTCCGTTCCGCAGGCACGCGTACGGACCTTGGTTACCGGGTAAGGGGAGTTTTTAAATTCCAATGCTGTAACCCGATGCCACCTGAGGGATATAATCGCATCATCGTTAGGTTAACAGATAATTAGAATTGGTAGCTGCTTTAATTACGAATGTTCTACCGGTTAATCGATAAGATTTAATGTGGAGAATGAAATGAACACGTATTGAGCTTTCGCGTCTTAAGTCAAAGTTGCCAGCAGTTTGAATGTGTAAATTGATTAAATGAAACACGCTCAAAAGCAAAATTAATCCTAGGTGAGACTACCTTTGGATATGCAAACAGACAGAACGACATATTTTGTAATTTGTTGGCAATACTTCTCCAGAGTCCACACCTCACATTTTCCGCACGATAAGTACGATGCAACATCGCATAAACAAAGCGCGAAAGAGAGATAAACAAATCGCGATAAATGTGATAATTAATTACTGAACCCCATGGTTTGCATAAATGGTCCTCGTTTCTTTTTTTTTTTCACTGGACCGTACACTCCCTTGACTTTCCTCTCGTCCTTCGGTGGGGTTTCCCATCGGAGGTAGTGTAGACCCACATGGACGATGCGAAGACCGGCGGTGTGTACGCGCGCGCGAGTGCATTTCATGTATATATTTATGTTAAAGTACGAAACGATTGCCACCTTCTGATAACGCGCCCGGGCCCCGATTCTGTGTTGCTGGGTCCTTATGAGAGAAAAGTGTCCCGCCCGAGAGACACAGGGCATTTCTGGGTGGCGCGGTCGGAACATAGTCGACGCACGGAACGATGGTTTCAGATTACTACTATACTACCTACTGCCATTTCCACCACCTTGTATGCTGGTTTCTGCTGGCCACCACCCTACACCAGCTGGCTGGTCGTCGTCGTCGTCGTCGTCAGGAGGACAGAGAGATACCGCGGCAAATGATGTGTTTGGCGTGTCCATTGTGGCGGCACTTTTTAGTTGCGCTGTGTTTATAATAGTATAATCAGTGCCGGTAAATCCAGTTTTGCTTTACAGCGATTACATTCAGAGTGCAGCGGAAAGAGCATCATGAAAGTGTATCCACCGCACCAAAGACCGCAGACGACTGACGATGATTAATGGCAGTAATTTACGCGATTTTTCTCGCAATTATGGTTGGTAACTGAAGAGTTGAGGGAAGATATGTAGCACACGGGAAAGACGTTCGTTGAGGCGCTACTCTTTAAAACGGAGTTTGCTCGTGACTTTATGCACCATAGATACAAAACTCCTTTTCTCAATGTCTTGGACATAACGATGGAGTGTATTATGGAACAATTTCTCGATAGAAATGTCAAAGTTCATACACAAAAATCGATTATTTTAATTTTCATCGTCTGCTGTAAAATCATTATGTTTGAAATATAGATGATGATTTATTTCCTTTACCGGCAGTAAAATGCATTTTAAAAGAGCTTTGATAACCCGGAGAGAAGGCTGTTAACTGGCAGGAAAGGAAGGGTCCATGCAAAATTTTTGAAAGGGTGTGACTTTAACTGAATTCCAGAAACTTGGACCATTTAGAAATTAAACAAACATGTTCGGCTATTACAGCGCTTCTAGTGGACGGATTTGGAAACTCAGAAAAAAATACGATGTATGTATAAGACGTGAACGTGAAATGCAACCAAACGTTATCCGTATATAAGCTAGCGAAAGTTTTGGGTTTCCCAAGAAATTTCGTAAGGAGCATTGAAAAAGTACAAGGAGGCAATGACGAAGGCTAGAAAAAATAAAATCAACCATCGGAGTGGTACTGTCAACCGTCAACAGTGGCGGAAAGTCATGAAGACAATTAAAGCCAACCCAAGCACCTCAAACTACGACTTGATCAAAAAGTTCGGTACAGCCTGTGTGCAATTAGATACCCAGGAAGGCTTCCAGCCCTGTCTAACCAGAAAACAACCGAATCGGACCCTTAAGCTATTGTCCTGCCAGAATCCATACTCGAAGGCTTACTAGGACATGGCTTTATAGGCTCGGGGACATGTTTCTGGTAAATGCTAGTTTGTTATTGTCGATAAATTTTTACGTAAATATATGATTTCACTAAGAATTCGTAGATGCGGCCAGAAGATTAAAGTTTACATCATATATAAACCAATATACTCACAGTTTCACAATGTCTTCAGATCCAATTATTGGCAACGATTCGATGCCCCAAGATTACACTCAAGTTATGTCCACTACTTACTGTAGGAATTAACCATTTATTTAATTATGTATTTATGTTATGGTCAACAGATAAAATATTCATCCAAATGACAGTATACTTATTCTAGACAAATTAACATAAAATTCTCTTGAAATTACACTGGAGTCGCTTTTTACGCGGGTGATACGTCCCGCGTAAAAAAAACCGCGTAAAAAAAAACCGCGTAAATTCCGGAATCCGCGTAAAAAAAAACCGCGTAAATTCCGAAATCCGCGTAAAAAAAACCGAGTAAAAAAAGACCGTGTAAGAAAAAACCGCGTAAAAAGTGATATACCGCGTAAATTCTGAAATCCGCGTAAAAAAAAACAAAATCCGCGTAAAAAAAAACCGCGTAAATTCTGGAATCCGCGTAAAAAAAAACCGCGTAAATTCCGAAATCCGCGTAAAAAAAAACCGCGTAAAAAAAAACCGTGTAAAAAAAAACCGCGTAAAAAGCGACTCCAGTGTACACTTTGTTGGTTCGTGAGAGGCGGTTGTTCAGGAAAGCATGCGATCGTAGATTACGGCGGCGTGTATTGATGTCGATACTACTCAGCAGTGTAGAACAGTCAATGTTTCCCTGAAGAAGATCACCGACGAAGCTCGCCATTGCTACGTTACGTCTCGCATTCAAAAACTCTCAGTTGATAAGCATACAACGGCCATATCCGAGGCTGACGAGACATGCGTTCGACATGTTCCTGTGAGGGGTAAGTTTGTTGCTATTGATTCCCACACCCAATTATTGATTCGATTGAGAAATGTGCGTAGACGCCAGTTTCAGAGGACTGGAGACCTGGGCAAAAAACGTGATATGGCCAATCTGAACAGGCAGATTGCTTCCAGAATGGACTCACTCCGAAATCAAAGTTTCGGGCGTGACCAGTTCCAGACCATTCTGGAAGGTAGCCAAGGTCCTGAAAGCTCATCCCAAACCCGTTCCACCTCTCAGTGTCGAAAATGATGACGATCAGCTTTTAATCACCCCACAGGAGAAAGCAAATGCGATCGGCAAGCATGTCGCTTCATCGCATTTGCTTGGCTCGACTATCCAAAGTCCGCTCGAAGATCAGGTTGCGCAATGCGTTCAAAACCTAGATGCCTCCCCTTGCGTCGTGCCTCCGGCGGATATGATTACAGTACAACAGATTTGCTCAGCGCTGGAATGCACCAAGAACATGAAAGCTCCCGGGTTTGACGGTATATTCAACTTGATCTTGAAGAAACTCAGCATGAAAGTGCAGTCTCTTCTAACCACTATCTTCAACAGATGCTTGGAACTGCACTACTTTCCAAGCATCTGGAAAGTAGCAAAAATCATACCAATCCGCAAGCCCGGTAAGGATCTAACATTGCCTTCAAGCTACAGACCAATCAGCCTCCTTTCAGCGCTGAGCAAATTGTTCGAGAAACTCATTCTCAATCGTTTGCTCAAGTTTGTCGAGGAATACAACATTCTCCTTCCGGAACAGTTTGGATTCAGAAAGGGGCACTCCACCAATCATCAGCTAGTACGGGTGGTGAATAACATCCGAAGTAACAAAGCTGTATCCAAGTCCACAGCCATGGCCTTGTTAGACGTTGAAAAGGCGTTTGACAATGTTTGGGATGACGGACTTGTGTACAAGCTTTGTAACTTCAACTTTCCTTTACATCTGGTTAAAATTACCCGTAACTACCTCCAGCAAAGGTCGTTTAATGTATCGTTGAATGGTTGTCTTTCAGACACGTTTTCCATCCCAGCATGAGTCCCGCAAGGCAGTCTGCTGGGCCCCTTGCTTTACAGCATTTATACTTCCGACATTCCTAACCTCGGAGACGGTTGCGTGTTTTTCCTGTTCGCAGATGATACCGCAATAGCCGTCAAAGGAAGGATGCCTCGCGAAAAAACTAACAAACTTCAACGATGTCTCAACGCCTTTGCTGATTATGCCACCACGTGGAAAATTAAAATCAATCCCTCCAAAACAAAAGCGATCATGTTCCTCCATCGGCAATCGCCCAAACTGAAACCGGCTCCATCTTGTACTGTAATCATGGATGGCACAAGGGTTGAGTGGTCTGCCGAAGTAATCTATCTCGGGGATGTTGTTCGATGAAAAGCTCCTTTTCCGTTCGCATGTAGAGAAAACAGTAGTCAAGTGTTCTGCCTTGGATAGTTGTCTGTATCCGCTGATTTGCCGCAGATCCCGCCTCTCAAGGGTCAAACTGGTTGTCTACAAACAAATCATAGCACCTGCGATCCTCTACGCAGCTCCAGTGTGGGAATCATGTGCACAGACTCACAGGAACAAAATTCAGGTCGCTCAGAATAGAGTGCTGAGGATGGTTCTTGATCGTCCTTTCGACACTAGAATAACAAATTTACATGAAGAGGCAGGCATTGCCAAAATAGATTCCAAAATTAACGAAATTAAGACTAAATTTGCACAAAAATGTAATTTATCAGAACATGCTTTGATAAGCAATTTGTATATAGTAGATTAGGTGTATAAAGTAGTTGTAGGTTAGTTATAGTTGTAAATAGTAGTTATAAGTAGTCTCCTTTTTCAGATTTTAAACAAACCAATCCCACCAAGGTGGTCATTCCTAAAACAGGCCTGATAGGACTAGGAACTGTAATTAATAATAATTGAAATTTCAAAAGAACTACGTATCTGTGTCACTTGATAAGTTATACATGTAAACCACACAAGCACAAGAAATAAAGATCATTTAAAGTAAAAAAAAGTCAAAGCATACAACGGCTTTCGTAGCTAGGTACATCATCATCATCATCATCATCATCATCATCATCATCATCATCATCATCATCATCATCATCATCATCATCATCATCATCATCATCATCATCATCATCATCATCATCATCATCATCATCATCATCATCATCATCATCATCATCATCATCATCATCATCATCATCATCATCATCATCATCATCATCATCATCATCATCATCATCATCATCATCATCATCATCATCATCATCATCATCATCATCATCATCATCATCATCATCATCATCATCATCATCATCATCATCATCATCATCATCATCATCATCATCATCATCATCATCATCATCATCATCATCATCATCATCATCATCATCATCATCATCATCATCATCATCATCATCATCATCATCATCATCATCATCATCATCATCATCATCATCATCATCATCATCATCATCATCATCATCATCATCATCATCATCATCATCATCATCATCATCATCATCATCATCATCATCATCATCATCATCATCATCATCATCATCATCATCATCATCATCATCATCATCATCATCATCATCATCATCATCATCATCATCATCATCATCATCATCATCATCATCATCATCATCATCATCATCATCATCATCATCATCATCATCATCATCATCATCATCATCATCATCATCATCATCATCATCATCATCATCATCATCATCATCATCATCATCATCATCATCATCATCATCATCATCATCATCATCATCATCATCATCATCATCATCATCATCATCATCATCATCATCATCATCATCATCATCATCATCATCATCATCATCATCATCATCATCATCATCATCATCATCATCATCATCATCATCATCATCATCATCATCATCATCATCATCATCATCATCATCATCATCATCATCATCATCATCATCATCATCATCATCATCATCATCATCATCATCATCATCATCATCATCATCATCATCATCATCATCATCATCATCATCATCATCATCATCATCATTATCATCATCATCATCATCATCATCATCATCATCATAAAGCATATCGGATGAACTTCCGTTGAATAGCTTCAATACGCTTGGTTTCATTTTGATAGTATGGAGACCACACAACCGTCGAATACTCCAGAATAGGCCGCAGCAACGAACAGTATAATGCTTTTAGTCATCTTTGAATATATTTTTTTTTTTTGCGAAGCGGAATATGAACCCGAGTTGCGAGAAAGCTTTGGATACTATGTATGCAACATAATCCTTGAAGCTGAGCTTAGAGTCGATCAGTATTCCTAGATCCTCGATAGTCGATTCATGTTTCAAAGTCATGGTGAAGAAGCGAACGCTTTCGGACAGAGGAAATTACAGAGCATTTTTAGACATTCAGTGACATGCAATTAATACGATACCACTCAGTGAAGACTTCCAATTCTTGCTGCAAAAAAAATGGCATCACTAGGTTCTTTTATCACGAAGTAGAGTTGCAGGTCGTCCGCATACGATAGATTAAGACATTTCAGGATGGAATTAACGCCATTCGTGTACAGCAGAAACAGGAATCACCCTAGTTATATCCTAGACTAATAGTAAGTTACAAATTCGCTGTTATCGTCGTCGTAGGTGCCGTCCTATTCGCCGTCGTAGTCACTGTTGTAATCGCCGTAGGCAGTACCGTTAGTATATTTAAAATTAACCATCAGCCGCTGAAACTATATGAATCATCGCGTATCTCTGTTGTTCATTACATACCAAAAGAAAACTTAATCATATCTTGCCGTGGAGTGTTGTGGTTTTGAGATGCTCGATAACCCAAGAGGGATCGGTTTTGCTTAATGAGCCGAATATCATGGGTTTAATCCCAAGCTCTCCCAAAACCAACAATAAACCGCCATCGTTGGGTTCCAAGAGTATAAAGCGCAGTTTATAACCAATAGCTGAGTTGTTTAAACCATGAGTTTCGGAAAGGGTGTATGCGTGATCTAGTTTGGAAGACATTGTTGGCTGCTTTCAGAGACGTCGCTTCATTTGAATAGCTTTTTGTTAAGTCGGTCGTAGATTGTAAAGGGACACGGTGGCTATAGAGCAACCGGTTTTGCTTAATGAGTGAAAGATCATGGGTTAAAGCCCAAGCCTCATTACATTACTGAGTTAATATATCATCCAGGCCACTATTGTAGAAAATGGTTAATAACAGCTTGTTGTGATGTAAGGGGCACGGTGGCCGTATTTGCTTACTGAGCAGAAGATCGTGGCTTAGAATCAAAGCTCGGCGCCGTTATTGACCTCAAAAATAAAGA